>NC_034591.1:63790028-63843468 GCF_900095145.1 Mus pahari | reverse complement strand
TCTCTCTCTCTCTCTCTCTCTGTCTGTCTCTCTGTCTGTCTGTCTGTCTCTGTCTTTCTGACTGTCTCTCTGTCTTCCTACAGACACACACACACACACACACACACACACACACATGTTGGGAGTGTACCATATTACAATACTTGAACAGCTTCTTTAAAACTAGCTTTTCCATTCCAGTATTCTTCTGACACGTTTATGATTTAGTTCCAACAGCCTGCACCTGTGGTCCTTTCTCTCTGCATCTATGTCTCAACTCACACGATGTATTATTATGGATTTGTTCCAAGAGCTGCATTCCAGTCTTTAAGGAACAAATCAGATTCCAAATAATTCTTATATTTGTTCTACCTGGCTAAAGTAAGTTCCAGGGATTTAAAAACAAGAGTTTATCAGAAAATAGACGAAATAAAAAAAATAATAATATGGTACAAGTAAGTCGATATATGTTAGTTGTTGAGATTTTTGTTATTTTAACTTTCACCCTGACTCACATCTTTGACATGCCCTTAGTAAACCATGAAGAAACACTCTGTTACCTCCCAGGGAGCTTGAATGGAAAAACATGCATATACTTATAGTGACTTAATTAGGGATAATTGGCCTTTTTTATGTTCGTTTTAGAGGATACGTGAAACACACTGAACACGTATTTATTGACACCATATGGCACTTCTTTGTGGTGATATCCAGATTATGTAGAATAAGACCAATAAAACTAAACTGTTCATCAAAAGGCCTTCTAGTCTAAGATGCTATTGGTTTAATTCAGAAACCTTTGGGATTCCTCACTGGATCTTGAAGTTCTTTATATACTGTCTCATTCAAAGCATGCCAATTTAAAAAAACAAAAACAAAAACAACTGCCAATTTGTTATTTTATCACCATTTATTAGTTTGTCAAAGAGACTCAAAGAGCAACCATACAATTCCTATTTTTTACCTAAGCATCCAAAGGTAAATACCAAGACATCTTCTCTCAAAAAAATGGACATGCATTGCAATAAAGGTCTGATTTGCAAGCAATTAAGAGCCTATATATAGAATATATGCAGGAACTAAATTTTAAGAGAGTCTATGGTGGCTGGTAACATGCTGAAACCCTTCAAGTTTGGAATGACTAGGCTCTGTCATTGCAAAGGAGAGAGGCTTCCTGTATAAAATCATATTCACAGGTCAAAACTCAGAAGCTAACAGTCTGAACCCACCTGAACCTGCCACAGTCACACCTTCTCAGATGAATTTATATTCTTACATATTAGATAGAGTCTAATATGATCCAAACAAATGTCATTAACAATGACATTTCTATGTTCTTACATTCCTACATTGTCAGGTCACTGGTTTCATATTCAATACTCTGGAAAGTTACTTAGTCTGGACATAATTCCAGTCAATCAGATTAGTGATGGTTCTACTGGGTGGAAGGATTATGCATTTAAAAACAGAGAATTCCCCAAACATTAGAAGACTGTTTGTATAACACAGACACAACTAGCACAGAGAAGAGCTTTTGTCACAAAGATGTAAAACTTCTAAGTGACACATAACACATGTAAGACATCAGAACATTGCCATATCCAATGCATTTTATGCAACATATGTATAAGTTTAGCGATACACACTATGTTTCATGGGTTTTGTTCATGTGAGCACAAATGCCTGTTTCTTATTTAGTAGAACTTTTAATACCCAAAGTTGTATAGACTATTATAAAATGTTGCATCATCAGTACTAATACAATGTATCATACATCATTTTATATTCTTACCTATTAGATAGAGTCTATAGTGTGCATTACTGTATATTATATTATCTAAAGACAATTTGTGCTGGATAATTCTATGTCACATTGGCACAAGCTAAAGCCACCTGAGAGGATGAAACCTCAATTAAGATAATGTCTCCACAAGATAAAGCTATAGGCAAGCTTATAGTGTATTTTCTTAATTAGTGGTTGATGAGGAAGGACCCTGAACTTTGTGGGTGTTACCACCCCAGGGCTGAAGGATCTGGATATTATAAGAAACCACTCTATTGCCTCTGTATCAACTCCTGTCTTCAGGTTCCTGCCCTATTTGAGTTCCTGCTCTGACATCTTTTGATGATGAACAGTGCCGAGGAATTGCCATCCTGATAAAATCTTTCTACTCCGAGCAGTTTTCGTCATGGTGTTTTATCACAGTAATAGCATCCCTAAGACACTATTTAAGATTCAATTTTCAAATCTTAACTGCTTTTCTATGTTTTAAAGAACATTTTATTTTGATTTTTGACTATATATATATATATATATATATATATATATATATATATGTATATGTATATATATGTATATATATATATCCAAACTAATAAATACAATATAAACAGTTAATGATGTCTCATGTTTTGATAAGCAAAGACTTTGTTTTAGTAAAATATGAGTATATTCTGAAATAAAATGAAAAGCAACATTCATTTGAAATAACTTTCTTTTCATTATTATTTTTTTTTATTTCAGCTGGAGATGGTTGATTATAGGCCTGTGGTCCCACATTTGCAAGAATCTCACAGAATTACAAGTTGAGATATGCATGGTCCATACATGAGTTTGTATATGCAGTGAAGCTCTAAATATAAACACAAGTAAAATAATAAAATGTAAAGCTTTGGTGTTATTCATTCTACCAAGTGATGTGATTCATATGGATACTTTCATCAAAACATGTACTACATGTTTATCATATTCCTCCCTTGTCCCTCCTCTTTCTCTTCCCTTCCCTAGCTTTTGAAGCAGCAGTCTTTTGACAGATAGTATATGTTCTTGTCATATGAGCAAATAATTTTATTCACATACTTACAATGCATGAACCATATATATGAGGTAAAACATGCAATTTGTTTTTTGAGTCCAAGGTTGTATAATATGATGCTTCCAGTTATATGTGTCAACTGAACATAAACATTTCACTTTTCTTTGTGATTGATAAGCATGAGCATGAAAGTGCCTCTGTGCTATGAGGGCTGAATTCCTTTGGGTGTATCTATTTTTATATGTGATTATATTTTTTGGTTTTTAAAAGGAAGCCACTGATTCTTATAGTGAGTGGCTGGACTAATTGATATTCTTATCATTAGTACATAGGTCACCTCCCACTCCCACATTCTACATGGTATGAAATAAAATCATAACATAGATTTGATTACAAAGGTTGTTGTACATTGTTTATAGACCATTTGTATTTTTATGAGAGTTGTCCATTGCATTTGTTCATTTTCATTGTTTCATTTATTGATGGAGTAATTTGAATTTTATGCTTCTGAGTTCTCTATGATTTGTCGCTATTAATTCTCTGTCATGTGTACAAGTTCCAAAGCTTTTCTCCAATTTAGGTTGTCAGTCTCTACACTTGACTGTTTTCTCCTCTGCACAGAAGTGTGTACATTTTATGTAATCCTCTTTAGCAATTGGTATTATCTCCTGAGCAGTATACTAATCCATTTTTTAAAAAAAAATTGCTTATGCCTTCAATGGCAACTGTTTCCTGGTGTTTTTTTTTTTTTTTTTCTCTATGAATTTCTGAGAATTAAACTCTTACATTATTAAAGTCTTTGATTCACTATGAATTGGATTAGGAGAGGGCTTGAAAGAAAAATATCCAGTTTTAGTCTTCTTTGTGTGGTTTCAAGTTTTCCAAGCACCATTTGCTGAAGATGCTGCCTTTTCTTCAAAGCATTTTTTCTTTTTCTTTTTTTCTCTTCTTTTTAATTTAATTTTATTTGTAATTTATTTTTTACACTCCATATTCCATTCCCTGCCCCTCCCCATCCACCATCTGACTGTTCCACATCCCACACCTCCTCCCCACCCCACCTCATCTCCATGTGGATGTCCCCATTGCCCACCCCACCTGACCTCTAAACTCCCTGGGGCCTTCTGTTGCTTGAGGATTAGGTGCTTCATCTCTGAATGAACACAGACCTGAAAATCCTCTACTGTATGTGTGTTGGGGGCCACAATCAGCTGGTGTATGCTGTCTGTTTCCTGGTCCAGTGGTTAGTAGATCTTGTGGGTAGAGATTAATTGAGATTGCTGGTCCTCCTACAGGGTTGCCCTCTTTCTCAGCTTCTTTCAGCTTCCCTAATTGAACAACATGACTCAGATGCTTCTGTCCATTGGTTGGGTGCAAATAACTCCATCTGACTCTTTCAGCTGCTTGTTGGGTCTTTCGGGGAGCAGTCATGATAGATCCCTTTTTGTGAACATTCGATGGCCTCAGTAATAGTGTCAGGCCTTGGGACCTCCCATTGAGGTGGATCCCACTTTGGACTTGTCCCTGGACCTTCTTTTTCTCAGGCTCCTTTCCATTTCTATCCCTGTAATTCTTCCAGACAAAAAAAAATGGAAACAATTATGGGTCAGAGGTGTGACTGGGATGGCAAGTCCATCCCTCACTTGATGTCCTGTCTTCCTGATGGAGGTGGGCTCTATAATTTCTCTCTCCCTACTGTTCGGTATTTCATCAAAGAACCCTCCCTATGAGTCCTGAGAGTCTCTTACCTCCCAGGTCTCTGGTACATTCTGGGGGGTTCACCCAACCTCCTATTTCCTGGAGTTGCCTGTTTACATTCTTTCTGCTGGCCCTTAAGGCCTCAGTCCTTTTCCCTCACCTAATACCAGATCAAGTTCTCCTCTAACCTCCACTGTCCCCCACCCTCTCAAGTCCCTCCTTCCCTCCCTCCCCACTTGTGATTGCTTTCTTCTCTCTCCCAAGTGTTACTGGGGCATTCTTACTTGGGCACTTCAGCTTGTTGAGCCTTTTGAATTCTGTGGATTGTATCTTGTGTATTCTGTATGGGTTTTTCTTCTTTTTTCTCTTCTTTTTTTCTTTTTGGCTAATATCCACTTATTAGTGAGTACATACAACACATGTCCTTTTGGGTCTAAGTTACCTCACTCAGGATGATATTTTCTAGTTCCATCCTCTTGCCTGCAAAAGTCAGGATATCCTTGTTCTTAATAGCTGAGTAGTATTCCATTGTGTAAATGAATCACATTTTCTGTATCCATTCTTCTGTTGTGGGACATCTAGGCTGTTTCCAGCTTCTGCCTATCACAAATAAGGCTGCTATGAACATAGTGGAACAGATTGTCATTTGATCTTTGACAAAGATGCCAAAAATATATGTCTTTTGGAAAAAAGAAAGCGTCTTCAATAAATGGGGATGGTCTAACTGACTATATGAAGAAGAATGAAAATAGACCCATATTTGCCACCTTGTACAAAGCTTAAGTCCACGTGGATCAAGGACCTCAACATAAAACTAGATACACTGAATCCAATAGAAAAGAAAGTGGCAAAGAGCCTTGAACTCATTGGAACAAGGGGAATTTCCTAAACAGAACTCCATTGGCTCATGATCTAAAATCAAAAATTGATGAATGGGACCTCATAAAACTAGAAAGCTTCTATAAGGCAAAGGACATAATAAATAAGACAAATCAGCAACCTACAAATTGGGAAAAAATCTTCACTAACCCAAATACCTGATAGAAGGCTAATATCCAAAATATATAAAGAACTCAAGAATCTAACCACCAAGAATCCAAACAACTCATTCAAGTAATGGGTTATAGAACTAAACCGAGAATTCACAACAGAGGAATCTCGAATGGTTGAGAAGCATCTAAAGAAATGTTCAAAGTCCTGTATACAGTTCCTAACTCTAAACAAAAACTCCTTCACATGTGTGGCACATACTGCCACGTTTAACTTAGAAAATATTGTGTATTGTTTAGAGTTTTGTGGTTTTGTAATCTTAGCATGTTCCTCAATAAAAAAAAAAGTTAGATGATACACAAAGTAAAGGTTAAAAATAATAGTTGGAAAGAACACAACTGACATACTGGGAAATATATGACAAGGATTTTTATATTGTACACTGTACTGATAGGTAGATGGGTAGATGGATAGATAGATAGATAGATAGATAGATAGATAGATAGATAGATAGATAGATAGATATTATGGACAAATAAAATGTTAGAACATTTTAAAAACATCATACAGACAGAAACAATTATGAGTCAGAGGTGTGACTGTGGGATGGCAACCCCATCCTTCACTTGCTGTCCTGTCTTCCTGCTGAAGGTGGGCTCTATAAGTTCACTCTCCCTACTGTTGGGCATTTCATCAAAGAACCCTCCCTATGAGCCCTGGGAGTCTCTTACCTCCCAGGTCTCTGGTGCATTCTGTGGGGTGGGGGGAGGGGGGTGTGCCCAAAATGCATTCTGGTGCATTCTGGGAGGAAAGTCTTCACTAAGCCCACTTCTGATAGAGGGCTAATATCCAAAATATATAAAGAACTCAAGAAACTAATCACCCCCCCAGAAAATCATTGCAATAAAAAAATATGGTATAAAACTAAACCGAGATTTCACAACTGAGGAGAGCACCTAAAGAAATGTTCAAAGTCCTTAGTGATCACAGAAATGCACATCAAAACGACCCTGAGATTCTACCTGAGAACTGCTGAGATCAAAACCTCAGATGATAACACATATTAGAGAGGATGTAGAGAAAGAGGAACACTCCTTCATTGGTGGTGGGATTGCAAACTGGTAGAACCACTCTGGAAATCAATCTGGCGATTCCTAAGATATTTGGAAATAGATCTATCAGAAGACCCAGTTATACCACTCTTGGGAATATACACAAAAGATGCCCTATAGGGGCACCTGTTCAACTATGTTCATAGCATTTTTTTCCTATTCTTTTTCATTTTTTTGTTGTTTTGTGTTTGTATGTGAGGAATCTGCACATGTGCATTTTCGTGTTTATGCAGGCTCACATGTGGGAATGTGTGTGGAGGACAGGGGCTTAGAAAAATGGCTATGTGTGTTTATTTCTATATCTTCTATTCTATTGCACTGGTTTTGTGTCTTTTTGTGGCTTTACCATACTGTCTGATTTTTAGTGCAGTAGCAAAATGTGAAATCTGTTACTATGATACCTCACATAACATGAAGAATTCTATTGGCTCTATGGGGTCTGTTGTACTTCCACATACATTTTATGTTTTTTAATAATGCATTAGGAGCCGGGCAGTGGTGGCACATGCCTTTAATCCCAGCACTTGGGAAGCAGAGGCAGGCAGATTTCTGAGTTTGAGGCTAGCCTGGTCTACAAAGTGAGTTCCAGGACAGCCAGGGCTATACACAGAAAAACCCTGTCTTGAAAAATCAAAAAAAAAAAAAAAAAAAAAAAAAAGAATGCATTAGGATTTTGGTAGTGAATGCATTAAATCTACAGAATGTGTTCTAATAATATCACCATTTAGTTTGTCTCTCAATGATATTTCTCACACATATTTTCTTGAAGTTTCTATTAAAGAAATGATTTCGTCATTTTTTCTCAACATGATTGTTATTGGTATAGTAGAAATTTGATATTTCATATATATTGATTTGTATCCTGTTACTCTGCCATGTGTTTACCAGTCCTCACGATTTTCTTATGCAACAATATCTTTAGTACAGTATCACATTGTCAAAAATAAGGAAATTTTCATTTATTCCATTCATATTTGTATTCTTATTATTTCTTAGCGTTTGTCTTATTGCTATAGCAATATAAACTCCAAAATATGCTGACCACGAGGGAAAAGATGAGTGCTCTTGTCATTCAGAATTTTTGAGGGAATTCTGAGCTTTCCTCATTTTATATCATATTGACAAACAATACTTCATTAGGGGTTTTTATGCATTTTTGAGATTATATTTATATAAGTATATATATAAATATATATTATGAATATATGTGTGTGTGTGTGTGTGTGTGTGTACTAGACTTTGCCATTTTATATTATACACATTCTTGTATTCATAGAATGAAGCAAGCAAGCTTGGTTATGGGAATAATATTTCAAGAGCGTTTTTAACTCAGGTTGCAAATATTTTACGGAGAAATTTATCATCCATATTCATCATAAAGAACTGCCTACAATTTAATTTATTTTTGGTGTGCCATTATCTGGTTCTAGTATCAGGGCAACGCCAGATTTATGAAGTGTGCTTGGTAGCATTCCTTTCTTTTCTGATTTAAATCCCTAAAATTAATATTTTATTTGAGTGATAATTATATTTTATTATGACATTTTTTTGACAAAATTATTTTCTGTGTTTTCTCCTTACCCTGTCTTCCTTCATTTCCCCTCACTCCTATATTCTCAACCACCTGTTATGGCTTTATTTCTCTTTTTATGATGTAAAAGGCCTCTTTCCCTCTTTTCTTTCTGTTTCTTATGTTCTGCTCTATGGCCTTATATCTTGCTTCATAAGCTATGCCCACTCTCACAGTCCTTTAGTTATATACTTACAAATATTATCTGAGTCATGTCTGAATTCAGACCACCTGATTTAACATATTATTTCCTTGATCCATTTATTTCTCTGAAATGTTATGATTTCAGTTATTTTAACTGTTACATTTAACAACAACATTGTGTATACGTGTCATGCTTGCACTATTTGTTCTTCTGTTGATGGGCATCTAGGGTGCTTGTATTTCATTGATATTGTGAATAATGATTTCAGGGGCATTGGTGTTCACTATTCGTCACAGTTGTAGCGAAATGTAGTAATGAGTCCTTCTGTGAATTGTTCTTATCAATTTTCAGAATTTTATTACTACCTCAAATTCATTGCTCTGTTAAATGTGTTTAAGTTGCTTATGTACTTTTCTTAATTTTTGTATAGGATATGTGTTCATACATATCTCTGTTTATTTTCTTTTCTACTTCCTAGTTTGGAGACAAAGTATCACATATTCTAATCTAGCCTTAAACTCACTCTTTTGCCTAAAAGACCTTTAACTTCTTACCTTGCCCACCCTGTTTCTTATGCAATGTTGCCATTTTAAGCATAATTCAATCTTCCACACCTTCCCTCCTCTTTTTACCTAGAAATTTCCTTTTCGTTCATTTCCTAAACTATCATAATCAATGCACTAAGAACCAACATTATTGCTGATCTCTGGCTGGGCTGAATATTCACTTTCTTGGAAAAGAAAATGAATGTGGATGGTCCTTTTCTCTTTTCTTTTATTCTTTCATATATTAGATCATAGTCTGACCTCCCTTCACTCCTCCCAGTCTCTCCCCTTACCTCTTCTTTTCCCCAGATCAACTCTGCCTTGTTTTCCCTTCAAAAAAGAGTAGGCCTCAAGGTATAGCAACTGAACGTGGCCTAACAAGATACAATAATAGGCACAAACTCCTATCAAGGCTGGACAAGGCAACCCAGTAGGAGGAAAAGGGTCCCTAAAGCAGGCAAAAGAGTGAGAGACAACCTCATTCTCCCTTTCTGAGAATCCCATAAGAACACCAAACTATACAACTGTATGGTATATGCAGAGGACCAAGTTCAGACCCATACACTGTCCTTGTTTGTTGCTTTAGTGTGTGTGAGCCCCTGTAAGTCTTGCTTACTTAGTTGTGTGAGCTGTGGTTTCTAGCTCTCTGGCCCCTACAATTTTTACTCCACCCCTATTTGCTCGCATAAGTTTTTGAATGACATGACAGCACTTTGATCACAATTGGACTAGGCATTGCATTGATCTCTGAGTATAGTAGGTATCATTAGAAATCATTTCATTCACTTTTTTCGATTTTGAGTCTCTGGGTTGTCATACCTCTAATTCCTGGCCATGCAGACAGTGTCAGGTATGGGTTCACTATAGTAGCATTTGCTTTAAGTTGGACCACTCCATGTTGGCCACACCCACAGGTTCTGTTCCACAATTTCCCCAGGATGGGGACAGGATGGACAGATTGTAGGTTGAAGTTTTTGTAACTGGGTTGATGTCCCAATCTGACTTCTCAGACCTTTGCCTGGCTATAAAAGATGGTCAGTTATGGCTCTATACCCCACATTACTAGGAGACTTCATTAGGGTCACTCCCATAGATTACATGAAGTTTTCACCACACTAAGTTTCTATATCACCTTGCAAATGTCCCCAATTGCACTCATCTTTCCCAGTATTCTCTCCTTCCTTCTCTTCCCCTGCCAGATCTCTCTGTTCCCATCCCACTCATCTCAGTCCACCCACAAAATTTAGAAAAACTAAAATATAATACTGATAGTTTACTCTCAATACATTCAGGAATAATTGAACAGGACAAGATTTTTTTTTTCTTTCCTGCAAGTGCATAACCTTTGGAAATTGAAACTCTTTTCATTTGATTCTTCAGTTGAGAAAGTGAGAAAGATAATTTATTGTACACTGGTTTTACTTCAACCCAAGTGTGATCAAAACTACTCCAGAATGCATAGATTGGGGCAGAGGGACAGTGGGGAGTGGTTTGGTTGTAAGCAAGGCAGCCTCTCAGAGACAGTCTTGGTGATCAGATGATGAAGTTCCAAATGCTCTAAGACTTATTACCAACAGTGCATACAGTCTAACAACTTGTCCAGGTGTCCCAGATTCCATCTTCTTCAGCCTTTATGGGTACACAAGGAAGTTTCTTTAGGCCTAAGACTCTGCCTCCTCTTTCCTCTCTTGTGCTTAATTTGCATATTTGCTGCTTCCTCCACATGACTCTCAAGGAATAGGAAGTTCTAAGAAGATGGTGCTAAGGCTGAGATGGAGTACTGGAATTTTAAAATACACTTTCTGTCTCTGTGTCTAGATCTATGTAGATATTCATCAAAAAAAGATTCAGATTGCTGTCAGATTGCTCTAGCTAGAACTTCGAATACTATGCTGAAGAGATATTGAGAGTTGGAAGCTTTGTCTTGCTCCTGATTTTAGTGGAACTGCTTTGAGTTAGTCTCTGTTTAATTTGCTGTTGACTATAGGCTTGTTGTAAGTATGTCTCTTCTAGCCCTGACGTCTCCAGACATTTATCATAAAGGGCTGTTGTATTTTTCAAAGGATTTTTTAGCATCTAATGAGATGATATTTTCTTTCAGTTTGCTTATACAGTGGTATCAATGGATAGGATTTTGTATGTTGAGTCATCCTTGAATTAATGCTAGGATGAATTTTTTTGTGAGTATTTTATGGAGTATTTTAGCATTTCTGTTGTTAAAATACAGCTTTCATCCATGGTGGTCAGATAGAGGGAGTTACTTCATTTTTCTTGTATCTGATGAGACTTGCTTTGTGACAGAGAATATGATCTACTTTTGAGAATGTTCCATGATGTGCTTTTGTGTTTGCGTGCAATGTTCAGTATAATAGATATACTCTGAGTGTGTGTGTGTGTGTGTGTGTGTGTGTGTGTGTGTGTGTGTGTGTGACATTTCTGTTAACTCAATTATCTTTCTATTTAATTTTTTCTGCATAACCTGTAAGAATGGGGTATTGACACCTACCACTCTTAACATGGGAGGGTCGATATAGGATTTAGTAGTTCTCCTTTATAAACATAGGTGACCTTGTGTTTGGGACATAGGTGTTAAAAATTAAGACATCATCTTGGTAATATTTTATTAGTGTGAATTATGCTTTTCCATCTCTTTCTATTAACTTTGATTTGACATCTATTTTATTAGATATTAGAATGGCTACACCAGCTTGTTTCTTAGGTCCATTTGCTTGGAAAAAAACTTTTCCAACCCTTTGAGGTAATCTTTAATGTTGAGGTGTATATCTTTTATGCAGCAGAACCATAGGTCATGTTCTTGTATCAATTCTGTTGGCCTGTGTCTTTTTGTTGGGAAATTGATTCCATTAATATTGAGAGATATCAATGACCAATTGTCGTTAATTCCTGTTATTGTGTTATTGGTGGTGGTGGTGGTGGTGGTGTGTGACTGTTTTCCTTCTTTGGTTTTGCCAGTGTCATATTATTTATTGTCTGTATTGTTTTGAGTGTAGTTAGGTTCTTTGATTAGAGATATGCTTCTAGTTCCTTCTGTAGGACTGGATTTATAGAAAGATATTATATACCTTTGAATTTCTTGTACTATCTTGTTTTCTTCATCTATAGTGATTGAAACGTTGGGTAGCTATAGTAAATTGTATTGGCATCTTTGGTCTCTTAAAGTCTAGAGGACATCTGTTCAGGCCTTTTTGTCTTTTAGAGTCTCCATTGTGAAGTTGGCTGTAATTCTAATAGGTCTGCCCTTAGATGTTATTTGCTTTTGCCTTTGCAGTTTTTAATACTTGTCTTTTTCATATGTATTTAAGATTTTATTATTATGTGACATGAGGACTTTAATCTATTTGGTGTTCTGTAAACTTCTTGTTTCACGATAGCCCTGTCCTTTAAGCTATGGAAATTTTCTTTTATTTTTTTATTAAATTATTATATACCCAGAAGATATCCCAACTTGTAATAAGGACACATGCCCCATTATGTTCATAGCAGCCTTATTTATAATAGCCAGAAGTTGGAAAGAACCCAGATGTCTCTCAACAGAGGAATGGATCCAGAAAATGTGGTACATTTACCAATGGAGTACTATTCAGCTATTAAAAACAATGAATTTATGAAATTCTTGGGCAAATGGATATATCTGGAGGATATCATCCTGAGTGAAATAACCCAATCACAAAAGAAGTCACTAGATATGCACTCACTGATAAGTGGATATTAGCCCAGAAACTTAGAATACCCAAGATACAATTTGTAAAACACAAGAACATCAAGAATAAGGAAGACCAACACGTGGATATTTCATTCCTCCTTAGAATAGGGAACAAAATACCCATGAAAGGAGTTATAGAGACAAAATTTGGAGCTAAGAAGAAAGGATGGACCATCCAGAGACTACCCCACCCGGGCATCCATCCCATAATCAGCCACCAAACCCAGACACTATTGGATATGCCAGCAAGATTTTGCTGAANGGACNCTGATATNGCTGTCTCNTGTGAGGCTATGCCAGTGCCTGGNAAATACAGAAGAAGATGCTCACAGTCATCTATNGGATGGAATGCAGGACCCCCAATGGAGGAGCTAGAGAAAGTACTCAAGGAGCTGAAGGAGTCTGTGACCCTATAGGTGGAACAACAATATGAACTAACTGGTACCCCCAGAGCTTGTGTCTCTAGCGGCATATGTAGCAGAAGATGGCCTATTTGGTCATCATTGGGAAGAGAGGCTCCTTGGTCTTTCAAACTTTATATGCCCCAGTACAGGGGAATGCCAGGGCCAAGAAGTGAGAGTGAGTGGGTAGGGGAGCAGGGCAGTGGGAGGGTATAGGGAACTTTCAAGGTAGCATTTGAAATGTAAATAAAGAAAATACCTAATTTAAAAAAAAAAAAAAGACTGGTGCTCTCTGAGACAAATTACATTCAGATACATACTCTCTTGTGTTCATAATGTTTGTCACCCTTTTCATCACCAACTCCTTGTGCATCTGTCTGGAACCCTAATTTCCTGCGGATTGATGGCAGGGGGAGGGGGAGTGACTGATGCTGGTCTGAGGCATGGGTTGACAGAAAGTGGAATCTCAGGGTTATTTTCATTTGCATTTCCCTGATGATTAAGGATTTTGAACTTTCTTTAAGTGCTTCTTGGCTGTTCTTGATTCCTCTGTTGAGAATTCTCTATTTAGCTCTGTATTCCATTTTTTAGTTGGGTTATTTGGTATTGTGGAGTCTAAATTCTTAAGTTCTTTGTGTATTTTGGATATTAGCTCTCTATCAGATGTAGGGTTATTGAAGATCTCCCAATCTATAGGTTATCACTTTATCCTATGTACAGTGTCCTTTGCCTCACAGAAGCTTTTCTGTTTCATGAGGTCTCATTTGTCATTTCTTGATCATAGAGCCTGAGCCATTGATCTGTTCAGGAAAATTTCCCCTGTGCCAATGTATTCTAAGCTATTTCCCACTTTCTCTTCTCTTAGATTCAGTGTATTGGTGATTTTTTTTGTTGTTGTTGTTGTTGAGGATGTCCTGTATCTGGTTTTTGGTTGAGGATATCCTTGATCCACTCGAACTTGAGGTTTGTAAAAGGAGATAAATATGGATTAACTTGTGCTCTTCTACATGCAGACTGCAAGTTTTAGGCCTTTGAGCTAGGTGTCCTCTCCTTCCATTTCTATTGTTCTTGTGTTTGGTCTTTTGATGGTGTCCCAAAACTTTGGTTGTTTTCTGTCAGAGAATTTTTTTTTTTTTTTTTTTGAGACAGGGTTTCTCTGTGTAGTCCTGACTGTCCTGGAACTCACTCTGTAGACCAGGCTGGCCTCGAACTCAGACATTTTTTTTTAAATCAAAGTTTTCTTGACAATGTATGTATTTCTTCTATTATACCTTCAATTCTGAGATTCTTCCTTCTGTTGATTCTTACATCTATAGTTCTTAAATTTTCACTTCCAGGATTCCCTTGGTTTGTGTGTGTGTGTTTTATTTATTTTATTTTGTTTTATTTTTATTTGTCTGTCTCCATTTCCAGGTTTTG
Source organism: Mus pahari (assembly GCF_900095145.1). Taxonomy (NCBI): domain Eukaryota; kingdom Metazoa; phylum Chordata; class Mammalia; order Rodentia; family Muridae; genus Mus; species Mus pahari. The sequence continues at coordinate 63,829,069 of NC_034591.1, read as the reverse complement.
AAGAGTTTTAATTGTTTTCCTAAATTGTTTTTTGTTTGTTTTTGTTGTTTTGTGTTGCTTTGCTTTCTTAGATTTCTTTAAGGGATTTATTAATTTCCTCTTTAAGGGATGTCCATCATCTTTATAAAATTGATTTTAAGGTCATTTGCTTTGCCTCAGCTGTGTCAGGATATTCAGGACTTGCTTTAGTTGGTTGGCTAAGCTCTAAATGGTGACATATTGTCTTAGCTATTGTTGACTATATCCTTATACTGGTATCTACATTTCTGGGTTTAGGGTGATTATAGGTCTAGGTGAAGATTTCTAAGTCTGCCTTTGTTGGATGGGTACTTTGTTCCTTATTTCTGTTTTCACTTACATCTTCTGGGTAGAGTGGTAAGGGTTGAATAAAGGATCTCTTCCTGAGTTAAGGGTTTGACATCTGATGGCTGGGGTGGACTCTAGTTGAGAAGGCTTTTTCTGCCTGAGTTGGGTGCTAGAGTTCTGGCAGACAGCATGCCCTCTGGTCTAGACCCTGTATTTCTGAGTGCCAGTATGCTCTCTGTAGATCAATAAGCTTCAAACAGAAGTGTGTGCTGGAGAGAGTGGCAAGAAGGGGAGGTAATGTTGGGATAGGCTGGATGGGATCTTAAGGAATATTGATCCCTCAGGAGTGGTTACCTGACGATTTGGGTATTGGTGGATTCTGGTCAAGCAGTGTTCTTCCACCAGAAGTGTAGCCCATGGTCTAATTCTGATCTTCATGCAAGTCCTCTTTCTGCCTCAATAGGACCTGAGATCATGGATGTCTGCTTCTTCCACACCCATGGACTAAGTATGTATTGTCTAGGATGGATCTTCCTAATAACAGATCCAATGGCATATGCACATACTTAATTCTTACCCACTCTCTGCACTAAAGAATGTTAAGCTGAATGGAAAGCATTTGTATCATTATCTTTGATGGAAAACAGTTTCAGGTTTTCTAAACATCAAATATATTCATTATATCATGTTAATTATATTGATTACATCAATGTAATCATATTATGTAACATACATTATGCAATAGGAACAGAATGAGTTTCAGTGAATTCTTCTGTTTTGATGGGTTCGCCGGTTACAGACAAGGTTCCACAGTAAACAATCACATTAGAGGAAGAATGTATTCGTAAACTGATATTATAATTCAGATTATACATGACTGAAATGATTACACTATGTTTACTATAGCTTTTTTGCTTGGAAGACTTTTCCTAAACTATAATTCAGAGAAACAAAGCACAAGGAAGGGGAAAGAAATCTTGTTATAGGAGAAATCAAAGAATTGTATGTGGAGCTAGCAGATAAAACAGTCATTTCCTGGATATACTGTGAAGCCACAGTACATTTCTCTTATAGGAGACAACTATAGTAATTAACATATTGTGGTAATTGGCAGAGGGATAGATGAAATAGCTCAACGTAATAGACTAGAAAATCCAGAGATGGACTTACAAATATACTGCCAATTTTAATTTTAGACAGTAACATCATAAACATGGCCAATTAATTTTAATTTTAACTAGGGGAATGAACAAAATCAGTGGGGAGAAAAACTTCCCTCAATAAAAGCTTCCACAGTCAGATAATATGAAGAAAAAAGTTAAATTCTTTACTGATACAAACAAACAAACAAAGCTAGAGAAAAATCTTTGATCTAAATAGGAGAACTAAGTAAAGACGTTTTTGTGAGACACCCAGTTTTTTAATATGGGTTTAACTGCAACTTCTCCACTTCTCAAAACTTCATGGTTATACTAAATGACTGGGTCTCTTAGTGAGTACCTGAAATTCCAAAAATTACACAAGCACACACATGCAAACACACACACACACACACACACACACACACACACAGAGAGAGAGAGAGAGAGAGAGAGAGAGAGAGAGAGAGAGAATCAATTGCAAGGAATGATAGGTGCAATACTAAAATATAAGAAAAATTTGAACATTATTTTGCAGCTTTGCATGAAACTCTTTGCATCTATAAGTTGTAACCCAGTCATTTTACTTCTAGCTATTTAGAAAACACATGTGTACAAGAAAAATTACAAAATGACAATTACAGTAGTTTTGAAACATTAGAGGATTGTATCCATCCTAGGAGGATGGATATACAACATAATTCCAGTTTGTTTTCTGTTGCTGTGATGGGCAGCTTGACCAAAAACAGTTTGAAAATTTGTAGCCCATTATTAATAGAAGTCAAGTCAGGAGCTTAAAGCAGAAACTATAAAGATTTTCTGGTTTCCTCAGCTACCTTTCTTACATAGCCTAGGCCCAACCTGTCTGAGGATGACATTGCCCACAGTTGACAGAGCCTATGTACATCTTAATAATTAAGAAAATTCCAGACAGGAGCCTAGCATACCTGTCCCTGAGAGGCTTCTCTGAGCAGCTGACCAAAGTAGATGCAGAGGAGCCAACATTAGACAGAACTCAGAAAGTCATGTGGAAGAGTTGGGGGGAAGAATTATGGAACCTAAAAGAGACAGAGGCTCATCAGGAAGACCAACAGAGTCAACTAACCTGGATCCTTGGGAGCTCCCAGACACTGAACCACCAACCAAAGAGTATACAAGGGCTGGACTTACCCTAATCCCCTGCACCTATGTAGAAGATGTGCAGCGTGGTCTTCATGCTGCTCCCAAACAAGTGGAGCATAGACCTGTTTCTGACTCTGTTGCCTGCTTATGGATCCTGCTCCCCTAACTGGTCAGTCTTGTCTGGTCTCAGTGGTAGAGGATGTACCTAGATTTATATGGACTTGAGGTTCCACAGTGAGTTGGATCCATGGCAGGGGTGCTCTCCTTCTCAGAAATAAAGGGGAAGGGTATATTGGGAGAGGGGCTATGTGAATGGGGACTGGAAAGTGAGGGGAGATGCAACAATCAGGATGTTAAGTGAATATATAAATAAGTGGAAAAGAAAGAAAAAAGAAAAGAAGGAAGGAAGGAAGGAAGAAAGAAAGAAGAAAGAAAGAAAGAAAGAAAGAAAGAAAGAAAGAAAGAAAGAAAGAAAGAAAGAAGAAAGGAAGGAGTGAGAGAGGGAGGGAGGGAGGGAGGGTGGGAGGGAGGACAAGAAAAATTACAATATGACAATTACAGTAGTTTTGAAACATTAGAGGATTGTATCCATCCTAGGAGGTTGGATCTACAACATAATTCCAGTTTGTCTTCTGTTGCTGTGATGGGCAGCTTGACCAAAAACAGTTTGAAAATTTGTAGCCCATTATTAATAGAAGTCAAGTCAGGAGCTTAAAGCAGAAACTATAAAGATTTTCTGGTTTCCTCAGCTACCAGGAGGGAGGGAGGGAGGGAGGGAGGGAAGGAGGAAGGAAGGAAGGAAGGAAGGAAGGAAGGAAGGAAGGAAGGAAGGAAGGAAGGAAGGAAGGAAGGAAAAAGAAAATTCCTTCTGGGTATGAGTTCAGGCCAATTTGTTCTAGTCAATTCCTCCGTTGAGGAAATTTCTTTGGTATGCCAACCGTTTTGTTTTGTTTTGTTTTGTTTTGTTTTTTCAGTTCCTAACATATTTTGCCTTTGAATTCGATAGTCTATATGAAGTATTGCAATGACTATTTCTCAATCAAATAATTTCAAAATAGTGTACATGTGAAATTTTAAACATATTCTTTACTAACTTCAGCAGCATTTACAACCAAGTATGCATCAAGAATTGTTTTCCTGGACATTGCAGGAATGTCTGGAGCTGTTGTGGTTTGGTCTTTTGCTTGTATTGTAATGCTAAATACTGGTTCCCAAAGCCTGGTTGCTCCCAGGGATTAGAGTGTCTTCACAGACCCTAGTGATATATGCAAGTGATCACCGACCGCAGCCAATAGCGGGGCGAAAGGAGGCAAGCTTCTTGGATTCCTGGGCCCTGGGCTAAGGGTCTCAGGACACCATGAGGAAAAGGAAGAAGATGGAAAGAAAAGGAAGCTGCCATGGGGTGGGTGAATTACAAAAACATGGGCATGAGGGCTAGCCAATAGGAATTAAGAGCTTCCCTGACAGAACATGGTAAATTAAAATTGAGGTTATTGTCAGGGAAATAGACATAATAGCATAGAAGCTATATATCTATCAGCTCTAGTGCCGATTAAGGATTATTATAAATATAAAGGTTGGGTGTCTTTTATTTGGGAATTGAATAGTCAAAGGCTGGGTAGAATTCTTATTGAAAATTAAACAATTTTGACACTATCCTGTTTATGGGAACATGCTAATTTTCATGTAAATGATCAATGACATAAAGTATTATTGGGACAGAAGCTGGTATTCATATTTTATTTTTCTTGTATATATCTATATCTATATCTATATCTATATCTATATCTATATCTATATCTATCTATCAATCTATCTATATGATGGAAACCTACAGAGTTAGAATATAAGTTTTAAAATAAATTCTGGTAGCAAAACAATGTTCCAGGATCACAGAGGACTTCAGCAGGCAGGTGTTTGTAAAGGGTCATTTAGATTTGATAAGGTACAGACACCTGCTCCTACTTAAACCACTTAAAAGGATATAAGAAGGCAAATTCAGCCATCTTCCATGAACGTTTTGATGACTGTCAGGTGGTTAAAAGACAACAACATGAATTTTATCAAGAAAAAGAAATTTACACTGTACAAATATTTTTCATTTATAGAAGTTTTTGCGTGAAATTGTTTTACTTATTTTTCAATGTCTTTGTGGTGGAAAATCTCTTTACTAACACACTTTGATGGCTTAAAAATTATCCTTAGTTTCTTGTTATTATTTTATCAAACTTGCATGCTTATGGAATTTATGACTTAAACACTGTCCTGAGTATCTTCACTGAACCTATGCTTCAGCATCATTCCTTATTTCAAAATCTGTTAGATTTTATGTTATAAACAACAAATCCCACATTAAAATTAATTATTTTCTTGTTGAATTTTCTGTTGGCGATAGCACTAATAAATACCAATAAGTTATGAAACTGTACCTAAAATGACAAGGTTCAAATTCTTTGTCTAGTCACCGGGATTAGAAAGAGAAAGGCCTTAGATCAGAGGCTGACATTTTATTTCTGGTATATTAGTTCATTCTTTATATTGCATTGCTATATTTCCTCCAGGTGAAAGATAAACAACATTTGGGCACAAGACATCAATAGACTTATTTTTACATCATATTCTTGACTTACATTAAGGATATGATGTTAGCTTTTATAAGATACAAATATTGCCTTACTTGAATTTTTTTTAAATGACTGTAGGAGAAATGGACATAAATAAAGCTAAACAACAGCAAAAACAAGAACAAAGATAACAACAACAAAAGACTTTAAAGACCATCTTTATTTATATTTTTATTTTTTTAAATGAAAGCCTCAAATACCTGTGCCAGAATGATTTTCTTACAAGGTATCTAAATATCCATGTGATCTGGTGTGTGATTTTCATTATAGAATACAAACTATACCAAGAGATGTTACAGGCACATTAAGACAGGATGCATATGAAAAAAACTATGCACACATAGACAAGAGCCATATGGTTTCTTATAGTTATTCACCTGAGCTTGTTGCAAAGATACCACCTGTCAGGCACAAGTTGTGTTTTCTTTTGTCGTTTCCTAGGACTTCAAATAACACAGTTAGTTGTATTCCTTCATAACTAATATGATAGTAGAGCAGGAGACATATATACTCTTTCATGGACATTCTCTCCTCAAACTTCTCATGTGCTCTGTATTAATGATATCTTCAAAATCCATCATCTCTGAATAAGATATTTTCTTGAAAGATGATACAAAATCATCACAAGATAGTTTGTTTCGGAACCAATTGTGAATGATTTTGGTTCCAATCTAGCTTTTGACTTCTCTAACTTCCAATATTGTACCAATATCAAATCATCTTCCAAAAAGTTTGTATAGCAGCAGATCAAAAAAAAAAAAAAAAAAAAAAAAAAAAGCCATAAATCAAGGTACCTTTAAATACTTGATGGAATCATGAAGTTGTGAATATAGTTTAGTAGAAGAAACTTAGCAATCTTCAGATATAATCTGGTGATCTTAGTCTTTTTGTTTGTAGAATATTAAAGTTTTATAAATTAAATACATTCCAAAAAGTTTCTAATTCTTGTCTAGATACCATGTTGAATACTTGAATGAGCAAAGAATGGCTATTTTGTGGTCTAAGGTAGCACAAGATAAATTGCAGCTGAAAGATCCCCCAGAGGGAGACCCTCACTCAAGTCTCAGGAATAGCACGCACCCAGTGAGACACTGAGACCTAACTTGCTGCAAACACATGAGGAAGTTTATTGAAGGCAAGACGAGACAAGAGCTCAAGCCAGCATGCTGGGGTTGAAACTCATACGCCACGCAGGGAGTAGAGGAGTTCGACCTCAACCCAAACTTTTTACAAGCTTATAAAGGCAAAAACCACAAAAGAGGGGGAGGACAAGGGGAGGAGATAGGGGAAGTCCAAAACCACAATTTTACTCAACAGTTAGGTCATGCCCTACATTGAGCAACATACCTGGGGCATTAGGACATTCCACAGAGAGCGTTGGGGCATTTGGTTATTCCAGGAAACATTTTACTTAAGAATGTTCCGGGAACAATTGTATAGCAAGGGACTAGGGTGTAGCAAAGGACTAGGGCCCGAGGGTGAAAAGTTCATGTTCTCACAGACAGCTAGTAATTTTTTTATTCTTCACAGCTAGGCTCTGACCTGCAACAACCTTTACAGCCACCAGTGTTTTTTTGGTTAGTTAATTTCCTCAATTGCTTTCCAGAAGTTTTCATTCCCAAACACATGGTAGTATTTTTCATTTTTTTTCAGATACCCATTTTACATAATGTCCCACAAACTTGATATTATCTGATGAAGCGATCACCTAATACTATGTAAACTGCACACTTAGTTCCAATGTGACTTTCAGCACCATATTGCCAGTCACTGTCTGGGGAAGCCCAGAAGATTAGGTCAAATCTGACCCAAAACAGCCTATGTGTATTGAGGATGTAGCTTATTTGATTGGATAAATCAGATTGTGGTCTTGATCCATACTTTCTTGAAAGAAGAAGTCTAGAAGAAGATAAGAACTCAGGATAACACTGGTAAAAAAAAATCTATTTCATTTGATTCTTCATGGAAAAAAAATCTCAGCCATTACTAGACCACTGTCATTTACTTGATCTATGACTAACATTCTAGTGGTAGAACTGGCCTATAGTGCGAATTTTCGTCATGACTTAGCAAAAATTGATATTATTTTAATGTGCACTTAAGCTCTGATTGCCGCTTCTATATTAATAAAAATAAATAAAGGACAAGTAAAATGACCAGAATTCTCAGAATGCCTGTGTGTGTATTCTGAGACAAACCACCAAAATTCGAGTTAACATCTTTTAAATCTCATATTTTGGTCATGCTGAAATGCTGAGATAATTGGCTTTACAATTCTGTTCACCCACATACAAAGCCATGTTTACAAATGTAAAGGCATGCATACACATGTGTTCTCACATGCACACACACACACACACACACACACAGAGAGAGAGAGAGAGAGAGAGAGAGAGAGAGAGAGAGAGAGAGAGAGAGAGAGATAAAGACAGAGAGATAAAGAATCAGAGACAGAGGAAGAAAGGCAGAGGGAGAGATAACAAGGGAAAAAAGAAGCACATGGTCACCAACATATATTATTCAAATTGTGAGTTTTTAAAGTCAGTAATCTCACACTTCTTGCCTTTTACTCCAATAGAACTCCGAAGGAAGGAGAATTGTCTTTCTCTGTGAAAAGTCCCAGGAGCTACACTGGCACAGCTTATTTGCATTTGGTTTCAGCACCTGAAGACACTGTAGAAATTACTTCTGGCTTGATATTTAAAAGCTTTTCCTTGTCTTCCAGGTTATTAAAAGTCTATTTTTGTTTTCTGCCCAGGTCTCCCCTGACTGCCTAGCACACCCTCTTTGAATAGTTTTGTTCCTTTCCATTTACATTGAAATGGGCCTGCTTCATGTCCCAAATCCCTTATGGTCCCTCTGTGTGCAGTCAATTACATTGAAAAAGCTAATTTGTGCTACGTTTTTAATGGTCCGTTTTACTGCTCTTTTGAGAAATCATATTTATCTACAATTCTAATCCCAAGTAAAATGGTCAGCCTGAAAAGGGCCTCCGTGTCAATTGAGGATAAGACTAATGAAGGTTTTTCACAGACTCTACCCTGGTACCTCTTTCCAACTGGCAGTGAGAAGAAGAATCTCAAGGAAGGGACAAGTTGATATGCTTTTTGGCTGATGGATCAGCAACAATAGCAGTGACCTAGAGAATTTGCATTTCAGTGCCCTAATCTCAATATAAAATTAATTATTGTTCTCTCCAGATATCCTTTCCTCATACTCCAATTTCTTTTTCTTTTCTTTTGGGAATGTTAATTCCATCTTCAATACATATATGTGATTATACCCTTTCCTTCCCCTGCTTCTTATTGTAGATTCCTTTTATCTAACTAAATCTCTCTCTCTCTCTCTCTCTCTCTCTCTCTCTCTCTCTCTCTCTCTCTCTCTCTCTCTCTCCTCCCTCCCTCTTTCTCTCTCTGAAAAATCGGACAAAACCAAAGAAACAACCAAAGAACTAAAGTCAAAATCAAGTAAAACAAAATTAAAAACACAGGAACAAAACAAAACACAAAGCAACTAAACATAAGATATCAAAACAACACACAAAGCATACACAACCAAAACATTATTTGTTCTGTGTTGGTAAACTACTCCTGGACAGAAGTCGTGCACTGAAGTATGGTTGATATCCTAGTGTTAGTCCATTGAAGAAAACTGATTTTCTGTTTTCAAGCAGTTATCAGTTATGAGTAGTTTCTTGGTTGTGTTGGAATTTTGTACCTAATTCCCCTTCTAAAGGATGGGCTTTTGTCTGACCTGAATCTGTTGTAGTCTTTTGCATTCTGCCCCAGTCTCTGTGAGTGTACATGGGTATCACTGTTCTGTCTGGAGGACATTATTTCCTTGGCATTATCCATCATCTCTGGCTCTCGTAACCTTTCTTCCTTCTCTTCAACATAGATCCCTGGGCTTTGAGGGGAAGAAATTGATGAAAAAGTACCCTTTAGGAATTTGTGCTCCGATGCCCTCTCACTCTCTGCATCGGAGAGTCTACTGTGGCTCTTTGTGTTAATTATCATCTACCCTGAGAAGAAGTTTCTCTTCTGAGGGTTGAAACATGGTCTGATCTGAGTCCTGGTCTAGGATGGCATCTGTGGGTACCTGATGCACAAGTGGTTCTATGGGGTGGCATAATCACAAAGGAATTGAAATGGGATAGAGGAAAAGCTTGAAAGGGGCAAAGGGGAAGAACTAGAGTAACACTCAGTTGGCTCATTCTCCTATTTCAAAATGCGTAGTGAATTCTTTAGGCTTTTGTGCCAACTCTTCTCCATAATTCTTCCTTTCTCTTTCTTGTGACATTGTATCCATTGTTCAAACTTCAGTTTTCAGATTATGTCTCTGTGCTGCTTACTTGTCAGTTTGAGTCAAGTCAGTGTCATCTGTTGAGAAGAGAGAAAAAAGTCTGTGGAAGAGCTTAGTCTGTGAGGCAGTGGGCTGTGCACAGACAGCCTGGTCCCTGGTCGAGCTCAGGCCTTGAACCCCAGAGACCTGGTAGGTGACTTCTGCCTATGACGAAGGTTTTTGGCCACACCCCTTGGGCCCCTGGCTCCTGTCACAACTATAGCCTCCCACAGCTCTCCCACCCCAGCCCCACCCTCCACAGAGAGGTTTGTGGCCATCAGTCACATAGGGCAATGCCCCAAGTCCCTTGTATTCTGTCTGGACTCCTCCGAACAGCCTGGTATGCACCTCCCCATAGTTACCTGGCAATAGCCAGTTATGCCCAGCCTACTATGAAAGGGGCTGCTTGCCCCCTTCTCCACCTCTTACCCTCTTGCTCTTACTCTCTTACTCATGCCTCTTGCTCCACCTCCTTCCGCATTCTCTTTCTCCTCTCTCCACATGCCAATCACTGGCCTCTACTTCCTTACTCTCTCCCTCTCTCTGCCTTTCTACAAGTGGAGCGGGTCTTTCCCTAATGAGCTGTGCATCTAACCTCCCTCAGGTAGCCTCTCAGCATTTCCGGAAGGTCACTACTGAGCCAAGCTGCCTGCCTGAGCAAGCCTAGGACTCCCCTCCCTGAGCGGAACCACTCAGAGCTCCCTCCTCCTGCCCTTTTCCCCTAGTCCCAGGGCTAGAGCCTCCCAAAGGCCCACACTGCATTCTCAGTTCTTCTGCGATATACAGTGGCATCTGGGATGTCCGAGAGCCTGAGAACCTGTCTCCTTGAGGCCTGGGGACCCTGAGGCAATTCCAGCAGGTCCACTGGGACCTCAGACTGTGCTTCCTTACTCCCAGAGCTGGGTCCTGAGGCTTCTCATAGCCTGACATTTGCCCAGTGGCAGCTTGGGGTGCACAGTCAAACTTCCCGCTTCGCTTCTCACACAACAGAACCCCACTTTAACCCACACTAGTCCACTATATGCAGTGTCACCATGGGCAGAGTTATATACAAAAGCAAACTGAGAAAGACATGGAGAGCAAGACAGGAAGTTTTCTCCACAGCTTCTGATTCAGTTACTGCCTTGAGGTTCCTGCTTGAGTTCCTTCCATTATTTGGCTTAGTAATAGACTATAAATAAGAATTATAAGCCAAATAAACTATTTCTTCCTCAAGTTGCTTTTAGCCATAATATTTACCACATCAATAGAAAACAGATAGAAATTCCTCTTTCAACATGAACCACCATTCCTAAGATAATGTATTAAATTTCCTTGTTATTTCTCCCACACTGTAAATATAATAGTTATTTCACTATAAGAATAGACAGGCTTGCCTTTCATCATTTGTACTTGTATGTGCATTTGTGAATGCTTAAATGTGGAAGTACACACTGCTTTGTGTTCATAGCATGGCCCAGGTGTTAAGGTCATAGGACAAACTCCTGTATTGCTCCTTGTTTTCTACCATGTTTATATATTGTTTCTAGGCTGTGTTTACCAGCATCCCTTGGATGTGAGTTTCTCATGATCCCACCACACCATCTCTCTGTAGAAAAGCTGTGATTATATACACTTACACCCACTTGACCTTTTACACGGTTTCTGTATATTTGAAACCAGGCTCTGACACTTGCACTGCAAATTCCTTACCTGCTTAGCCATCACATTGACCTTGATTATCGTCGTTATTCTAAGACAATGACAATATTAAAGACTATTCAATGTTCAACATGATAACCATTTTCCATGCATGATGTCTGAATCATAGCCAATGAAGCAAATAGATGACTGAATATAAGAATGTTGAGGTTTCATCATTTGCTGTTATTGTAATGCTATGTGCAGACCCTCAAGATCTGGAGTCTGCATGCAGCTTATGGGAGCCTCACCCCAGTTACTTCTGATTGGAAAATAAAGATGCCAATACCCTATATCTGGGAGAAGAGAGATAGGTGGGATTTAGTTTTCCTGGGCTTGGGACTATTAGAGAGAGGAGGAGGAAGGGGAAGAAAAAGAAGATATGTCATGGAAGGCTAAGAGTGTGAAGAACAGAGAAAGGAGCTGTCATGTAATAGAGAAGCAAGGAGAGTACCCTGGGCTCTGGGCCAAGAAAAAATGGCCCAGAAGGTGAAATAACTGGAATTAAGAGCAGATATGATGGGACATAAAAATTAGTAAGTTGTGTAGCTTGGAGTTATTGGTGGGAGGTAGATTCTAACAGCATGGAGGCTACACAGCTGCCCAGATATTGTACTTCTTAAGGCATATTAAAACATACAGGGTGTGTGTTTATCTTTCATGCAGGAATAAAAATGGCCAGAGAACTACCCATGGAAATGAAAATCCAAGAGGAACTTGTGAACTGTCACTGGTATGTACAATACACAGGAGTTCTTCTTTTGCCTTTATTTTTCAGTTCTGAGGCTAGACCATAGGATACTGTGCTTCCTAGGGAAGTGCCCTAACCACTTGCTATAGGGATATCCTAAATCCAATAACTAGTCTACTTATGGATTTGAAACTTATTTTTTAGAAATTACTGCATGGCATTCTATAATTTGATGATGTTATCTCTGTTCCATGTTTCTTTCTTAAACAGATTCTACCCTGCAAATTGCAGTAAGAGAGAAAAGAACTTACATTACAAAAACTATGCTGGGGTAAGAAGTTAAAAGTAACAGAAACATTTATGTCTAGTTTCTATCCAGTTATATATGAATTTCATGCACTAATAAATGTGAACAGTATTAGCTTGAAAAATTCTCGGTCATAGGAATGCATTGAGTCCTGATACTTGGCGAATACCTGTCAGTGATCATGAGACTTCATGATGGATTTTGTCTCAGGCTGATGGTGTTAATCTATCTTTTTCACAGTTTTCTTCAGTTTTGATTAGGGGAAGCTGTCAGTCTTCCTGCAATCTTGGAACATCTGTTGCTTAATTATTCCTGCTTTCTCAGTTAGGAGGCTTACTTTATAAAAAGACAAGCTGTTTAAGGAGAGTGAGGAAGCAGCCGTTACTTACACACAGATATAACAGAAGTGGCATGAAATAATATGATTTTTTTCAAAAAAATATTATTTCATATCACATTAGTTTTAGCAATGCTGTTGACAAAAATTGGTATGACACAATGAAGCCGAGTTTAGACAACGGAAGAAGACATGATTTTATTTTTCCTTTTCAAAACTTATTCTCAGCCTGGTAATAGTAGTACTGAAAATTTCTTCTGTGAACTTAACATTTTCAATAGAATGAATAAGAAATGACATAAGAAATTTGTTGTTTTTTTTTTTAGTTTTAAATAGATTTTAAGATTATTTCCTCTATTAGTATACTCAGCAAAGAAGAAAATGACATTAGCTATTAAACATACACGAAATACATTATCATGACTTTTAATAAAAAGACAGCTGTATATTACAGTTATAAATATCTTTATATTTATAACTTTACATCAAAATCTTTACATCAAAATAATGTACAACTAAACCTGGTTCTTTAGGTTTTTCTGAATATACCTGCTCCACCTTGGAAGTTAGGCATCTTGCTAGTTATGCTGTTTCTTTGCAGAATATGAATAGACGGCTACTGGACTGTGGTTGCCCTAAGGAATGGTATTTTTGGTGATCACACAAATCCTGGAGATTTCTGCTTTTTGGCCTTTTTTTCTGCCCATGAATAAGCACAGCTGTGGTTATTAAAATGTTGAGGGGAAATCTCTGATATTAGCCCTGCCGATCCTAGGAATTAAGCAATGCTTGCTTTGCACAAAAACAGCTGCTCTAAAATCACAACATAAGAATTTTCTTTTCAGATTTCATATCAGAGACAAGGAGACTGGAGAGAATTAAGAATCCTTTTATCATTGCCCTTTGGAAAACAAAAGAGATATTTTCTATTTTACTAAGATTTTCTAGAAACTATATAAAGTCCCAAATTACATTTATAATACAGTGCAGCTATGTTCTGGACTCAGACACAAGTTTTCATTACTACCCTGAGATATGATCATGTGGATAATTTGGATATGAAATTTTTAGGCAACTACGTAAACAAAACTGCAACTAGAGACTAGATTGTTTCTTTAAAGGAATATTAATCAATCTCATTATATTTGGTTTTTCACCACAATATGGTATTAATCAAAAATAACCCTCATTGACATGGAAGAGACTATTATTATATATGGTAAATCTTGGTTATTAACTCAAATAAAAGATGGATTAAAAAAAACACATAGTATTAAATGGGAGGTTTTATTGGTTGTGATAAAAAAAGGCATCAAGGGCAGGACAGATTTATTTTTCCAGATTATATCATGGGCATTATCTATAACACATGCATTAGAGTTCCCTATAGATGGAAAAAGCATAGCCCAGTGAAGGAATGAAAGAAACTAAATGTCACAGGGTAGTTAATAATTGGTGTGGGCATGTGTGTGTCTGCATGCTATAATTGAAAACATAGATATATAGAGCAAAATAAATTATTTTCCAGTTATAATTTGGAAATAAAATATCAATTAAATAAAAATTATAAATATAAGACAAATTATAAACCAATAAAAATTAGAAGTGCCTATGGAAAGAAATTAGTAGATGTGAAATATTGTGAATAACTACATAAACATATTTCTTTCCTGCTTTTAGAGATTAAGAATAAGATTTAAAATCTAAAATTTTTTGTGTTTACTCTGTGTAATAGGTGAAGGACAGATCTGATTTTAATTGTTCCTAGAAATTTACAGTGTCAAGAGAGAAGAATTTTGTTAATAAGAATAAAAATATAAGGTTAAAAAAGTATGGAAAACTGAAATTCCTCAATCTGAAATAAAGCAAGGTCCCTAAAATCTATAAGTACATAATATATATATATATATATATATATATATAGAGAGAGAGAGAGAGAGAGAGAGAGAGGTGAAATTGAAGTAAAAGTTTGGAGAAATGATAACTTGAAAGAATTAAAATAAAGTTGGGGTAGTATACAAACATACAATATATGCTATTCATGTAAGGGGGAAACCATGCTTCATACTAAGAGGGATATTACATAATAGAGAGAGTAGATCAAGAGGAAATTAAAGTGATTTTTATTGTTTGTTTGTTTGTTTGTTTTGAGACAGGGTTTCTCTGTATAGCCCTGGCTGTCCTGGAACTCAGAAATCCATCTGCCTCAGCCTCCTGAGTGCAGGGATTAAAGGCGTGCGCCACCACGCCCGGCTTGAAGTGATTTTAGATGTCAAATGTCAAAACAACATTGTGCAACCTAAATGTATAAAATAGAAAAGTTGAGAAAACTTAAGAATTTTTTTTAAAATCAAAGCAATTTAATAATAGATTTTAGAAATGCCTTACCTGCCATCAGTGAGACGGGAGGCCCTTGGTCCTGTGGAGGCTTGATGCCCCAGTGTAGGGTGGTGAGGCAGGAGTGGGTGAGTGGGTGGAAGAGCACACTCATAGAGCCAAAGGAGGGGGGGATGGGATGAGGGGTTTGCAGAAGGAAAAACAGGAAGGATGACATCATTTGAAATGTAAATGAATAAAATTATTTGAAACAAGAAATGAGTAATATATTTGACTGTAAATTAAGAGTTTAAAAGTTACTATATTTCTGATAATTAATACAAAACTGTACACTTTCAAGCAAAAATAAACTTAGACAAAAAGTAATGAGAAGCACACCATTTTTAAAATATACATTCTATTTTTATGCTGTTATTCTCACCTGCAATTAATTGTATTAGACAATGCAAGAAACAATTATGAGAAATAAGTACAAATATGAGTACAAAGATCAAAAAATACTGCATATCAGTGCTGTGAGACAAAGAAAGTGCAAGAAAATTATAGCATTCAGTATTTAAAATAGAAAAGAGGAAAGGCTGAAAATTAATATTACCAGAATAGAATAGGTTAAACAAACAGAGAAAATAGTGTTAATAAAAGCAGAAACAGGTCATGTAAGCAAAGAAAAGGCAAAAGGATTCTCTGCCCACCCAAAACTGATTATTAGAAAACTCATACTAATGAAATTAAAACTAAAATTAAAAACACTTTGGTTCCTGTGGTTCTGTAAGTAATTTTGAAATCCATTCTAATTACATATTCTGACCACAGGTAACTGTAGCTTTAACCCTTCTTAAAGACACTTTTTTTTTTCCAGCAAATGAAGGCTACAACAGTGATCCACAACTGGCTAAATTGCAGAAGATGAGGGGTCATGGAATACCCAGCTGCAGTCAATGATATGTCTTCAGTGCAAATCCTATACATAAATCTCAGGGATGATCACAGAAGAGAGAATGGAAAGTTTCTTCCAAAGGGGTGCTAAAAATTGGAAATAATATAAGTGATGAGCTGGTCATTTTAATAATGCATGCCATTTATGCAGATCTGTTTTTTCTAATGTCTGTTCCTGATTTTGTGTCTTTGTTTATTCCTCAATACATACAAGTATAATACCAATTCACACACAGCTGCTAATTGTAACTCTTCAAATCAGTAAGTCTGCATTACATTTTGATTAAGTGTCTAGGAAAAAAAAAGAAACTGAATGAAAGCTGATTTCTCCACCAAACTTTTAGTAATTTCATGCAGAATTAGTACCTTTAGAAAATGTTTGTAAAGGTGTTTATCTTTAAATTGTACAAAAAAAAAACCACAGGAATTTTTAATATATACTTTGATGTTCAAATTTCTATTGTACCCCTAAACTTTTCTGTAATAAAAATTACATGTAAACTTCATTATATAAGAAAAATATGTGTTTCTTGGTGTTTCATTGGTGTAGATATTAGGCACAGAATGAATGGTTGGACTGAATTTTGCTGTAGAGTCATTACTGTGACCATTGTGGGATAGTCATGTAAAGGCTCTAAACATGGGGACAGATCTACATATCCACAACAGCATATATCCTGTTTCTGTCATCTGTCTATACACATGAATTGTTGTCCTGTACATGTCTGTAGTTTTGTTCTACTTCATATGAAAATGAATGAAACAAATGAAGAGGGAGGAAGAAAGGAATTTGAGAAAGGCAAAGTAAATGGCAAACAGAAAATGTGAACCATTCAACCATTTCATGAATATATTTTATAACTAAGACTTTGCCATTTTGCCAAGTCTTGGTCACTAAAATATTGTTAATGAGAATTGCTTATACGAAAGAGAAGGTTACACAAGGATCTGAAGACTTCATGCATCTCTAACATCTTGATTAAAGCTTTGAATACTATTAACTATGCTTAGTCAAAAAAAAAAATTCACAGGGAAATAGTGTTTGGATAAACTATCTATTTTCACATATTTCAATGAGAAATCACCACATTAGTTATGATGTTTTTCACAATTTCAGCCTTCAATGTTCTCTCCAAGTACATCCAGTACCAAGTTTTCTGAGAAGTGTATTTTATGGCCCTTGTGGTTCCCGTGATTCTAACTTTTATTTCCAAGATTACTTTATAAGATGCTGTTTCTCCTTTTTTTCTCCAATGCTCCTCTACATTATTAGAAAAACACTTCTCATCTTGATTTACTTATTCACTTTACATCATAATCTTTGCAACCCTCTCTTCCTTCACATGGTCCCCAATCATTCCCCTCCCCATGCCTTGAGAATGCAAAGGAGGTACCCCTGGGCAAAAACCTACCCTGGCATGTCAAATCACAGAAGGACTAGTTACTTTCTCTCCCACTGAGGCTAGACAAGGCAGAGTCTTGTTACTTGGGGAGTAGGATCAATAGGTAGGCAGCAGAGTCAGTGAAAGCCCCTACTCAAGTTGTTGGGGGACCCTCATAAAATCAAGCTGCACATCTGTTTCATATATGGAGGGGATAGACCCAGGCCTTGTATGTTCTTTAGTTAGGCGTTTAATATCTGGGAGCCCCCAAAGGTTCATGCTAGTTGATTCTGTTCATCTTCTTCTTGAGTCTATATCCCCTCCAGGTTCCTCAAACCGTCCCCCAGCTAACACCCTTCTTCTGTTATTTTTTATGGACCTTAAGCATTTTTTTGTTTTAAGACATTAATGTACATATGTGTATATAGGAAAGTTACTCTGATTTCAACAACCTCATGGATTATTTGAAGTTGGAAATTGCTGTTACTAGAATGTTAGTGTAGAGTCTTATTAGCATTATACTATATATTACTTATATTATTAAAATGTGAAATACTTTAAAAATTCTAAAGAGCTTATATCATTACAATTTTCACTGTAGATTTTCATTAATAATGCAACAATTACATTATGTACAACATAGCTAACTCTCATTTTAAGGCAATATGTCTATTACATAGCATGTAAGAAGAAAATGAGCCTCTAGTAGAGGGTATTTAGCTAATTTGATATTAAACATAGCTCTTTCTTGAAGTAATATGATATTCTTCTGTATTTAAAAAAGACAGACAAAAATACTAAAGAAAATGCAAATAGTACAGGTTCACAGCATCATAAACTTGCTCCAGTGAACAGCTGAATGATTGCATACTGGGAAGTTTGATCGCAGAAAAGAGACACCACATGCCCATTGATTGCAAAGTTAAAAGATTATTAATAGAAGACCAAGGTAGGTCATTGCTAGACTTCTGACCCATGGAAATTATACAATAATGGCCTCTATACACTGATAAAATTTCAATAAAGAAAAGAATGTAAAGACTAATAAATTACATGAAGCTATAAACAAGCTAAAAAGATTAAAAGAATTTACAGATTGGCAGGGAAGAGGGACAAATCAAATGATAGAAAAGGAGAATTTTAATATGCTTCTCCTGGTAATTGGTAAATTAGGCAGAGAAAATCACTAAGAATACAAAAGACCTTAATCACGCAATTAACCAATTTGATCTAGTGGATAAGTGCACATTACAATCAAGAAAAGAGAATTCACCTCAAGCGTGAAAGAACACTTACAAAAATTGACCACATACTGTGGTATGAAGCAAAACTTTTCATGTTTCAAAGATTTATTGTCATGTAGAAAGTACTCTTTCTGTACACAATAAGTCAAATTAGTGATCAATTACCATGACCATAAAGATGACCAGAGGATGACAGCCTTTTGGGAGAGGGGCTAGGATGAAATATCCTGTAGGTTTATAGTGCATGACAGTCATAGATACAAGTCTGAATTTGCATGAAGAGCATGTAGTTGGAGAGTGAGTGANAGATCTCATCACATATCAGGTAAATGTTGTCAAGTACTTGAGTTTTGTCTTAAATTGAGAGAAACAGACTTTGAACAGGGAGGGAAGAATGCTGACTAAAATTTAATAAGAGGGAGAGGGGCTAGGATGAAATATCCTGTAGGTTTATAGTGCATGACAGTCATAGATACAAGTCTGAATTTGCATGAAGAGCATGTAGTTGGAGAGTGAGTGAAAGATCTCATCACATATCAGGTAAATGTTGTCAAGTACTTGAGTTTTGTCTTAAATTGAGAGAAACAGACTTTGAACAGGGAGGGAAGAATGCTGACTAAAATTTAATAAGATTTAACTCAAGCTTTCAGAGGTTCTACTCATTCTGACTCTCCCACAATGTAGAGATTAGAAAGCAACAGAAGGCATCTTTAGAAAAGTATGTTAATGTCCTGTGGTGTGGTGTGAGCTAGGGAAAGATGCCCCTCTCATTTCACCCCTCTCTGCCTATAACAGGCTGGTGAGTTGACCTGAAGAATAGAAAATTGACCATGCACCTCACTGGCTTACACCCTTAAGGGAAATGAGCCCTGTACATTGCAAGGGCAGCACAGTAGAGCTGGCACTGGTAACAAAGGAGTCAATGAACAAGCCTGGGAACATGAAAGCAGGTGAGTTGACTCTGCCCCTTGCTGACTACTACATTAAGAGAGTTAGTCGTACAGAGACAAAATTTAGAGCTAAGATGAAAGGATGGACTATCCAGAGACTACCCCATCCGGGGATCCATCCCATCATCAGCCACCAAACCCAGATACTAATGCACATGCCAGCAAGATTCTGCTGAAGGGACCCTGATATAGCGGCCTCTTGTGAAGCTATGCCAGTGCCTGACAAACACAGAAGTGGATGCTCACAGTCAGCTATTGGATGGAACACAGGGTCCCCAATGGAGGAGCTAGAGAAAGTACCCAAGGAGCTGAAGGGGGATGCAACCCTGTAGGTGCAACAACAATATGAACTAACCAGTACCCCCTGAGCTCGTGTCTCTAGCTGCATATGTAGCAGAAGATGGCCTAATCAGCCATCATTGGGAAGAGAGGCCCCTTGGTCTTGCAAACTTTATATGACCCAGCACAGAGGAATGCCAGGTTCAAGAAGTAGGAGTAGGTGGGTAGGGGAGCAGGGGCGAGGGGAGGGTACAGGGAACTTTCAGGATAGCATTTGAAATGTAAATAAAGAAAATATCTAATAAAAAAGAGAGAGAAAGTGTTAGTGGGACAGTGCTGGAGAGCTTGCCTTGATGGAGCAGGCACAAATAAGCTGACAGGATGATCAACGCAGCTACCTCTCAGTCCCTGATCTAAGGGCTTTGAATTGGCTTACTCCAGCATCTACCCAGTATATGGTCTGCTGGAGCACATGAAAGAGGATCCTAGAGATCCAAAATCTCTCTAGCACAGATCATAGCAAGAAGATATGTGAGTGTAGTACCATGAAGAACTGTGGAAGAAAAGGTATATTGGAAAAAAAAGTATGTGACATGCTACAACACTACAATTTCCACAATACGTTGATCTTTTTCTATAATATTTTATTTTAGGGGAGGTTACCAGGGTAGAGGCTGGCTATAAAGTGAAGAAGAGATAAGTGGGATTGGGACACTTCCAATGTGAAACTCGCCAAGAATCAATGCAAAGTTGTCTCTTTTTAAAAAAAAAGAAAGTATAGTTTAAGAGACTGAGGAGATGGATAGAGATAAAGGCCTTGATGCATAAAAATGAGGACCAATTTATATCTCTAGAACCTACAGACATCCCATGTGGGTGTGGTCTTCCACAATTAATCCAAGCAGAGGCAGAGATATGAAATCCCTAGGAAGGCGGGCTATTGCTAGGGGTTCTGGGTTTAAAAAAGAGAACCTGCTACAATATATAATGTGGAAAGCCATCCAACAAAAGAAATAACTTCATGTTTCCCTATGCATGTACACACTGCCCCTTCATTCCAACAAAGATATGAATATGCATAACACAAGAATGCATAGCACATATACACATAGAGAGGAGAGAGAGAGGAAAGAAGAAAGAAAGAAAGAAAGAAAGAAAGAAAGAAAGAAAGAAAGAGAGAGAGAAAGAAAGAAAGAAAGAAAAGGAAAGAAATAAAGGAAAGAAGAAAAAGAAAGAAAGGTAGAATCAAGATTGATTTCACACAGGCAGTGATACTAAAAATGGTAAACTTTATTTATTTATTTATTTATTTATTTATTTATTTATTTATTTATTTATTTAAGTATGATTAGTATAGTGTTAACGCACAATGGTTTAAGGAAAGATTGGTTCAAAATTGTTGCCTTGAGAATAATCTATAAGACTTCCCATCAAAGAAGTAACTGACAACTATAGTAAACAAGGCTATGAAAAAGGCTCGGTCATTAACAGAGCTAGCTGGTCTTCCAGAGAAAATGATATGAATTCTAAGCACTCATGTGGTAGCTCCTAACCTTCTGCAACTCTAGTAACAAGGAGTCTGATACCTACATTATCTGTGGTTACAAGGCACAAGTGAGATATACATATATGTAGACAAAACTCCCATACACAACTTTCAGAACCATATTCTCATGTCTTTAGTACAGGAAAGTATTGTACATGTTATCAAAAGAGGAAACGTAAGGTCCAAGCCAAGCACAAACCTGTTGGCCTTAAATGGTGTACCGCCTGCAAGATATGTGAGGGCAATAGTGCCACAAAGCTTGTGAGAATAACCAACCAAAAACTGATTTGACTTAAGGCCCATTTCACAAATCCCTACACAATACTGTTTGAATGATGAAGAACAAAAGCCTGAGATCAGAGAGCCAAGCAATTAGATGGAACACAAACAAATATGGGACTAATCAAGAAAAACTACAAGCATAACAACAACAAAAATATTGTGATAAAATGACTCTTATTGTGCTATACCAAAAGATCAGCCATCAACAGGGAAGCTTCTTCCTGTAGCAGATGGGAATAAATATAATCCAGACATTACATAGAGAGTGAGATACCTTATCATCATCCCTATATAAGACATTTCCACTAAATCCCTCCCCTCAGATCTCTGGGATCCCCACAGAAAAAAGAGGCAGGGAGGGGAAATTGTGGAGGATGTAATGTATGAGAAACAAGTATGCTTTTGATGAGAAAAGCGATTGGATCTTGTAGTGAATATCAGAAAACTAACCTTGGAAACATTTGGTTTTGATAAATATAAAATATTTAAATTAATATACTGAACGGGCAGTTGGAAGACGTAGAAGGGGATTACCAAAAGAAGCTGTGGGTAGACATTAATTTGGTGGAGGAAGTAAAAAATACAAAAACAAAAAGCAAAAAACAAAAAACAGCATTATTTAAAATTGCTGATGTAGATGATAAAACCAAGAGATTATATATGGCAACAGGAAAAAGACACTCAACAATTGACTCCTAAAGGGAATCAGTACTGACATTCCAGCATAAAAAAGCAAGCATCAAATTAGAAATTTACAACTACAAGTGGGTAGATCAAAGAGTATAGTCAAAAACCCATCATAAATATTATAATTTGTAAAGTTTTCTAAAATGAAACAATCAAAATGTACTTGTTTAATATACATTGTAAGGGCTCAGTCAGACAGAAATTTTGTTTTTAAAGGTATGAATCAAAATAGTGCCTCAGGAAAAGATACATAGTACTACACAGAAATCAAAGGAAGAAAAGACCATCTAAGGAAAATAAAAAGACTGTACACAAACAAGAGAGGATGGAAAACTCATGCCAGGGATCTTCAAGTGAGATCAACCTTGTGTAGGTTTCTTGTGAATAGTTTTTAAAAGCAGTTATTTTTTTCCAGTGGTCAACAGCACAGAGTACATTTGTTCAAAGAACTACTGATGTTTGCTTCTCCGATCAGGCTCTAGATAGAGAACATGTTGGTTCAGGCATTGTATGGGGCAGACCACTTATTCCTGGTAACCTCCTGTCAGATCTTACTCTGTCTACATTACAGTGGTATCAGATCAGAGGAACTTCACTGTGGGTGTATTAGAAGGGTTGCCACTCTCGAACACTAGAGATTTTAATCCCTCAGGTCTTCATACACTGAAAGCTGCTCCATTGATGGTTCCCATCTATTTGAAATGGTTAACTGATCAAGGAAGGCAGAAATTTCTTTGGCAACAGACATCCTAAGAGCCACTAGCTGTTGCAGTAGCCTCTTGCCAAATATCCATTGGGTGATTTCCCAATGGGCTTAACTGCTCTGTGGGCAGTGATGATATATGGGTTTCAGTTTGAGAAAGCCATCCTGGTGGTGCTACTGGATAAACTGGAACATAAGGAAAGCCTCTGCAACTCCACTTAATACTTGTCTGGAATTCTTTTAAAGTACTTGAAATTAAACCTGAGTTAGGACAATGGGCTTTCAGCACACTAGAACTGACAAATAAAAAAAAAAAAAAAAGGAGATTTTTTTAGATAGAAAGAATAACATGAATGATTACAGGATGATGTGAAGGTGCAGACCCTGGAAGGGAGAGCAGGACTTTGTGAAGGTTTTATTAACCTGGGCTCATGATTTGAACTTGATTCTGTAGGCAATATAGATCTAGAAAACTTTGGGAAAGAGGATCAGATAATATCGTGTTCTGGAGAAGGGTGTAGGGCAAAAGTGGGGGGAGAGGAGAACCTGATCTGGTATTGGGTAAGGGAAAACAACTGTACTCCTGAGGGACAGAGAAAGAATGAAAATAGGCAACCTAGAGAGATAGGAGGTTGGAGGGACCCTTCGTAATGCACCAGAGACCTGGAAGGTGAAAGACTCTCAGGACTCAAATGGAGGGGCCTTAGATGAAATGCCCAACAGTAGGGAGTAGGAACTTATAGAGCCCACCTCCAGCAGGAAGGCAGGGCATCAAATGAGGGAGAGCGGGGCCATCCCACAGTCACAACTCTGACACATAACTGTTCCTGTATGAAGAATTACAGGGATGGAAATGGAGAGGAGCCCAAGGAAAAGAAGGTTCAGCGACAGGTCCAAAGTGGGATCCAGCTCAAAAGGAGGTCCCAAGGCCTGACAGTATTACTAAGGCTATGGAGTGCTCAGAAAAAGTGACCTCAGATGACCATACTCCAGAAGACCCAACAGGCAGCTGAAAGAGTCAGATGCAAATATTTGCACCCAACCAATGGACAGAAGCAGCTTACCCTGTTCTTCAATTAGGAAAGGCTGAAAGAAGCAGAGAAGGGTAATTCTGTAGGAGGACCAACAGTCTCAATAAATTTGGATCCCCGAGATCTCTCAAACCCTGGACCACCAAACAGGCAGCATACACTAGCTGCTTTGAGGCTACCAACACACATTCAGTAGAGGACTTCAGAGTCCGTGTTCATTCAGTGTTGGTGCACCTAACCCTCAAGAGACTGGAGGCCCCAGGGAATTTATAGGTCAGGTGAGGTCAGGGTGCAAACATCCACGTGGAGACAGAGGGGTGGGAAGCAGGTATAGGATGTCAAAGAGTCCAAGTGTGGATGGGGGCAGGGAATAAAACATGGAGTGTAAAAAATTAATTAATTAATTAATTAATTAATTAAAAGAAAAGGAAAAAACAAATGAAAACAAACAAACAAACAAACAAAATCAAACCTCAAATGATAGTACATGCTGGTGAGGATGTGGAGCAAGGAGAACACTCCTTCCTCCACTGCTGGTGATAGTAAAAAATTGTACAATAACTTTGGAAATCAATGTGGAGTTTTCTACCTTAAGACACAGCTAATCCTCTCCTGGGCATATACATAAAAGGTGCCAATCAATAATAACTATGTTCAGAGCCAGAAACTGGAAGCAACTTAGATGTCCCTGAACTGAAGAATGAATAGAGAAAATATCATATATCTACACAATGGATTACTATTCAGCTATTAAAAACAAAGGCGTCATGAATTTTGCAGGCAAATAGATAGAACTTGAGAATATCATCCTGAGTGAGGTAACCCATACCCAAAGTGACATTCCATTCATGGTATATACTCACCTATATGTGGATATTAGCCATAAAATTCAGAATAGTCACTCTTCACTCCACAGACCAAAAGAAGCTAAACAAGAAGAAGGGCCAAGCACCAGTCCCTGATGCTATTAATGATACTCTGCTATATTTACAGATAAGAACCTAGCTGTCCTCTGAGAAGCTCTATCAAGCAGCTGACTCAGATGCAGAAACCCACAGCCAAACATTGGATCAAGCTCAGAGGACTCTTAGGGAAGCGTTGGGGAAAGGATTGAGGGCCCACAATGGGATAGGAACTTCACAGGAAAACCAACAGTCAACTAACCTGCACCCTCCGGGCTCTCAGAGACTAACTTACCAACTAAAGACCATACACGGGCTGCAGCTAGGTCCTTGGCACATGGGGAGCAGATGTGCGGCTCTGTCTTCCTATGGCTCCCAAACAACTAGAGCAGGAGCTAACCCTAAAGCTATTGCCTGTCTGTGGAATCTCTTCCTGTAAGTGGGCTGCCTTGTCAGGCTTTAGTGGGAGAGGATGCGCCCAGCTCTTCAGAGACTTGAAGTGCCAGAGTGGGAGGATACCCAGAGGGAAGAACTCCTCCATTTTCTCAAAGAAGAGAAGGGAGATGGAGAGAGGGACTCTGAGGGGGAGACAGAGATAGGGGAGTAAAGGGAATAAAAATGAATAAGTAAAACAAAATGGATATGTCGTTATGGAAACTAATACAAAACAAAACACAATGATCTATAAAGTCATACTTGCTAGAATGAATGACAAAGAGGAGAAATAGAACAACTGCTGGTGAGAATGTGCTAGAACGGACACTTACAAACTGTTCATGGGATTGTAAACAAGGGTAGTCATCCTGGAAAAACATAGGGATTCTTCACGATATTAAAAACAACCATCATATAATCCAGAAATCCTATTATTAATTATATATCCAAATGTGAATTCACTAAATCAAGAGAAAAATATATTCTCATGTTCATTGAACTGTTCTTCAAAATATCTGTGAGGTGGAATCAGGCTGTAAGTTCATTAGCAGATAAATGCCTAAAGAAAATATAGTATACATTCATAATTGAATTCTATTTAGACTTAATAAAGAAGCAAATCCCATCATTCGTGACAGGGATAAATTTGTAAGATGTATGCTAATTCAAATAAACTACACTCGAGACACAAATAGGAAATAGTCTGATTGTGGGACAAACTGATTTCATAGAAGTAGTTATCAGATATCATAAATAAATGATAATTGTCAGAGGTTTGGGCACAGGGAGTTGAGAGATACTGGCAAAAATATATTTTGATAAGAGAAAAATAACTTTAAAATATCTGCTGTACGATAGATTTGTTAGAGCTAGGCATAGAGAAAAATCACTAAAATTTTTAAATATTTTCTCCATAAAATTTAAGTATATCAATTAATGCATTTGTTAAAAAAAGTAAATTTAATGTTTTAAATAAAATCATAATAAAAATAAATATTAATTATTTTTAAATTTGTAGTTTACAGGGAATATCAGGAATTTTACTTAGAACACATTTGGATATATATATATATATATATATATATATATATATATATATTAGTTATTCCAGTTAATATACTCACTAGACAGTTAGTAAGAAGAAAGTAGAATTAAGGGGAGAGGTTTTGAACATAGACATGAATTTTAGAGTTAAAAGTAAGAAAAAGGTATCTCAACCTGCTGAGATAAATGATAAAATCAAGATTCTCTATAAAGAGACAGGGAAAGATAAAAAAACTTGACTGTTGAGGAAAGCACTGGTAGTCCAGCATAGAAAGAAGGCATACAACAGAAAATTATGACTACAAGTGACTTAAACAAATTAAAGATCATAATCAAAAATACATGGCAAATCAAAATAATGTGTCCAGTAATATTAAGTGGTAGATGGATGCTGTATTCAATAAATTGAAGATAATTGTAAACTTAAAGAGCTCAGATTCACAACAGTGTTTTATGTGAAAGCTAGTGGCCAGCCCTCCTTTTCTCCATAAGGGTTCTTGGGTTGCCACTCTGAGTGGCCAGCACTCCTTTCTCCATGAGGATTCTCGGGTTGCCACTCTGACATTCTAAGGCTTGGCCCTAGGTGACCCCCACCTGCCAGGTTTGTGGGAAGCCACATTCACCATTATAAGATGGCACCTGAGCCCGAAGGGCGTCGGCCAACTAACTGACAACTGTTGTGCACATGCTCAAACAGCACAGATGATGAGTCACAGCTCAAGCCCAGAGCGTGCAAATGAGGGTATATAGTGAGCACCAATCATAGACTGACACATTCCTCTTAGGCCTATTTAAGCAGCACCAGTTTTCAGGCTCGGGGTCTTTTCGCTTTAGCAATAAAACCCGTTTGAAAACGTCTGCAGAAGGATCCTGTTGTGGTGCGTCTTTCTTGCTGGCAAGTTAGGCGATCGCAACAAAGTTATCCAGCCATTATGTGTATAGCTTTGCATGTGCTATGGGTTTAAATGTGTTAATAATTTATTGAGGGTATCTACCATCAGGCACATCAGGGATTTCAGGTTACAGTTTAAATTACTTATGTTATTTTTCCTGGTATGAAAGCTAGAATAAGATAAAAATAGAATATTTGAGTACTTCCTCTTTTAAATCTTTGATTCAGATAAAATGTATTGATAATAACTTTTCAGGTGTTTGATATATTTTAGATAAATTTATTTTCTAAAGACCCAAATCTTTTTTTTTCTGATTTTTCATGTTTTATTTTTCTATATTTTATTCATTTCTTATCCAACGTTTAAAAATTACTAATAGAAGCTAAATTTGGGTTTGCTGTTTTCTTCTAGGCCTTGTGCATAGTCATAGGCAATGAGAGGTCTTTTCTGTGACTATAAATGATGCTAACACCAAAACTCCCTGTTTGTGCTATTTTCAGTCACACTTGTGTTCTTGGGTGCTATGATCTCATTTATTTTTCTCAGGGTATTTTCATTTTTTAACACTTGACTCAGTGGTTATCTCAACATATTTAATTTTATAGGTGCTAATTTAATGTTTTTAAAAACTTCATGACTTAACTCCTATTAGTGTTACTATGTTTCCTTCTTCTGTAATGAAAGGATACCTGGAATATTCTCATACTCTTTTGAATTATGCTGATCAATTTCAATGTGACAAGTCCTCTTTCTCCTTTTTAACTTCTCACTGTATCTCTTAATTACAATATGTCATAATGTATGGATGTTGAGTTTACATTTAAAGGTTGCTTTGGTCTTTTTCATTTATATATTCAAGGCCCTATCCTTATGCGGTGGTTTTATGTCCAGCATTTTTAGCTTTTACTATTTAAAGCTGTTTATAAGAAAGTAATAAATCTCCCTTTCTTTTAAACATTTTTCTTTTTGAAACCTTCATTCAATATATTTCTTTATATTTGCATCTGTATATTTGTCTGTGTACCATATCCTTGCCATGCCAGACTTTACAGGAGGGTGTCAGATCCCCTAGAACTGGCATTAAAGATAATTAAGTGTGCAGGCACTGGAAATTGAACCCAAGTCTTCCAAAAGAGCAGCTGGTGTCCTTAACCACTGAGCCATCTTGTCAGCACCAATATATATTACATTTTGATCACATTCACTGTCATCTTTCAACTCTTCCTAGATATATCCTCCCTTCCTTACTCAACCAACTCTTTGTCTTTTTTTAGAAACCCTATTAATTTTAACTTGTATTGCCCATCTATGCTTTAGTATATGGTCTGCCTCTGGAGTGTGGTTTCTTACCCTTAACTATACTTTCTCTTCTTCTCCCAGTATTGAATTCCCAATAGCTCCTGAGCTAAAGATGGAAGTTTATAACAACCTCCTTACTCCATGATGATACTTTCTAACTTGAGCTTGCATAGGTCTTCAGTGTGTCATTTTAACTACTATGAATTCATACATGCAAACCTCTGCTGTGTCTGGAAAACTCTGTTTCTTTGTAGTTATGAATATATCATCTCTATTTTTCATAACCTTTCTGAGACCTTTTCCACAAGGATCTCTTAGTCTTGGAAGGAAGCACATGCTATGTGAAGTGGAAACCTTAAGGGTTCTTTGGAAAGTCAGTTGGATGGTGTTGTGCTGGGGCAAACACATGAAGGATTGTTCAATAAAGTGGATACAAATATGGAAGACTAAGGCAGACTCCTAAAGGAATGTTTCACTGAAGTGTACTCAGGAGAGAGAATGTTTTGATACAGCAAACACATGAAAGGACACATGATGAAGGATTCTTTGGTTAAAAAAAAAAAAAAAAACCACTTATGTATTGATGCACTTGACACTGCAGAGTTGAGCTTTATTTGTCAGGACTCCACAGAGAGAAACCCGCCAAAAAGTTTCAGATGGTATACTGCAATTTCTTGTTGCTTCCAAGGGCTTAACCTGATTGGTTGAACATGCTGAGACAAGACCTGTGCTGAGGCAAGGTACATGGAGGACAAGAGATGTTTGGAGAGTATAAATAGGACGTTGTGGAATGATGGAGAGAGAGCTTGGCTTGCTGGTACATCTAGCTATATAACACTTGTGGCTCTCACATCTTAGCTGACCTTCACTTCCCTGAGAGAGGCACAGCTGAGAACTTCTGGGGCTCCTGTTGGTTGCTTTTGCTGATGTTAGCCAAGGCTGAGGCCTGGCTGTCTCTGCTAGGTCTTATTACCCCTGTTGGTAAACCCAACTCTAATAAACTGAACTGCTGTTGTATCTGTGAAGTGTTTGTGAGTTGTTCAAACTGCCACTGCCTGCTAACTCCTGATTTCCAAACAACACAAATAGGAGTTGCTCCTGAGAACCTTTCTAAACAGGTCTACCCCACCCCACCCCCATATCCTTTCTTTTCTACTACCTCTGGTGGGTTGTGGGCTACAAGGGATGTTAAAGCATTTAATATCCATCATTAAAAATAAGGCTTGAAAAATTAAATTTACAGCTATCAATATTATTTAGAGCTGAATATTCTGAAGTTTCTTTTTTCTTTTTTTATTATTTTCTTTATTTACATTTCAAATGCTATCCCAAAAGTTCCCTATACCCCCCCCCCACCGCCCCTGCTCCCCTACTCACCCACTCCCACTACTTGGCCCTGGCCTTCCCCTGGGCTGGGTCATATAAAGTTTACAAGACCAAGGGGCCTCTCTTCCCAATGATGGCTGATTAGGCCATCTTCTACTACATATGCAGCTAGAGACACGAGCTCAGGGGGTACTGGTTAGTTCATATTGTTGTTGCACCTACAGGGTTGCAGCCCCCTACAGCTCCTTGGGTACTTTCTCTAGCTCCTCCATTGGGGGTACTGTGTTCCATCCAATAGCTGGCTGTGAGCATCCACTTCTGTGTTTGCCAGGCACTGGCATAGCCTCACAAGAGGCCACTATATCAGGGTCCCTTCAGCAGAATCTTGCTGGCATGTGCATTAGTATCTAGGTTTGGTGGCTGATGATGGGATGGATTCCCAGATGGAGTAGTCTCTGGATAGTCCATCCTTTCATCTTAGCTCTAAATCTGCTTGTGGACGTTGTACATCGTGGTGCGGAGCCTAGTGCGCACCACGATGTACAACGTCCACAAGCAGCTGGTTTTGTTGACAGTGTCTTTTGCCTTACAGAAGCTTTGCAATTTTATGAGGTCCCATTTGTCAGTTCTTGATTTTACAGTACAAGCCATTGGTGTTCTGTTGAGAAATTTATTCTGAAGTTTCTTACTCTCTGCATGATGACAAGTTGTGGGTCTCTTTGCTAATTGCCATGTATGGCAAAAACAAACTTCTAAGGTACAGATTGAAAGATGAGTACCAAAATAAGTCATTAGGAGTCAGTTTATTAGTATGCTAATTTCACATAGTAATACTTATTGGTTCGCATTAGGCACAATGGTCTGTCTAGCCACAGATCCTTAGACCAAATATTGGTGTCTGATACGTGTTAAAATTGGTAAATGAAACCCTAAATTCAAGCAGATTCTTGTAGTGCCTCTCTTGTGCATTTTTCTGCACTATAGATGGCAATGACAGTGATACATATGATGAGTGATCAAGGTGAGAAAGGAAGTTTTCCCTAATGGATTCCTTTTCTTGGCCTGATCTTTCGTGTGTATCACAGTCACTTTAGAAAATCTTCACACCACTTATAGAGTACACTGACTTAAACAGTATTTCCATGGTTTCATCTTAAAGAAAAAATATGTTTATTCTATAGGGAAAGTACTGATCAGTATGTAAAGAGAATAATTAACTACTAAGTTTTCTTTATTTGTTATTGAGATATGTCTTAATCCTTTTTGTTTGTTTGTTTGTTATTGTAAGACATGGATATCTTAACACAGCCAAAGCAAAAGAAAATGTTCTTAAAATATTAACATATTAACTTATTTATTTATTTACATCCCAAATGTTGGCCCCTCTCCCAGTCCCCCTCCCAGATTTCTTTGCACAATCCCCTTCCCCTTCACCTCTTAGCAGATGCACCCACTCCTCCCCACACAGCATCTCCCCATCCCTGGTGTATCAAGTCTCTACAGGATTAGGTCCATCCTCTCCCTCCAAGGCCAGAAAAGACAGTGCTTTACTACATTTGTTCTGGGGAACTCCAACCAGCCGTATATGAGTTTTGGTTGGTGGCTTATTCTCTGGAAGCTCCCAGGGTTCCAGAGTAGAGAGTGATTGTATCAGTTTGCAGTCTTACCAGTTATGGAAGAATGTTCTCCTCTCTCCATATCCTCTCCAGCACATGCTGTTAATTGAATTTTTCATCTTAGCAATTTTGAAAAGTGTAAGGTGGATTTTCAGGTCACTTTGGTTTGCATCTCTCTGATGACTAAGGATTTTAACATATCTTTAGCTGCTTCTCTGCCATTTGAGATTCTTCTGTTGAGAATTTTATGTTTAACTCCATGCCTCACTTTAAATTTGGGTTACTTGGTTTCTTTTGAGTCTAACTTCTCAAGTTCTTCATATATTTTGGATTTTATCCTTCTATCAAATGTAGAATTAGTGAAGATATTTTCCCAATCTGTAGGTTTCCATTTTGTCTTATTGACAGTGTCCTTTGACTTACAAAATCTTTTCAGTTTCATGAGGTCTCATTTGTCAATTGTTGATCACTAGTGTTCTGTTCTGTAATTTTTTCCTCTGTGCCAATGCATTCAAGGCTATATCCTGCTTTCTCTTCTATTAGATTTAGTGTATCTGATTTTATGTTGAGGTCTTTTATCCATTTGAATTTGACCTTTCCAGAGTGATAACTATGGATCTCTATGGATTCTTCTATTCACAAACCATCAGTCAGGCCAGCACCATTTGCTGAGGATGCATTTTACCCCTGTATATTTTTGGATTTTTTGTCAAAGATCAAGTGTCCAGAGTTATGTAAGTCTACTTCTGAGTCTTTGATTCTATTCCTTTGATGGGCCTGTTTTCCCTGTACCAACACATGCTCTTTTTATCACTATTGCTTTGTAGTGCAGATTGAGGTCAGGGAAGGTGATTCCTCCAGAAGTTATTTTATTGTTCATGATTATTTTGGTTATATTGTCATAAGAAGTGGAGAGTTGCTCTTTCCATGTCCATGAAAAATTTTAAATCCAATCTTATAAAGATAGAGGCCTTTAAAGAAGAAACAAATAAATCCCTTAAAGAAAATACAAAAAGGCAAAGAACATGAATAAAACTATTCAAGACCTGAAAATGGAAATAGAAGCAATAAATAATACACAAACTGAATGAATCCTGGAGATGGAAAATCTAGGCACGGTACTGGGAATTAAGACACAAACATCACCAACAGAATACACTATAAGGGAGAGAGAATCTCTGGTCTATAAATATGATAGAATAAATCAATACATTTGTAAAAGAAAATGGTAAATCTCAAAATTTCTTTACACATGACATCTAGAAATTCTAGCACACTATATAAAGATCAAATCTAAGAATAATAAGAGTAGAAGTAGTAGAAGAATACAAGCTTAAAGGACCAGAAAATATTTCAACAAAATCATAGAAGAAAATTTCCCCAGCATACAAGACACAAACACACACACACACACACACACACACACACACACACACAGAGAGAGAGAGAGAGAGAGAGAGACAGAGACAGAGACAGAGAGAGAGAGAGAGAGAGATATATATATATATATATATATATATATATATATATATATATATATATAGAGAGAGAGAGAGAGAGAGAGAGAGAGACCCCTATAATCATACAAAAAGCTTACAGAATGCCAAAGAGATTGGCCCAGAAAATAAAATCCTCCCATCACATAATAGTTGCAACACTAAATATACAGAACAAAGAAAGCACATTAAAAGCTGCAAAGGGAAAAGGCCAAGTAATATATAAAGGTAGACCTAACAAAATTATGCATGACTTTTCAAGTAGATTCTATAAAACAGAAGTGCCTGGCCAGATATCTTTCAGTCTCTAAGAGACCACAGATGCCAGCCTCTACTACTATGCTCAGCAAAATTTTCAATTACCATAGATGGAAAAACAATATACTTCATGACAAAACAAAATTTAAACAATATCTATTTTCAAATCCAGCCCTATAAGAAGGTATTAGAATGAAACTTAAACCCAAGGCATTAAACTTCCCCCAAGTAAACCGAGGAAATAAGTAGCCCCAGGCCAGTTTGACCAAAAGAAACGAAGCACAGACTCATGGACACACAGTGAAACACACACACACACACACACACACACACACACACACACACACACACACACACCTATCAATAACATCAAAATAACAAGAATTAATTATCATTGATCATTAATATCTCACATCATCAATGGACACAGTTCCCTAATAAAAAGACACAGTATGTGAAAACAGGATCCATCATTCCACTGCATATAAAAAACACACCCCCATCACAATGTTGTCTGCCTTAACTCAGAGTAAAGGGATGCAAAATATTTGCCAGGAAAATGGACCCAAGAAGGAAGGTGGAGTAGACATTATATTACCAAATAAAATAGATTTTCAATTAAAATTAACCAAAAGAAATGGGCAAGGACACTTCATACTCATTAAAGGAAAAATCCACCAAGATGATGTCTCAATTCTGAATATCTATGCCTGAAATGAAAGAGCACCCACATTTGAAAGAGAAACATTGGTACAGTTTAAATCACACATAGGAGTACACACTTTAATAGTGGAAAACTTTAAAACCCCACTCTCATGCATGGACAAGTCATTGAAAGAGAATCCAAAGGATATATCTTTTTTGTAGTATCTTTTAGAAACTTTTCCAAAATTGCCCATATAGACAGTCACAAAGCAAGCCTTCAACAACAACAGAAACAACAGAAAGCCTACAAGCTAATGGAAACTTAACAAATCTCTACTGAATGACCATTGGGTCAAGAAAGAAATAAAGAAATAAATTAAAGACTTTCTAGTATGCAATGAACATGAAGGCACAGCATACCCAAACATATGGGACACAATGAAAGCATTGCTAAGAGGAAAGTTAATAGCATTAAGTGCCTTAATTGGATAGATCTCACACTAGCAACTTACAGACACATGTGAAACCTCTAGAAAAAAAAAGAAGCAAATACATCCAAAAAGAGTAAATGGCAGAAAAATATTAAAGTAAACGGTGACATCAATTAATTAGAAACAAAGGAAATAATACAAAGAATCAAAGAAACCAAGAGCTGATTTTTTGAAAAAACAAAAACAAAAACAAGGTAGACAAACCCTTAGCCAAACTAACTAAAGAGCAGAGAGACAGCATCCAAGTTAACAAAACCAAAAATTAAAACAGGGGCATAACAACAGACACTGATAGAATCCAAAGAATCATTAGGTCCTACTTTAAAAACATGTATGCCACAGAGTTCAAAAATCTATGGAAATGGATGATTGTTTTTATAGATACCACTCACCAATCAAGATCAGGTAAACTATTTCAAGATTCCTATATTCCCTAAGAATAGTATCAAAATTCTCAAAAGTCTCCTGACCAAAAGAAAATCCTAGGACCAGATGATTTTAGTGCAGTATTCTACCAACCTTTCACAGAAGAGTAATACCAATACTCCTCAAACTAGTCCATAAAATACAAGCAGAAATAATACGGTCAAACTCATTCTTTGAGGCCACAACCACTCTGATACCTAACACATACAAAGATTTAAAAAAGAAGGTGCATTTCAGACAAATTTCACTTATGAATATTGATGCAAAAATATTCAATAAAATATTCACAAACTAAATCCAAGAATACATCAAAAACTTTATCTACCATGATGAAGTTGGCTACATCTCAGATATACAGGGATGGTACAATATAAAAAAAAAAAAAAAAAAAAAAAGAAAATATGTCAATGCCACCCACCACATAAACAAACTGAAAGAAAACAAAACAAAACACCTGATCATCTCATTAGATGCTGAAAAATACCTTCCACCACTCCTCCATGTTACAAGTCTTCTAGAGATCAGTGACACACATACATCCCTAAAAATGTAAAGGCAATAAACAACAAGCCAATAGCCAACATCAAATTAGATGGAGAGATACATAAAGCAAGCCCACTAAAATCAGGAATGAGACAAGCCTGCTCACTCTCTTCTTATATCTAATATACTGATTAAAGTTCAAGGTAGAACAATAAGACAACTAAAGGAAATCAAGAGGATACGCATTGAAAAGAAATAAGTCAAAGGTTTGTCTTTCACAGATGATGTGATAGAATAATAAATGATCCCAAAAATTCTACCAAAGAACTACTATAGCTGTTAAACATCTTCAGCAAACTGTCTGGACAAAAAACAAAACAAACAAAAAACAAAAAATAAAAATAAAAACATCAAAAAAATCAGTTTCCTTCCTTTATACAAACAATAAATGCGTTGAGAAAAATTATTAAGGAAAACAGTTTACAGATTCAGTATAATTTGAATCAAAATTTCAACACAGTTCATTATAGATATCAAAAGAGGAATTTTCAACTACATATGGAAAAATAAACAACAACAAAAACCTCAGGATAGCTAAAACAATAATGTAATTTAAGAAATCATTAGAGGTATCACCATTCCTAATTTTAAGCTTTATTTCAGGACAATAGTAATAAAAACCACATGGTGTTGGCATGAAAACAGGTTGATGAATGCAGTGGAATCAAAGACACAGAAATATACCCATCCATATTCAAATTCTTGATTTTTGACAAAGAAGGGAAAAACATATAAAGGAAAAATTAATGCATCTTCAACAAGGTGATGGTGTAACTTGATGCCTGTAGGTAGAAGAATGAAAATAGATCTGTATTTATCACCCTGAACAACAACAACAAAAAAAAAAACCAACAAGTCCCACAGGATCAAAGATCTCAACATAAAACCAGATATAATAATAGGAAAGAAAGTGGAGAACTGCATTGAATACATTGGCATAGGGGAAAATTTCCTGAACACAATAATGGCTCAAGCACTAAGCTCAACAAATAATAAAAGAGAGCTCATAAAGCTAAAACATTTCTATAATTTAGAAGACAGCATTAATAGGACAAAATAGCCTACAGAATGGGAAGATTTTTACCAACGGTTCATCTGATAGAGAATTGATATCCAAACTATATAAAGAACTCAAGAAATTATATATCAACAACTGAAACAACCCAATTAAAATGGAGATTAAAACCCAATTAAAACAGAGATTTTCAGCAGAGTAATCTCAAATGGATGATAAGTATCTAATGAAATGTTCAATGTCTTGGGCCATCAGGAAACAGAAATAAGAACAACTCAGAGATTATCTTACACCTGTCAGAGAACAGCTAATATAAAAAAACTCAAGTGAAAGTATATAGTCTTTCAAGATTGTGGAGCATGGTAAATGCTCCTTCATTTTTGGTAGGAGAGAAGATTTCTGTATCCATTTTGGATATCAATATTGCTGTTTCTCAGAAACTTGGGAACTGTTCTACCTTAAGATCCAACTATATCACTCCCGGGCTATGAAATACCCAAAGTATCCTCTACCATACCACAAAGACTCAGGCTCATCTATGTTCTTAGCATCATTACATATAATAGCCAGATTCTGGAAACAACCCATGTATCGCTCAACATAAGAATGGATTTAAAAAAATGTGATATATTGAATACTCAGCTATTAAATACAAAGACACTGTTAAATTTTTCAGGGAAATGAATGGAACTAGAGAATATCATCCTGAGTAAGGTAACCCAGACCCAGAAAGCATGCATTGTATGTTCTCAATTATAAGTGGATGTGAGCCATAAAGTGGTAATTAACCATGTTATAATCCACAGACCCAAAGAAGCTAGGTAACAATGAGTTCCCAAGGGAGGATGCTTGAGTCTTACTGAGAATGAAATATGAAAGAGAAATCAGAGGTGGATGGATGGAGTGAGTTGGATAGGAGACAAGGTAGGGAGGCAAACACGCATGGGGATCTAGTATGGGGATTATAGGGGAATGAGGGCTGGGAGATAGAACAGAAATAGGAGGAGTAGCAAACATCTTTTGGATGAGCAGGAGCAGGAGAAGCTCTCAGGTGTCTATGGGGAGTGATTCTAGTGAAGACTCATAGCAGCTGGGTACATGGAATGTGGCATGGCCTCCTTTAGCCAGGCAGTACTTTCAGAGGAGGAGAGGCACACCAACCCACTCACAAAAACTTTGACACAAAATTTGTCCTGCCTACAATATGTGAAGGAATAAAAATGGAACAGAGATTTGGGAAGTGGCTTACCAATAACTGGTCCAACTTGAGACTCACTCGACATGAAAGAGCCAACCTCTGACACTCTTTTTTTTCTTTCCATTTTTTATTAGGTATTTTCTTTATTTACATTTCAAATGCTATTCCTAAAGCCCCTATTCCCTCTCCCTGCCCTCATCCCCAGCCTACCTACTCCTGCTTCCTGGCCCTGGGATTTCCCTGTTCGGGTGCATATGATCCTCGCACAACCAAAGGCCTCTCCTCCCATTAATGGCCACCTAGTCCATCTTCTGCTACATATGCAGCTAGAGACACGAGCTCTGGAGATACTGGTTAGTTTATATTGTTGTTCCACCTATAGGGTTGCAGACCCCTTAAGCTCCTTGGGTACTTTCTCTAGCTCCTCCATTGGGGGCCTTGTGTTCCATCCAAGAGATGACTGTGAGCATCCACTTCTGTATTTGCCAAGCACTGGCATAGCCTCACACGAGACAGTTATATCAGGGTCCTTTCAGCAAAATCTTGATGTCCCTCCACAGAGGAACGGATACAGAAAATGTGGTACATTTAGACAATGGTATACTACTCAGCTGTTAAAAACAATGAATTTATGAAATTCTTGGGCAAATGGATGTATCTGGAGGATATCATCCTGAATGTGGTACCCCAATCACAGAAGTCACTTGATATGCACTCACTGGTAAGTGGATAGTCGCCCAGAAACTTAGAATACCGAATATACAATTTGCAGAACACAAGAAAATCAAGAAGAAGGAAGACCAACGTGTGGATATTTCATTCCTCCTTAGAAAAGGAAACAGCATACCTATGGAAGGAGTTACAGAGACAAAGTTTCGAGCTAAGATGAAAGGATGGACCATCCAGAGACTACCCCACCTAGGTATCCATCCCATAATCAGCCACCAAACACAGACACTATTGCACATGCCTCTGACACTCTAAATGATATTCTGCTGTGCTTACAGTCAGGAGCCTGACATAACTGTCTTGATCCAGTAGCTGATAAAAACAGATGCAGAGACCCACAGCCAAACATTGGGTGGAGCTTAGGGATTCCTATGGAAGAGTTGGGGAAAGGATTAAGGGAGCTACATAGCTCAAGGACAAAAGAATAACTACAACATCAACAAACTTTAGCCTAACCAAAGAGCATTCATAGGCTAGACCTAGGTCCTACACATTTGTAGAAGATGTCTAGCTTGGTCTTCATGAGGATCCCCTAACAATTGGAGAAGAAGCTGACTCTGACTCTGTTGCCTAACTTGTATCAACTAACCCTAGCTTAGCTGCCTTGTCTGGGCTCAGTGGGAGAGGATATGAATAGTCCTGCTGATACTTGATTTGCCAGGGCAGGTTTGTACCCATTGGGGTTTCCCATCTTCTGAGGAAAAGGGGATGGAATAATTAGGAAGGAGGAGTATGTAAGGGGGGGATGAGGGAATGGGGTCTGCAATCTGGATGAAGAGGGGGAGAGAGAGAGAGAGAGAG
>NC_034591.1:63773070-63789173 GCF_900095145.1 Mus pahari | reverse complement strand
TGTGTGTGTGTGTGTGTGTAAATCCTTCAGTCACTGACTCTTTTCATTGTAGTTAAGTGTAATTTTCAACATTGTTTTTAATATTTCTTTCCAATGTACAAATTGGTTTTGGGCAGTCATCTTGATCTTTCACTAGGAAGCTGAAGCTGAGTTTGACAGAGGAATTTATACAAAACATCTGGTGCCTATTGATTGATCTATTGCAACCATGATCCTTCATATGACCAAAAGTATCTTTAGGTAAAAGATAAATAATTTCAAAGTTATTTAGTTCACTAGTATTTTGTTTTTCTAGGTTTTAAAACATAGTTGAAAAATCTAAGTATTACACAATTTTAGCCTTGCCTTTATTATACATGCACAGAGAATTTAAGAAATGTTGAGTTTGAAGATTTGAAACATATTCTGAACCCAAATATGTATATTTCCAAGTAAGCTATGAGGGCTTCCAAACAAGGTGTTGCATATTTGTCCAGTGTGTTAAAGAAAACCCGTAACTTATTTCAACAATGTGGTTGCTTAAGCAACTCCTACAGAGCATTGGTTTATATGTCAACAAAGACTGGGGTGGGTTTCTCAACACTTTGGTGTATTTTATAAATAACTCTTTAGATCTGACTATTACAGTTGTGTGAGGAATTTGATGACTTTTTGCATTGTGAATGAAGTGATCTGAGAGTGTACAGTTAGACATGCAATACATCCTTTGCTGTTTCATATATCTAAAACTGTAAATGGCTTGACATTCCACTCATTCCATGTGTGTACTTATTTACCAGGATTATAAAGTACTAATAGATTCTTATTACCAACCAGAGGGCAAGGTGGGTTTCTCTGTGGCATTTTTGTGACTGTCCTAACATTTTACAGTGAATGCCCAGAGCAAAGTGAATGAATTAAAATATAATAGAGATAAACCAAAGTGTAAATGACAAGGCAGGTTGCAGATGAATTTTTTTCTTTGTAAAAGATGATTCAATATAACCCCTTTCCCATGGATAATGATCTATTGAGAGGTTATTTACCATTCCCAATTTCATAGAATTACAGCTCTTAAAGCTAAAAGGCAAGTTGAATAATAATCTCTTGCTAACCAATGCTTCCAGGCAGGAGATGTATCATACACCCTGTCCACACACTGGCTGATAACATCTTCTAAAATTACAAAGCAGAAAATCCAATTTTTAAACTTCTAATACAAAAATGCACTGTACTATCTTAGTTTATGTCATAATTTGAAATTTGAACAGTTGCATCCACACAAATGAACATATCATCAGATAACTGTTGGTAGCATGTGATTAAAGACACCATTAAGGAATATCAGATTGATAAGGAATCAGGAAAGATAATATATCTAC
Source organism: Mus pahari (assembly GCF_900095145.1). Classification (NCBI taxonomy): domain Eukaryota; kingdom Metazoa; phylum Chordata; class Mammalia; order Rodentia; family Muridae; genus Mus; species Mus pahari. Next base: position 63,787,812 of record NC_034591.1, on the reverse strand, counting down.
TACAAATATAATCAGTACAGTTTTTCATGAAGTAAAACCTCTGTTTCATTACTGAAGTGTTTATGAAGCTAGAAAATGGTAGTTTAGTCAGCAGAGATATCTTATGTAGGGACCAGGAACTCTGGAAAAAGTTATCAACCCAGTGTTGCTCACAGATTACCTGACTTATTGAATGTGTCATGTGTGTGCAAGCAGAGATGCAAAACTGATTTGTAAATAAGTTAAAAATAATTTCAAAGGAAATTAAAAGGGAAAAATCTATACCTTTAAATAAGAAAAAAACAAAGTATTTTTAATACTTTTCCCATGGTTATCATGAAGCTAAAAGGCAAGTTTAATAATAATCTCTTGCTAACCAAAGCTTCCATATGTATCATAAAATACGCTGACAAAAAAATTCAAGGGGGAAAAGGATCATAACAGCTCAAAGTTCCAAGTTACAGTCCACCATGATGTAGGTGTCACAACAGGAAGATCTTAAGGTAGCAGGTCACATGTGTTCACAATCAAGAAGCACAAAGTGATTAACCTTTGCACAAAACTCAAAGCATAAGAAACAGTGCTGACCAGTACCCCCAGAGCTCCTTGGGATTAAACCACTAGTTATACGTAGCAGATATGTATATACCAATCATATGTGGCTACGTATGTAGCAGAGAATAGCCTAGTTGGTCATCAGTGGGAGGAGAGACCCTTGGTCCTGTGAAGGTTCTATGTGCCTGTATAGGGTAATGCTTGGGCCAGGAATGGGCCTGGGTGGGCTGGGGAGCAAGGAGAGGGAGGAGGGGGTAGGGGGTTTTCAGAGGTGAAACTACGAAAGGGGAGAACATTTAAAATGTAAATAAAGAAAATATCTAAAAGAAAAGAAATAAGAAAAAGAAAAGATATGGTGTTTCTCAACGTGTGCAGAACTTTCCATCTCTGTTAACCTAATGAAAATGCTTCCCACAGTTCTGCTGGAAGGCATTTCATGCATGGAATTTTATATCTCATTGTACTGACAATTGAAACAAACCATCATACAAAGTGACTTTTTGTTTTCTTATGGCCGTCATTATAATAGTCTTCCTCCTCTTCTTCTATCTCCTCCTCTTCCCTCTTTCCCTCCTCCTTCTATTTTTCAGATAATCCCTGTTATCTTCAAATGGGAGCAAATGCAATTGAAAAATATCTGGTTTTGAGGTAAAATACCAAGTACATATTATAAAGACCTCTTCTTGGGTAGGGTCTTGACTATAGTAATGGTGAGACTTAATAGGAACTTCTAAATTCAACAGTGCAATTTAACTTAACAACTAGAATATCTGCAGTCATAGTTTTGATGCAGATTGTATATATGAAACATGGATCCATTTTTTGATTCTTTATAAATGTAGATTCCCATAAATATTTTCTCTATGTTTATTAACAAACCCAAATTAAAAATAAATATCTATCTTAAAATTTTATGGCTATATAGAAAAAGCAATCATACAGCAATCACAAATGCCAGCAAAGAGTAAGTTTTGAATAAAATGGTAACTGCTATTGTTGTTGGTTTTTATTGTCATTGTTTGTGGTATAATAATAAAAATAATAATAATAATAACTTTAAAATGAGTATCCTACATGAACTTGAGAACAAATAATGGAATCTTTTAGGAGACTGCTCTCCTAAAATATAAATGTTCAACTGGCAAGCATTATTGTAGCTATATAGCTGAAAACACAAAATTAGACAAAATCTTCAAAAAACTTTGTTACTTATCTGTTTATATAAAAGGCAGAGTCCTGTGACATTTGAACATTCCATACTAAATAACCAAACACTGGAACCACTTGGAATTAAAGAATGATTCTTTGGGAACAGAGCAAGTGGCACATCCTTGTCCTTGCCTGAATCAATAAACTACAGGCTTCAAAGCATTCTCTGAGTAGTAAAGTGGGATGGCTTTAGGCCAAAATGAAAAATATGCAGAGTTTTCCTTCAGCTGCTGACTGTTCAAATGCGCTGCAGGAGTGGAGGAGGGATTATAGAATGTGTCCTGAAAACTCCTTCAGGGTTTGCAAACCTGAGGCGCATCATGCCATGTTCTCGCCTCTCTGTCATATATTTTCATAAAAGTGAACTGAAGTTAAATGAATATTTAAAATTGGCTTAAAGGAGCATGGAAGTGGGAAAAAAAACGCAGCAGGGCATTAGAGTTGTATAGAGTTTTATGGGAGGCTTGGCTTTGCCAGGGTAGTTGACACTGTTTATTGTTACAGGATACTTAGATTTCTGTAGGATCTGCTGACACAAGTACATGCTCTGCTGGTGACAGGCTTATAAGTCATTGTTCAACCCTGAAATTGGCATGGACTCCAAACATCATCTCCAAAGATAATATTCCTACAATCACTGACATACAGATTTTCCTTTCTGAAGTGCACAAACATCATGCTTCTTCCAAACAACAAATCACTCAGCCCGCATGGGAGCCACAACTACACACTCATTGTCATAAGGCACACTGATTCAGATATTAGCTAATAGAGTCTAATTATTAACCCACATGATTCCCTATTATCCTTTCTGTTTTCCAGCTAAAGAACCTAAGCAAACAACAGCTACATTTCTTCAAGTTCATACAGGGAATTCTTGTCTGCAGATAATTATGTATCCAACCCATCAGCCCAACATGTTTTGCACTGTTCTGGTCAATCGGAGCAGGTTATCTGTCATGGTGATGATATATGTCTCTAATTTGTAAATCTGTTTTGCTTTTATTACTTTTGTTTTGGTTTGTTTGCTTTACGACAGTCCCATAACCCACACTAGCCTTCAACTGTTTCTGTAACCGAGGTTGACTTTGAACTGTGATCCCTTAACTCCATATCCAGAGTACTGTGATTATAGGAATGTTGTTACTTATGTAGTGTTTGAAGAATGGATTTCTGAATGATAGTCTGAGCTGTGTCTGAGTAAATTTCTACAGTGGCAGAAATGAACACATTGTTGAACAATTATCACAACTAATGATATCTCATTCAGACCTAGTGTGACTTACCAAAGTATACATACCCCCTTGTTGTCTTATACAGCGCTATCAATGCTCACCAGAGTTATCTGATTTTTAGTATCATAATCATTATTTGGGTATTTTCAAGAACTTCAGGATTTTTTTTTATATAAAATGAGAACTTACAGATCATCATCATGATAACCTAAACTTGGATTGGAAATGACCATTATATTCCTGCATAGCTGAATGGAGTCAGTACTTTTGAGGGCTCTACTTTGAAATACACAGAATTTTTCCTCCTCTGTGGGGATGTGCAAAGACCCACTGCAGATGCCTTAAGTCACAAATAGCACCAAACCCTGTACATGTTATATTTAACTACACAAGCACATAGTAATTTATTGTTTTGTCACACTTTGTTCCTGTACTTACCATACTGTGTGTTCATAGCTCCTACAGCTTAATCAAAAGCAAAAAATAGCAGAATCTAACTTAACTTCAGCAAAATTTCATAAAAAGATGTTTCCTTAAGATATGGGAAGAGAGGCCCCTTTGTCTTGTAAACTTTATATGACCCAGCACAAGGGAAGGCCAGGGTCGAGTAGTAGGAGTGGGTGGGTAGGGGAGTAGGGGCGGGGGGGGGTATAGAGAACTTTCTGGATAGCATTTGAAATGTAAATAAAGAAAATAATAATTAATTAATTAATTAATTAAAAATGAAAAAAAATAAACACACAAAAAGATATACCTCAAAAACAACGTTTTATTTTTTTACATAATGATAACATTTTAATTTTTATCTTTTTCTTTCATATCCAAATAGACAGCATCACTACTCTTTTATCTTGAGGCCAGCAGGAGTATTTTCCACTATTTGACTATGAGTCCTACAATATTGTGATTCTTTAACTGTTTAAGAGACATAGCTACTAGTCAGGCGGTGGTGGCACACACCTTTAAACCCAGCACTTGGGAGGAAGAGACAGGCAGATTTCTGAGTTTGAGGCCAGCCTGGTCTAAAAAGTGAGTTCCACAACAGCCAGGGCTATACAGAAAAACCCTGTCTCAAAAAACCAAAAAAAAAAAAAAAAAAAACATAAATACAAGAATAGAAGACGAATCATCTCCTAATAAATCAGAACAAAGCAATGTATAGGCTCATTATGCTTCTAAGAATGCATACTAATTTAAAATTTATTTCTTATTCCTATATAATCTCATAGTCTCATTGAATAACTTTAGGTTGTTAGCTACAATTGAGAAAATACTTTAGATATACAAAATATCTGTGTTATACTGTGGGGGGCAGGTTTTTTGAGGACTCTATTTGTTTATATGAGTTCAACAAGTACTTAAATATCATGCACCTAGAGCATTCCTGTTTGATGAGTTTCTCTGCATAAGCAATAATATATTTTATTATATTGTTCTAACTCAAACATCTTTTCTTACTTTCAAACTTCACTCTAAAATTTTAGTGTCCCTTTACTATGTTAGGCATCTCCTTCCTACATTGTACAGTGATGGATAACTATAAATCATTGTTCTCTTATAAGAAAATTCAATTCAGCATGGCTCTTCCTCCCTGCAAAAGTATCTTCACATTTATATATTTTCTTGCTTAGTTGCTTGCATTTTTGTAGTTGAGACAGATAGTGTTATATATTTTTTATAGTCTATGTGTAAGGCAAGGCAATAAACAAAACATGTTTTTTAAAATTTAAACTCATCATATTATACTGCATTTGACTCAACAAATGCCAAAATTAGGAAACTTTTAAGTTAGAATAATTAAGAAGTAAATAAATTATATGCAAAGTCAGGAGATTATATTGGAGAGACAAATGTTTATCAGCAGGGTAGAACAAACAATTATAAATCATTTAGATTCTCTTCCTTAAAATTTATTAGGTTATGGTTCTACTGTTAAACACAATTCATTTAATGGAATTATCATATGTGATGTATTTTTGACTATTTCACTGGTAGACTACATTACTCATAAATATGTCTACCTTTCTCATCCATAAGTTATACTTTTGGTTCTCTATTGAATGATGGCAATAGAGGAAGGCGTGTGTGCTGTCGAAGTATCTATGAGTTTATATGTGCTCCAGTGATTCTGGGAAACCATATTTCCTTAGAGTTGTCTACCTGCTTCTATAATCTTTTTACCTTCTTTTTCCATAGATCTCTGAGCTTTGGAGGAGAGGGAAGATGTAGAACGTAGCACTATAGGCCAGAATGCACAATGCTCCAATCTCTCCTGCTTATCAGGACATTGTACAATTCTGTGTCTTGTCTCAATTAACAGCTACTGCAAGAAAAAAACTTCTATGTTGAAAGTTGAATGATGTTACACAAGATCCTGATATATCACTATTGGATATATATCCAATTATTCTATATCTTATTACAGATAAAGATGTTCATTTTCCCAGCGCCCCCTCCCCATCTCTCTACCCATCAAAATCTATGTTCGTATTCAAAACTAACATGCCAGGACAAGGAAGAAGGAGTGGACAGCTTGGTGAGCAGGGGTAGGGGAGGGAGAATAGGGGATTTTGGAGGGAAAGCCAGGAAAGGGGATAACATTTGAAATGTAAATAAATAAAATATCTCATAAAAAGTATGCCAATAAAAATTAAGAAAAATATGAGGAAGATTCTTCTGCCATTTTAAACCCTCTTTCTCTGCTCCTTTTTACTATGTTCCTACTCTGGGATCTCTCAATGATGGACTGTGACTGGAACATTTAAAACAAATAACTTATTCATTCCAAAATTGCTTTTGGTCACTGTGCTTATAACCACTACAGAAACCAGGTATTGATTGTATTGAAAATATGCATAGATGATTCTCCATGGATGAAATCACCTAACTATTGAAATTTTGTGGTTTGAAGAACTTCCATATTCAAGGTCAATATGTTATATAAAACCAGTATAGCAGATACAACACAGCAATGTCAATAACAAAAACAATGCAATCTATTTAGAAAAATGTTAAATTTAAACAAGGATGAATGACCAAAAGTAAAACTCATGCATCATATGTGACATTTATTAGAAATTCTTAAGAAAACTGAGACTTAACATTTCTAAATGTGAACCGAAGAATTATAAACTCAGAATGTAGTTTTATTACTTAACACCTAAAAGCATTTCTTTTGTTAGCCTTATCAATGTAACTTACACTCAAGGTTTGCTATGTTGTTCCACACTTTCACAGAGAACTTTAGGATGACTTAGACGTGACTGCTCTAGGCTCCTAATTTCTGTTCTGTCACTAAAACCTAGATTGTATTTGTTAAGTTCTTTGCATTTATGCATTTTAATATTTTGAATATTATATAGAATTAAGTGTTGATTCTGCATGACATTAGAGACCTTGCTAAGCTCCAAACTTTTGTGTTTAAATATAAGCACTCTATGTCCTGAGATCTAGGCAAATACTGCTTATTGTTCTCTGAATAATTGGAATATGGGCTCAAGCAGAATACATGAACACAGTCTTTATTGGTAAATCATATGATTTTTAATAAAATGTTATGTAATGTAATACCAGCTTGATTATTCTATTTGTCTTCTCTAATATTTTTTTTTGTTTATTCACCTTAAATGAATTTAATCAAATTTTTTCTTGATTACCTAATGGTCCACTTCTCTTCATCTTTTTCAAAGCCCTGCATGTCATCAAGGACAAATTGGTTAAATTTTGCATTAGCTTTAATTGGTCATTGCCCGTGTCAACAATGCTTGTCTTACTCTAAACCTAGTAGTTCAGATTGTTGCAATCACATATCATGGCCCTAATAAAATATATATGGATTTTTTTTGGATGTTTTTCTACTCTATTATAAAGTTCCTATATTTTTAGTATTTCTTATTTCATCATATATAGGAATAATATATTGTGTTTTTCCTATAAATTATCTATGACATGGAATATTATCTAGATATGAATGTAGAAACTGTAATTGTACACATTCTCTGTCTATGTTTCTCTTTTTCTTGCTCACATATGTGAAAAAAATATATATGAAAGATGCTTTAGTACCTAGAGATTTATTCATGTATTCTTTAAAATAAGGAGGAGATAAAATGCTACCTATCTCAAAACATGGTCAATGGGATTTAATTTAATGTACTGGAACATATATGTCCATAAATAGATGTAACAAGTTTTAGTTTCCAACTTTAGTTTCTTCTTGAGGCATAAAATTTGTACATTTTCATGATAGGCTTTGCTACAGTTTTATGTCAACTGTGTATATATTTTATGATCATATGTGGCTAATAGATAGTTCTCTCCATTCACAAAATCATAGTGATGAAATCAGGTCTGGAATAAGATGATCATAGATATGCCAATGATAAACAGACATTACTCTTTACATTGTCTATGTCACTATTAATTTTCCTGTGAGTGAGCCTAAGTGCTCTGAAGTTAATCTGGAACACAGACCATTTTCAAAATAGCCGACACTTATAAGCACTCATTTATGAAGGACTACCATTTAAGAAACCCTACTGTGTCATATTTTGGAGATTACAGCTTCTATACTAGGGACAAATATATTTAGATGGAGTCTAAATTATTCTCTGCAGGGTTTTTGATTTGTATAGTTAGTATTCATTTCATTTATGATGAAATTTCCACGGGGAAACATTGAAGAGCACTAATAATTGCTAATAAATAGCTGAAATAGAGGCTGACTGGGAAGGGCAGAAGGAGCTTCTATGGCCAGGAGATAAATTTGGGTAAAGGATTTCTGATCTCTTCAGGAAAATTGTAAACCTTTTGGTAGATTGTTCAAAACACCAAAAAAAAAAAAAAAAAAAAAAAGATAGATTTCTCTTTTTTATATTTCTCTTTTTTATTTTATATTTGATTTCCTCTAAATATTGAATATAAAAAATAAGGTAACATAGCAACTATTCCCTATATTGTGTTTTTTTTTAAGACAAAGCCCTGTTAATTCAGTGAATTAATGCTAAATATTATTGCAAAGGTCTTTCTCAATTAAAGTATAACAGATAAAGTTATCTATGAAGTGAAAACGTAAGAGTTCTTTGAAAAGTCGCTTGAATGGTGCTTTGCTGGGGCCAACACGTGAAGGAACGTTTCATTAAAGTGGACAAAATTGTGAGAGGCTAAGGCAGACTCGCTGAAGCCAACATAGGAGAGAAGATGTGCTAAAGCAAGCACAGGAAAGGACACATAATGAAGGATTCTTTGCTTGCACGCATGTATTGGTCTGCCTTACATTTCTTAGTTGAGCTGCATTTGTGGGAACTCCACAGCATTGGGCTGATTGGATGCACATACTGAGGCAAGACCCATGCTAAGGCAAGGCATATGGAGGACAGGTGGTGTCTGGAGGGTATAAATGGGACTTGAAGGAGTGACGGACACAGAGCTTGGCTTGCTGTTACAGCTAACTGTGCCATGCTTGTGCCTTTTAAGTCTTCACTGATCTCCACTTCCCTGAAAGTGGCATAGTAGAGAACATCTCCTGGCATTTCTCCTGGTCCCTCCTGATTACTGGAGCCAAGGTTGTGGTCTGGCTGTCGCTGTTGGGTCGTGTCATCACTGTTCCTGATGGGACTCTATTGAACTAGATTGCTGGTGTATCCGTGAGGTGTTTGCAGGTGGGTTGAGCTGCCACTGCCTGCGAACCTGTGAAATGAACTGCTGATTTCCAGAAAACACAGATGGGAATTGCTCCAAAATAACTTTCCAAATGTGTCCACATCCCTGTATCCTTTCTTTTCCACTACCTCTGGTGGGTGGTGTGTTACAAAGAAGTTTTAAGCATTTAAGAACCATCATTAAAAATAGGATTTGAAAAATTAAAGTTACAATATAAGATAGTACTGTCATCAGAAAAAGAATATGAGAATATGCACAATTCTTGTGTGATTGTCTTATCATTTATTTTAAAAAATGAGTGATAATTAAAATTAATATAAATAAATTGAAACCACATTTAACAGAAGAAAAATATGTAATGGTCTGCTAAGTGCAAATTGTTAAAAATTCTACATTACCTTGACTACACATACTGATGAATGCATCTGAAGAACATAAGAAATTTCTGAAGATTTGAGTAGTCAGAGAAGCAAACGTGAATATACATTGCCAAACAATAACCTAGAAACAAACTACTGATCCATTGTACGTGTCAAGATGTTGAACCCAAGGGAGGAATTATAACTTACAATGCCAAATTTTTTTTTTTTTTTTTTTTTTGGTTTTTTGAGACAGGGTTTCTCTGTATAGCCCTGGCTGTCCAGGAACTCACTTTGTAGACCAGGCTGGCCTCGAACTCAGAAATCCGCCTGCCTCTGCCTCCCGAGTGCTGGGATTAAAGGCGTGCGCCACCACGCCCGGCATACAATGCCAAATTTTTATGGGAACTGATCATTAGGAGTCAATATTTCCCCTCACTTAAGACTACCATCTATATACATACATATCCATTTATATTACATGATACAGTAAGAGGGACGGCTAGGGGGAAAGGGTAGGGGGTCTCTAAAAGGGAGACATGGAATGGGGAAAAACATTTGAAACATAAATTAAGAAAATATACAATAAAAAAGAAAAAAATATTCATATACTCTATTTACATATGATACCAATAAATAAATACATAAATAAACAAACATAAAGGCCTCTTTCAAGTATATGTCCTTTCCCTGAAAAATAAACAGAATGCTAAAATCTTGAACACTCAAAAGGATCACTCAAAGCCCTCAGCTAGGCTGGTAGGTTTGACTTTCGGGAGAACAGTCTAAGCTGGTGTGCTGTTCGCGATAAAGCTAGTCCTCAACATCACAGAAGTGCTCTTAAAAGACTAGAGAGTACTGAGAGTTGAAGTTCCCCCATCTTAGCCCATCATCACCATCAAAGAGGCATTTCCACCTGCAAGTTGTCTCTGAAGCCTCCAGAGGTACAGTACTCACAGTGGATGTGCCCCCTTGCTGAGGAACCCTGAAACAAGGAAAATGAATCTTTCTTGTACACAAAACTGTGTATTTACCCAGAAAGCGTCACCATCGTTTTTTCTACTGAAGAATAAAGCACATTTCATGTTGTTTCAGAGAAATTTTTAACCTTAGAAACCTGGTCACATAAGAAAGTAGGTTGGGAGAAAGGGAGAATGTTTTTTCAGCTATGTGGTTTGCAGCAAAAGAAGTATAGTCTTGTGACTTTTAACTTTATGATGCTATCTATCCATTTATTGTTAATATTTAAAATTTGCATCCCTGTATATACTATTTCATATTTTTCAGTGAATATTACATCTTTGTTTAAGAACTGGTCTTTTCTTCCACTAATATGTTAAATAACAGAATTGTCCATTCAGTTTAAAATCAATTATGCAATATCTACGATTATATGAGAAAATGATAGTCTTTTCAAATGCTTTTTTTTTAATGCTAGTATTTTTTTCTACTAATCAAATTTTTTTCCACAGAAGAGCCAAATGCAATACCATGTTCTTCAATTGCTCCTTAATGGTTACTACAACTAAATATGAAAGAAAAACTCTTTTTTGTGGAGTTAATATGACACTTTCAATTATAATTCTGTAGTGATTCAAATTTTTGCTCTGTCTACTAACTATTAGAATAGCTGAAGTCCTAACTCAGAGTGTTAGTCTTAAAAAAAAGTGAACCTGCTCAGTCTTTGGGTATTTTATACCCTGCAATACCCTTTGAGCCCCCTACTCAAAATTGGAAGGCATATATTAATTGAAATTTATATCTTTGGCACTTGAAATGTGTTGCAGCTGGGCTTTGATTTGCTATGCAAATTATAGTAATTCACAAATAGTTGCATCAGTTATACTATTTTTCAATGTGCTTCTATCTGCATAGAGGGAAATGTGTGTGTGTGTGTGTGTGAGTGTGTGTGTGTGTGTGTGTGTGAGAGAGAGAGAGAGATAAAGAGAGAGGGGGTGGAGAATACATATACAAATGGCACCATTCTATTTGGGTATTCTTGTTTTCATTTCAGTAACATGTTTGTTTTATGTATTTTAGAAAACAGGAAATTAACAAGGCACATTGCTAAAGGGATATCTTTCTTTCTTTCTTTACATTTCAAATGTTATCCCCTTCTCACTTTCCCCTCTGAAACCCCTATCCCCTCCCCCTCCCCCTGCTTCTATGAGGGAGCTCCCACAACCACCTACCCATTCCTACCTTCCCACCCTAACATTCCCTTACACTGGAATATCAAGTCTTGATGGGACCAAGGGCTTCCCCTACCATTGATGCCAGATAAGGCAACCTTCTGCTACAAATGCAGCTGGAGGCATGGTTCCCTCCATGCGTACTCTTTGGTTGGTGGTTTAGTCCCTGAGAGCTGGGGGTTGGAGGAGATTGTTGGTTGATATTGTTGTTATTGTTGTTCTTCCTATGTAGTTACAAAAACTTTCAGATCCTTCATTCCCTCCCCTAACTCCTTCATTGAGCTCCCCGTGCTCAGGTGAATAGTTAGCTGAGAGTGTCTGCAAATTCATGCCCACTTTATTTACTTAGTTGTTGTTACATGGATATATGTATATGTAGGTGCATATATGTTCAAAGATGATCAATAGTTTCACAAAATTTGACAAATGAGAGAATGAACATTTTACAAAATGCCTATTTGTAACAACTAGGATAACTTCAAAGACAAATAAAAAGGAATAATTTTATATCTTCTGGAAATAAGTAATAGCCACTTAACTATACCAAATTTCCTGAGAAAATTGTTTTAGTTCTATTCATTCACTTCAAGGCTGATTGTTTCCTTGTCAACTATAAACTCAATCACGTTATTATCCTTCCTTTAATACCTTGGGGTTTTTAATCCTGCAAATGTTCTAGATTTTGTCAGATTTTTTTTTGTTTTATTTTGTTTGTTGTTTATATTTTGTCTTGTTTCACATTTATTGAAATGGTGATGAGATTCCTTCTCTTAGTTGTGCTTACGTTATCATGTTCAAATTCAAGGAATGCTTTTAAATTAATCATGAAAAATACTCTTTTTTATGTGTTTTTGGATGTGTTCTATAAAAATTCTTGAATGTTTCATTCATCTATGTTTACCATATTGTTTCTGGTTAAATTGTACATTCTAATTTAATAGCCTAACACTAGATACTTATTTATCAATCGTACAAAAACACTATCCTATCATCCAAAGGGCTGGAATGATGTTCCAGAAATAAATAGCACTTGCTGTTCTTCCAGAGAGCCTGAGTTTTGTTCCCAGAGCCCATGTGGCAGCATACACAATCTATAATTCGAATTCTGGTTATCATAAGCCCTCTTTAGGGCTCCATAGGTACCGTGCTTACATATAGCATACTTAAATTCAAAACGGCCAACACTCTTCACATAGAATAAAAATAAATATTTTTTAAAAGTAACACCCAAAAGTAAATTAATGACTTTTTATAAGGATTACAAATTTGAAAGTACTAGAAAAAAACGTAGGAAACAAAGATTGTGACAAAAAAAGGAAATTTGGGGAAAATATTTTAATAGCTCTGGAAATGAGCAAGAATTCACAATGTTTACTGTGTTATGTTTAAAAAAAAAAAATCAATGAAGCCTTCAGCATTACCAAAGAAACCCAGATTTGAGACAGGAAATATAATGGCATAAGTAAATTATCCAATATTTGTAACACAGACAGTTAGTGTCTCGTGTATTTAAAGATCCCAGAAAGCAAATAAAATTACATTTATTCCAAATCATAAATGAGACATTGAAATGAGCACTTATTTATTGAAGAACTACTGTGGCCAATAAATACATGACAAAGAGCTCAGCACTTTTCACCATTAGAGAGACTCAAATTAAAATAATATTTCAGTTTCTGTGGTATCTCAGTCAGAATAGCTAATGTCAAAAAATCAATAAACAGCAAATGTTGAGAAAAATGCAAGACAAATGAATACCTATACACCAATAAGGATAATGTAAAGAAATCCATTTACTATGGATGTTTCTCAAAAAATTAAAACCAAGGTTTACATATGAGCCAACAATACAAGCCTGAATATAAAACGCTGAATATAAAACCAAGGACCTCCATATGAACCAAATACACCACCACTCTTGGGCATAAAATCAATACTTAAGTATGAGTTGGCTATACCAGTCCTGGATTTAAATCCAAGGTTTCCATAGGTGCCAAACATACCACTTTTGTATATACATCCAGAAGAATCAAACTCAGCACATATGCAATATATTCATGACTCTTTACTACTGTCACAAAACAGCATAACAACAGCCATTTATAAAAGCAAATGTTTATTGGTCATATGACTCCAGTTTTTGTAAGACTCCATAATGTCAAGGAGAAACAGGGAAGTGGATAAGGCAGCGTGTTGAGTAGCTCACATATTAAACCTTAAGCACAATGCAGAGTATAAACCAGAGAAGATTCAAGTCTTCAAACTCCCTAATTCCCACCTCCAGTTGCATACTTACTCCAACAAGGCCACACCTTCCAAGCCTACCCAAAACAGCACTACCAACTGGGGTCCAAGCATTAAAACAACCAAAAGTATGGGGGGGATCTAATTCAAACCACCACATAGAGAGATCTGCTCACTCATATCAATCTCAACACTGTTTACAAGTGGCTAATTACAGAATAAGATTAAATTCCTATCAAGAGATGAATGGATGGAATACACAGAGTATTACTGTAGTTGAATGGGAAATATAACCAATGAATTCATGTGTTTGAATATGTAGTCTAAGCTTAGAATATACTTCTTTAATATAGAACCTTCATCTTCATATTCTAAAGATAAATGAGTTAAATATATTACACATTCTCTCAGACACATATGTCTTTTAGAATCTTTTCTTCTATAATTTATATGTTTAGGGTTCAACTGAAGATGTACCCATGTATTCCAAGCAGCAGTTAACCTCTTCAACTTGGAAACTCATAAACAGATGAGCAGTCCATATTGGAGGAAGACTCTCTGTCTGACTCATGCTTCATGCCTTTTGACATTTGTAATAGCACAAATCACATCCTTTCTGAGATACAACAGACCTCATCTATACTTATAAAACCAAGTTGTGGTAAGGTAGCTGTGACTCAAAACAACTCCCAGAGTAGAGAGCTGAAGAGAGATCATACTGCACATGGTAAATCACCCTTTACTTGTTTGGTTCTAACAGAGGCATACAGCCTGAGCCATCCACAACACTCACATCAGATCTGAAGTCCTGCTGTTCCCATAACTTCTGTAGTTCATCATTTTACTTCAGTTGGGTTATTAATCTATTTCAATTGATTGACAGTTGCACAGCAGTCATTTGATTTATAATTTGCACCCAAGTTATTGAATTTATAATTTGGACAGAGCTCTAAATGCATTTTTGATTTATGTGTGTCCCCCATGCAGTTATAACAAATCATTGGCGCTTGAGCAACATTTACTGGAAGACATGTACATTTAGCAGTTGAATTTTTAAAGGGCAAAGGAATCTGAATTTCTTCATGTAAAATAAAGAATCAATGCTTCAAATAACTGTAGAAGGAATAGTGTGTACAAGTGAATATGTGTCAGTGACAGTGTTTAATATCCTGAAATATCAAGTCCCTTTGTCATTTGTCCTCTCCATAGGCCATAGTAAGTTGGCAGTTTGTCATACCACAGGAACTTCTCAGTTCTCTCTCTCTCTCTCTCTCTCTCTCTCTCTCTCTCTCTCTCTCTCTCTCTCTC
>NC_034591.1:63766049-63772665 GCF_900095145.1 Mus pahari | reverse complement strand
TAAGAACTGGAGGAGAACCCTGGATCTGTCATAGGTGTTATTTATCAAAAATTCAACTTTACCAAGGAGATGTTTCTGGTGGGATCCCCAGAATGTATATATATATATATATATATATATATATATATATATATATATATATATATTTATTAACTGAGGTGTTCATTGGGCCTGTGCTTATAGAAATATATGAAGTCAAATGCAGTGTTCTCACTCATGGATAAATTGGTTGCTATTAACTCATGGAAAATGACAGTTTATCTTTTTTTTAAAAATCCTGTCTTTATGGTCAGCCCATGCAAGTACATGTCATGAATCTTGAGATAGTTTGTTCATTAGTGTTAACCGTACTCTGCTCTCTGTACTATGAACTAGTAGAACCTGCTGTTCTGTGCAACCATACCTCTGTTCCCACTGAGTACCCTCTCCCAACTACTTCTGTTCTTAATTTTCCCAGGATATGGAAATTGCTACTTTCCTCATGTGTTCTACAAGGCCAACAATCCTTTGCTTCCATATATGAATAAGGTCCTGCAGGGTTATCTTAAAATGAAAGAACTTAAAGTGAACTTCAAGGGAAAGAAAATCCAGGCACATAAATGTCACAAATAACCTTATTTCAGAACTTCATATGTTCCAGTTGTATTTTACTATGCATGTGTATCATCTTTTAATATCATTGAATATTAATACAGTCTCCATAACATTTTCTCATTTACAAAAGTCAAAAAACTTTGAAATGTACTTTCTTGTACTTCATACCCAAGTCCTTTATATTTGCCATTTTTTTTGTCCATTGCCATTGGATACACTTAAAAAGACTATGACACACTAGTTAGTGGAAGAAAGTAAAGGCAATACTTTTAAGTCAAACAAAAATAACTGCCTCTTTAAGACTTCTCCCTAATTGTAAAACAGTTTTCTTCTTGCTACAGTATTAGGTGTCATATTAATCTTTCTTTCTGACCTCATTCTGGCAAATTGTCTTGGAGAAAGAAATAAATAATGTTCCTGTAAATTGATTTATATGAACTCTAGAAATATAACACTAGCAAAAAAGATGCAGAGCTGGTCAGTGGATCAAAGGTGTCTCTACCTTATCATTTGTCTCAAACTGAGTTCCAAGCAATTACTGAAATGCCCACTTTCCTAATGCCATGGCTTCAATCAAATATCCTGAACTTTGACTTCTAGTGATTGGGTCTCAAATATAATGGAATGGCTTCCTCCACTGGCCAGGAAATGACCTCGTCTAGGAATCAGAGCTTACCTTGAGGGTCAGGTTAGAGAAACCAAGATGAACACTCAGAGCAAAGAGGCCATAGCTTTAAATTTTCCAGTTTTTCCATGAATTCAGCAAAAGTGCTATATTTCAGAGCATAACAGTCATTTTTCCTTTCCTCTCACTCGGAGCTGAATGGTTGCACAGAGATGATTTCATTTAAGTCTTAAACTCACTCACCTTTGATTGCTATCAGATTCAAGCTTTATGTAGCATGCCTAATATACAAGAGTATGTACATAACCTATTTACTAAATAATTTTCTTCTCTGTAGAAAGTGGTAGAATTTATTTTGATAGTGTGTAACCTTTCTTACATGTTTTATCTACCTAACAGTATGTAATAAATATTTGCATTATCATATGATGCCACAATAGCTAAAGTGAAGGCATTTTTACCAGTGACTTCTGAGATCACTATGTCACAAGACTGAAGCTATTGAGTGGGATTAGTGTTTTTTTTTTTGTTTTTTTTTTGTTTTTGTTTTTGTTTTTTTTTTTGAGAAGAGGCACTGAAAAGACTGTCTTTCTTTACCAGCTGTGGATCCTCACAAAATTCAGTTGTTGGGAAAATAGGAAAATGTCCTTTCTGACTAATGGATTTTTCGACTTTCCAATTTCTAAAACTATAAAATACATATTTATTTTTCCACTTTTCTTGTATTTAATGACAACAGCACAAGCAGATTTTCAAACTGCTATTTCATCATCATTGAAAACAAACAAATAGAGTATATTTTTATGAATGCAAAACCACTCAGTAAGGGTTGAGATATCAATTGTTAAAAGGTGCTCAATAGCTGAGAAGACAGATGAGCAAGTAGCCTTTTGTTATGGAGGTCTTTCATTTGATTACATGCTCAGGAGTGGTATGCTGAGTCTTGAGGTAGATCAACTCCCAGTTTTCTGAGAAACCTCCGAATTTATTCCCAAATTGATTGTACAAGTTTGCACTCTCAACAATAATGGAAGAGTGTTCCCCGTGCTTCAAATCCTTGCCAGCATATGCTGTCACTTGAGTTCTTGATCTTAGTCATTCTGATGGGTGTAAAATGGAATTTCAGAGTTGTTTTGATTTGCATTTCTGAAGATTTCTTTAAGTGCTTCTCAGTCATTAGAAGTACCTCTATCGATAATTCTCTGCTTAGATCTGCACCTCATTTTTTACCTGGTTATTCAGTTTGCTGACATCTAGTTTTTTGAGTTCTTTATTTATTTTGGATTCCAGCACTCTGTCAGATTTGGAGGTGGTGAAAACCTTTTCCCATTCTTTAGGTAGCTTGGTTGTTCTTTTGGTGGTGTTCTTGGCCATGCTAAAGCTTTTCAGTTTCCTGAGGTCCCATTTATTAACTGTTTGTGTTAGTGTCTGAGCTGTTAGGGTTCTGTTCAGGAAGTTGTCTCTTGTGCCAATGCATTCAAGGTTATCCCCTACTTTCTCCTTTATCAGGTTTAGTGTATACATCTTTTAAATTTTTATTAATCTCTTTATTTGTTTACATTTCAAATGTTATCCGCCTTCCTATTCTCCCCTGCATGAACATCTCACCTCATCCCCATCTCCTTTGCCTCTAAGAGGGTGCTCATCCCCACCTACCCATCCACTCCTGTTTCACCCCTACAGTTTTGTGTTGAGGTCTTTGATCTTTTGGACTTGAGTGTTGTGCAAGGTGATAAATATGAATCTAATTGCATTCTTTACATGCAGAATCCAGTTAGACCAACACCATTTACTGAAGTGTGCACAAGTTTGGGGATTTACTTCTGGTTCTTTGATTTTATTCTATTGACCAATATCTGTGTTTTTATGGCAGTATGTGTGGTTTTTATTACCATTGCTCTGTAGTAGATTGAATTCAGGGATGATGATACCTCCAAAAGTTCTTCATATCAGCTTCATTTGTAATACACAGAAACTGGAAATAACCTAGATGTCCCTCAACCAAAGAATGGATATTAGTCACAAAATACAGTATAACCATGTTAAGTAACAAGGGGGAACCAAGGGTGTGAATCTTATTGAAAAGAGGAATAGAATCACAGGTGGATGGGGGAAAGGACTGGGTTGGGCACGGGGTGGGGATGGAAATAGGAAGGATGAAGTGCAGAGAAGGCACATGAAATGAATACTCAAAACGACAACTGGACTAGGGGCTTCATCTTTGGAATATGCTAGAAAGTAGAACAATGGAAACTCCCAGTAATCTGTGATGATAACACTAGATAAGACACCTTATATGTAAAAGGGGATATGGAGCCTGAACCAGGCATTTCTTATAACCCTGCAAAACGTCCAATGGAAGGATTTGAAACTATCCCACTAACCTAGTAACAAAACACTGGACCCGTATTTTTTCTGCCTACAAGTTGTATGGAGATAAAAGATGGAGCAGAATTTGAGGTAAAACCAATTAATGATTGGCCCAGCTTGAAACCCATACCATAAGAGAGAGATACCCTCTGTCACTATTAGTGATATTCTGCTATATTTACAAACAAGAGCCTACCATAACTGTCATCAGGGATGTTTCACCCAACAACTGATGGAAATTGATGCAGAAAACTACAGTCAAACATTATGTTCTGCTTAGGAAGTCCTGTGAAAGAGGGGAAAGAAAGATCGAAGGAGCCAGAGGAGTCAAGGATACCACAAGAAAACCTACAGAATCTCCTATCCTGGACCCGTAATGGGTCATAGAGACTGAAGTGTCAAACACAGAGCATGCATAGGACAGACCTTAACTTTGCATTTTATTACTGCTGTGTAGCTGGGTCTTCATGTAGAACTCCTAAAATAGTAGCAGGGCTATATGACTACATTGCCATACTTTGGATCCCTTTTCCCTAACGGGGCTGCCTTCTCTAGCCTTAATATAAGAAGATGCATTTAGTCTTACTGCAATTTGAAATGCCAAGGTTAGTTGTTTATCTATGGGAAATCTCCCCTTTTCTGAGGAAAAGGGAAGAAGGGGTAGATGGGGGAGAGTGAATTTAGAGGGAAAGACTGGGAAGAGGAGAGGGAAAGCCTAGATCAGATGTAAAGTAAATATATAACTTAATTTTGTAAAGTTTATATTTTCAAAATTGCACTATAACACATGCCTCTGTGAATCTCTAGCATCAATTCCCTAATTGGTTCATCGTTATGAATTAAGAAAGCACAAGCCAATCACTAGGCAAAACGAAAAAGGGAGGACTTCCAGGTTCCAGGAGGAAGAGAAGGGGATAAGAGGGAGGAGGCAGAGCAGGACATAAAGCAGAGAGAGCACACACATGTAGGTCTCAGGGGGCACTTATACTGTGGGCAGAGGCCAAGGAGGATAGGGCAGGATATTCTTAACCCAGCCATTGAGTTATCTGGCTAGTTTTAAAATATTAAGGCTGTCTGGTGTTTCCCATCCTCACAACTAAGTTGGGCAGGAGAAAGGGCACAGCCTGGATGGTCATTGGCAGTTTGATGGAGGGAGCTGCAAGAGGTTCAGGGAGCACGGAATGAGCTTTAGACCCTGAGAAGTCAGGTTATTGCTGTTGGGCCATAGGTTTGTGGCTGGTTGTTGGTTGTGGTTGGTCATACATATAATGCCCTCTCCAAATTCCCCAGAATTCCAAATGTTACTCAATTGCAGAAAATATCTGGAGCTGGCAAAATTATGCTCACACTAGAGCATGTGGCAAACCACAGTCAGCTTCTGTGGACAATGTGTAGCAGCCCCATAATCCACACCAAAAAACCACATTCTTATAATATTTCTGTGGTTTTTAAAGCCAAAATAACAAATGTTTTTACTATACTCAGATGTGTGTGTTACCCTATTGCTATGGTGACACTATGACTAAATTTCACACCTATCCAAGAGAGAGAATAAAAATAATCTGTGAATAAATTTTTAGTTTTGTACAAGGAATGAAGACGTTGTATGCGTATGTGTGTATGTTAATTTCTATTGAGAAGTAAGGTTCTAACAAACGGTCCAAATCTCATAAATTTATGACAAAGGCTAGAAGTAGTCATACAAATCAATAAAACCAGTTTTTTGTGGTTCTTGGAATACAATCCAGGGTTTGTGTATTCTATAAAATGCACTTTTCAGAGTGACATTTCAAGCCCCATTCATGAGAATGTTAAAATTCCATTTTCTCACACAAAACAATGTCACATTTTCCCTACTATAATGTACCAACATATACATGTGAATGTATTAAGTGTAGATATATTTATTTACATAAAAGCATGGCATATTTCCTATATTAGACATATATTTGAATTCTATGCTTTCCATAGACCAAACCAACTGCACATTGTCTATGTCCACTTTTCAAGAAAATCTTTGGCACATGAAAATGCTTAAAATGGAGTGTCCAGAATTGCTTTGGTGTAAGAATTTATAAATCTTGAGACAAAAGTAATAGAACATCAAACAAAGTGCATCGAACACCTAACCAAAAAAGTAAGAAATGGAGGGAGGGTAGAAAAAAGTTTGGAAAAAGTTCATAACCATATTGCATTATATACATGTGAAAATTTCCCCCAAATATTTAACCAATAATAATTTAGGATGCTTAGTCTTATAACTAAACTTGTTGATAGAACCTGTACTTTTTGTTCAGTCTTTTTTTAACTGCATGATAATCCATCTCCTGAAGAGTAAAAGCAGCTTCTGCATGGCACAAAGTTTATGTCCTTAAAACAGAAAATACTTCAGGTCCACACTGGCACATTTACATCTTTGTCACAGCCATGTCCACTAATAAATCCCTGACTTTTATTAACAAGTTCCTTTTCACACAAGCCTGTATGGCAATTTATCCTATGAAAGTATTGTTTTTAAACATATCTTCTCAGATGATCTCTGGAAAAAAAAGTATCCAAAATTGTTATTAAAGAATGAGAATATTAACATTTTCCAAAATTTATGAAATGTTAGGCAATGACTTATAGTCACAGCATGAGATAAAAAATTTTTGTTCTCCAAAAGTGAGTCCACTTGAAGAAGAAAAGAAGAAGAAGAAGAAGAAGAAGAAGAAGAAGAAGAAGAAGTATTTTACTAACCACACTTATAAGTCAAGAATACCATTATACCCCACCAGAAAACAAATAATAAAGACATGCATTCCACAACAGCAAGGTGTATCACAACTACTAATGGATATGGGGACTGGAGATAGGGATCAGGTAGCACAGTAGCTTCATAGTAGCTCCCCTAGGGGGAAAAATGTTGGCTGAGATTTTCTATCACTATCATCTTATTGATTGTTCCAGTTAAAGCACTCCTTCCTTGGAGAAAATGACTGTGGTCTCTCTCTCTCTCTCTCTCTCTCTCTCTCTCTCTCTCTCTCT
>NC_034591.1:63762198-63766034 GCF_900095145.1 Mus pahari | reverse complement strand
TGTGTGTGTGTGTGTGTGTGTGTATGTGTATACATGTAGTTAAACAAGAGGGTCTAAATGATAAAAATAAACATTTTTACAAATCTACTATAAGTGGTAACTATTCAAAGGAAAGTATAATAGGGATTTTTCTATAAATTAGGGGTGATGCTAGAAATGCACATTCAAAGAAATGGACACTGGTCAGGGTGGCATAAGTCTATAAGTCAAGTAGTTGGAAGGAATAATAAGACACTATTACAAGTTAAAAGGGAGACTTGGCTCTGTGTAACACATTCCTGACTCAAAACATCAACCGATAAATTAATTAATCAATGAATCAATCAATCAAAAGAAGTGTAAATCAAATTTGATTTCTTCTGTTGTCTACAGCAGAGTAAACAAGTGAATCTCAAAACCACTAGCAAAAGAAATACATAGACAAAAGCTAAAGGGCTTTATGTGAGAGTTTAATCAAGCAGTTCACTGTCATTGTAATTTCTCATTTATATGATGGAAGAAATTATAGCAAATAATCTTGACCACATTGGAATCTATATCTCAGATGTGCGAACAAAATAACTGTAGAACTGTGAAAGCTACAAGTCAGAGAAGGCCATTCATTAGGAAAGAGGTACCCTGTGGTCAAAGGCAGGTAGGTGCTATTCAAAGTAACTTTGAGGACAGGCTAAAGGTAGTATACTTCTGAGTGCTCCTAGTTATGTCTGAATGTGCTTAAAACCTATTTCCCCATTCCATGTATACAACCTTCATGAAACACACAATTAAATTGTTAATAATAATAATAATAGTTATAAATGTGGCCATAGCCCTTTCCAAAGTCATGTTTTTCTTTTATCTCTTTTAGTGAAACTGTTCTTTTCTCATGCAAGATGTCCTGACTACAGTTTTCTCTCCTTATACCCTTGTTTTTCCCCACCTGCCCTTCCATATAGATTGACCACCATTCTATCTGTTCTTAGCAAGGTGGGTAGAGGGGAAAAGGCTTCTAAGAAATAACAACAAACCTTATTAAAATAAAATGTAGTAGGATCAAACAAACAAAAAAAAGTCACATCGAAATTGGGCAAGGCAAGCTAACAGAATGAAAAGACCCACAAGATAAAGCACACACACACACAAAAACCAGATTATCCACTTGCTGATGTACTTATGAGTTCCACAAAAATACTAAACTGATAGCTGTACCATATATGAATAGGACCTGGTGCAGATCTATGTAAATTCCATGCTTACTGTCTCAGTCTTCGTAAGTTCATTATGAACTTTGTCCACTTGATTTAGATGGCTTTGTTCTCCTGGAGCCTTCTATCTCCTCTGCCTCTTACACACTTTCTTCCTCATCTTCCACAGGTTCAAACTGACTCTTTTCTAAAGAATAAATTATCTCTCCACAGGAGAAAGAATTACTCTAGAAATTAGAGAGAAAGAAAAGAAGATCAGGTGATATTCATGGGACTAAAATATTAAGAATGAAGTCTAAAAAGGCATAATAATTACTGTTACATTTTTTTACTGAAGGATGAGACAGTGTAAAGCACCATATAGAGGCAGGCAAACTAGTGAGGAACAGGGGAAAAGCAACCAAAAGGTTTACAAGCACTTTCATCAGTTCTGTATCCATCAGTCAGTTCTTCAAAAGTGCCAGGCACTATCTGTGTTGTAATCCTTTAGGAAAATACCTTGTGTCTTTAGCATAGTTCCACCCATGCATGAATCTTTTTAAGCTTTTTCTACACTTCTCCCTAAACCCCACAAATTTCTCCTCACTCACAAAATTCATCTAATTTAGAAATAGTTCATTTTAAAGCTGTAAACACTTTTATAAATAAAAATAAATTTCAGGCAATTTCTAGTTGCTATACTTTTGAATATTCAACAACATAACTTTGATGTTCTTTCCCATACTGAATTTCTATGAGTTCCAGCTGAAGCTATAACCTCTCAAGGGTCACAGCTGCCTATAATTAGTGTCTGAAATTGGAAGGTGTCCTGGTCACCTCAGATTTTACATACAGGCATTGTTCATTCTAGGTCATTTTTGTTCATTCACCAAATATTTAAAGAGGACCTTTTATAATATATAAAATGGATGCCAGGAAAAGTGAAGGCATATGTAGCAAAAGAATGTACTTGGAATTTCTCTATAGTCCTCATCTCTACCATTTAAATTGACCCCACTTACCTGAGTGCAACTTGTGTTACATAAGTCACTACTCTAATAAGAGTCAAGGTGGTAAAATAACAGCAGGAAGATGGGCATGTACTGCTTTGAAAAGTGCACATTAGCTTTGCCCACCCCAAGAACTGAGATAGCTTAACAATAACATTGAATGTTTTTCTGAGGATGGTAGGTCTGAGAAATATAAGTTTCATAGTACGATTTCCTCCATTTTCTCATCCCCTAAAGAAAATCTAAAGCAGAGTGAAGACAAGATAAAAGCAAAAGTCATTGAATTGTGGATGTGAGTACCAAGAGAGGAAATATAACTAAAAGAACTTACATTAACAAACACTGCTTATTCTAAAACTCCTCCTGCGGCATTGCTTATGTTTCTCATGAACATGACCTGTAGAATTTAAGTTTTCAGAATATTGAGAAGTTGAAAAGTCTAACAGTGATTCGCAACCTGTAGGTAAGGACCTCCTTGGGGGTAGGGGTGGTAAAATGACCCTTTCACAAAGGTCACATATTAGATGTGTTCATTAAAGTTAATAACATTATCAAAAGTACAGTTATAAAGTAACAATAAACATAATTTATAGTTGCTGGTCACCACAACATGAGGGACTGTATTAAATGATAGAAGAATTAGGGAAATTGAGAACCACTAGTATAGAAAGATGTGGTTTCAACAGAAAAATATTATGTCATATCTAAGATAAATTAGTAATTCTTCAATTCATACTTAATAACTATCTCTTGTTTTGGAACACTTAATGCTAATATAATTTTACTTGAAATTTAAAAATTAGTAAATACCAGAATTTTACAAATAATTTAGTTATTAGCCTTGGATATTTCATCCTGATATAACTTTATTTTAAGTGAAATGAAGGTGGAGACAACAGAGTCAACTTAAATATGGTACAGGGCAAGATTTTAAAACTTAGAAAATGTTAGCACTTCAGAAAAAATAAAGGATAGAAGACAGCTAAACAAGAAGAAAAAAAGAACATAAGAAATGTTGAGCAGACAAAACTTCTAATCGAAAATTTTAAAATTATCAAAATTCATAGAATTAATTCGTAAATATATGTTTTATTTTATCAGAAGAGGTGGTGAGAACCATACCCAAGCTTTTGGAATATATGGCTTGTGCTGAGCCCAGATCATTTCTATCTTTGTTCTAAAAATCCCTAGGCCTTGGTCTGGCAGTTTCCAGCCTCCATACAATCTAATTAGGGCCTTAAATGTTTTTGGCCTCTGAGAATTACTGCTGAATAAGCTCACATTTTCTAGTTCTTTCTGAACTCTGGCTGGGTGGCTTAATTCTGCTGTTCTAGCTCAAACTCCTCTCCAAGCTAACTGATACAATCTGTTTTCCCTCAGCTTCTCACTGAATTGCTCTGCTTGACCTCAAACTAACTCTGACAATCTGTTCTAATCTTCTTACTCCTTCTTATTCTGTGACTTTATAACAACCTCTGCAGACCAGCACTGAACTGCATGCTGCATGAACTGATGAATAAACTCAACAGAACTGCCTCCCGCCTGACTCAACTGCCATGCCTGACTCACTGATGGTCTCTCTCTCTTTCTCTTTCTCTTTCTCTTTCTCTTTCTCTTTCTCTTTCTCTTTCTCTTTCTCTTTCTCTTTCTCTTTCTCTTTCTC
>NC_034591.1:63754356-63762033 GCF_900095145.1 Mus pahari | reverse complement strand
CTCTCTCTCTCTCTCTCTCTCTCTCTCTCTCTCTCTCTCTCTCTCTGTTCTTTTGGTTTTGCTGTGAAATTATTTCTTGTGTATTCTTTGTGTTGGAGTTTTTCTTCTAGTATTCTTTGTAGGGCTGTATTAGTGGAAAGATATCATTCCAATTGGCTTTTGTCATGGGATATCTTGGGCTTTCCATCTATGGTGATTTAAAGTTCTGCTGGGTATAGTAGTCTGGGCTGACATTTCTGGTCTCTTAGAGTCTGTAAAACATCTGTGTAGGCTTTTGTCACTTTTAAATTCTCTGGTTTTTTATTTTATTATTTTTTCTTTTTATTAGATATTTTCTTTATTTACATTTCAAATGCTATCCCAAAAGTTCACTATACCCTCCCCCCGCCAATGCTCCCCTACCCACCCACTCCCACTTCTTGGTCCTGGCATTCCCCTGTGCTGGGTCATATAAAGTTAAGTCATGTTTAATTCTGATAGTTCAGAAAACGACTCACCACCAGTCCCAAAATAACAGGAATTGATTATCATTGGTCTCGATTTATCAATAAAAAAGACACAGGGTACAGGGTATCAGAAAACAGGATTCATCATTCTGCTGCATACTAGAAACACACCACAGCAACAAAGATAAACACTACTTCAGAGTAAAAGGCTGGAAAAGTTTTTCCTTTTACAAATAGTCCAAAGAAACAAGCTTGAACTACAATTAGAATATCTAATACAATAGATGTTCAACCAAAATTTATCAAATGAGATGGGAAACGACACTTAATACTCATCAAAGAAAAAAAAATCCACCATAATGGGATTTCAATTTTGAACATCTATTATCCCAAAAGCAAGGGCACTCACATTCATAAGAGAAACATTACTAAAGCTTAAGTCACATATTGAATCCTATACATTAATAGTGGGAGAATTCAAAAGCGCTACTCTCACCAATTGACAGGTCATCTAGGCAGAAACTCAACAGAGAAAAAATGAAACTAAAAAAACGTTATTAATCAAATTAACCTAACAAACATCTACAGAATATATAATCCAAACAAAACAGAATATACTTTCTTCTCAGCACCTTATGGAACCTACTCCAAAATTGACTGTATACTCAGTCACACAGCAAGCCACAACAGATACAAGAAAATTGAAATAAACTTTAATATCTTATGAGATCATGATTGACTAAAACTGAATTTCAAAAATAATAGAAACAACAAAAAGCCTACATACTCCTGCCTATCTCTACTCAATGACCACTGAGTAGGAGAAGAAAGAAAGAAGTCAAAGTGTGTATAGTTCAATGAAAACAAAAGCTCAATATACCCAAACATATGGGGCACAATGAAAACTGCTGGGGGCAGCATACTATGACAGGGAAGGTCTACAGCAGGCCGGGATAGAGACATCTCAGAAGTTGGTGGTAGCTCTTTGTTGAAAAAGGTTGGTTCCATTTCTCCTAACCTTAGCCCTTGATAAAGGCTGTATAGATTTCATTTGTGTGTGACTGCTTTTCAGTTGGCCTTGGTATGCATAATTATTTTATTATATCTGACTTTCCTATTTCCTTTTTCTTCTGCTCTGTTGAATTCTGTGAAACTAGATGTTCCTTGGTGTAATGAAACTTAAACAATTAAAAATTGAGGCATAGGGGACACAGCATAGCACAGTCCTAATGGCCCAGGTGCATGCTGTGTGCTCTCATCTTGCAAACATTGTAATAACTGCACAGTGACAGTTTCAGATTAATGTTTGACTTGCAAAGAACGTTTGAAGAAATTATTAGAAAATGAAATAGAGCCAATTTTGTGACCCCAAGAAAGGAAGAAAATTATAGAAGTTATGAAATATGTTTTGCACAGCATTTAAGAGTGGTTACTGGATAAGAAAGTATAGAATGCATAAAATTATGTATTAGTAAAACTAAATAAAATCACTGGGACTCTTAGTAATTTTGTGCAGTGTAAAAAGTAGAAAGCTAGTAGAACTGCTGCGTTAAGGGTTAACTTTTTCTTTCTGGCCACTGCCTGGAAACTTTGCCCATGTCATTTATCATTAGAGCTGCACAAGAAAATGCAAGTAGCTGACCTCAGAGCTCTGAGTTCTGAAGTATCATAAGTCAAAAGTTAAAGTTTAAATAATGATAAGTTTGCAATTATCATTATTTTGGCCACAGGTCTGAAAAAGAGAAAGCTTGAAACTTGGGGAAAAATTGTAACTCTTGTTACTTTGTGGCATGTGTTTATTCTTTTGAATTTGATTTGGCAATGATTATACATTGTCTTTTTTTCTACCTGCTTTTGGAGTAACAAGAAAATACTGGGGCAAGGAAAGGGTGAGAGTATGAGTGTAGAGAGAGTGAGGTGAGATTGGGGTGTACAGGATATGGGCAAGAGCAGAGTGGAGAGTGAGTGGAGAGAATGTCAGGAGAGTGTATAGAGAGTCTGTGTGAGAGTGAAAGGAGAGTACATATTGTGTGTGTAAGGTGTGTGTGAAGAGTGTGTGTGTGTGAATGAAAGGAAAACACACACAGGTCTGTAGGTGTGTGGGAGTTCAATAAAAGAAAAGTACACAGGAGAAAAGCAGAGTGTGCAGGAGAGTGCAGACTGTGTGCATCTTCAAACTGAGAGTGAATAAGAGAGAGAAAGACGAGAGAGAGAGAGAGAGAGAGAGAGAGAGAGAGAGAGAGAGAGAGAAATTTTAAGCCTGTCAGTTTGAATCAGAAAAGTAGTCTGTATCTTTTTCTTATCATCCTTCCAGAAATCCCTGCTTCCTGTTGAGAACTCTGATTCTGTGTCAAGGTTGAACCCTGACACAAAGCAATGGTAACAGAAAAGTTCATAGCACAAAGTACCCTCATAAAGCAATGGAAGAGTTCTCATACTAATGATTTGGAGGTACACCTGGAAACTCTAGACTAAAAAGAAAAAAAAAAAACATCCAAAAGGAATAGACAGCAGGAAATAATCAAACTCAGGGCTGAAATCAATCAATTACAAATACAGAGAACAATACAAAGAATCCACAAAATCGAGAGCAGGTTCATTGAGAAAATGCACAAGATAGACAAACTTAGCCAAACTAACTAAAAGCCAGAGAGGCAGTATCTAAGTTAACAAGATCAGAAATGAAAAGGGAGCAGTAACAATAGACACTGAAGAAATTCAAAGAATCATTAGTTCTTACTTGAAAAGCTTATGCACCGCAAAAACAAGTGGGGAAATGTAAACAAAAAAGATGATTTTCTAGAAAGAAAATGATTTATTAATTTAAGTAAACATCATGTAAACAGTTTAAATAGACTTACTAAATTATTTTAATATCCTAAGGAAATAGAAGCTGTCATTAAGTCTCCCAACATAAAAAAAAAGCCCAGTGCAAATTGTAGTAGCACAGAATTATCCAAGATTTTCAAAGAAGAGCTAATACCAATACTCTTCAAACTATTTAATGAACTAGAAACAGAAAGAACACTGTCAAACTCATTTTATGAGGACACAGTCATCTTGATACCTAATACACACAAAGACTCAACAAAGAAAGAAAAATTTAGAACTATCTCTCATGAATATCCTTGCAAAAATACTCAATAAAATACTCACAAACCAAATACAAGAACATATCAAAAATATCAACCACTATGATTAAGTAGGTTTCATACCAGGAAAGCAAGAGTTCAATGAACAAAAATCCATAAATGTAGCCAATATATGTTTATACTGATAAACAAATTGAAAGGAAAATAAAACACATGATCATCTCATTAGAAACTGAAAAGGCCATTGAAAAAATCCAACACTCTTTCATGTTCAAAGTTTATAGAGATAAGATTTACAAGGTACATACATAAATACAATAAAGGCAATACAAAACAAACTAATACCCAAAATCTAATTAAATGGAGAGAAACTAAAAGCAATTCCACTAAAATCAGGGACAAACATGGCCATCCACTCTCTACGTCTTCAATATAGTATTTGAAGTTTTAGCTAGAACAGTGGGACTCTTAAAGGAGATCAAGGGGATACAAAATGGAAAGGCAAGCATTAAAGTATCCTTATTCACAGATGATATGATACTATACATAAGTGAGCCCAAAAACTCTACCAAGGAATTTCTACAGCTGATAAACACCTTTAACAAAATAGCTGAATACAAAATTAACTCCAATAAAAAAAAAAAAAAAAAAAAAAACAACAACAGCAAAAAACCCCAAAACCAAAACCAGTACCACTCCTTTATAAATGGGCTGAGAAAGAAACCAGGGAAACACTCTCCACAATATTTACAAATAAAGTAAAATATTTTGGTGTGCCTCTAACCAAGCAAGTGAAAGAGCTGTATGACAAAAACTTTCACCTCTTTGAAGAAAGAATTTGAGGAAGTTATAAGATGTTGGAAAAATCTCCCATGCTCATAGATCTGCAGGATTAACAATAAAAATAAAAATGCCCACCCTATGTTGTAGAGGATATGTTGGGGGTTCATCTTCAAGTGTTGGGAGAGACAGGAAAGAGGGTCAGAAGGCCAAGAAAATGAGTGGAAATTGGCAGCTGGCAGGACTGGTGGTGTGTGGGCATCTCTAATAGGTGCCAAAGACCTGAGATAGGGGAGGCTCCCAGGAATCCATGAGCATGACTTTAGCTGAGACTCCTAGCAGTAGAGATAGAGCCTGAAGTGACTACTTCCTCTAGACCGGCAGGACTCCTGTTGGTAGGCTAAGGACACCATACCCCTGCAAGAGCACAAGGCAAACCATAGTGAGCTGCTATGGACAGTCCAATGCAGGTGCACATGCCCATACCTGGGATGAAAATGAACACACATTCTTATAACATTTCTGCATTTTTTAAAGATATCAAAATTGTAGAATTGGTACTGTACAGATCCACTTGTTAGCTATATGTGCTAAATGTGATTTTAAAATATGCATATTTTTCATTATCAGATTTCTTTATTACTTTCCTGACTGTTTTGTCTTTTGTTGGTTCACTTTTCAAACTTTTATTTTACACAATTATTTTATACAATATAATCTGATTGCTGTCCCCCCCCACACACACACACACTCCTCCCAGTTCTTTCCCATCTTCCCTCCCATCCAGATTCACATTTTTATGTCTCTCCTTAGAAAACAGTAGGGCATCAAATAAAATAATAAAATAATAAAATAAAAGAAAACACAATAAGATAAAAGTAAAGCAAACAAATAGAAACAGGACAAAATACAAACAAGAGGAAAAGGCAAGGCCAAAGCACACGAAAATCATGTAGATCCAGAGACTCATATGCTTGCACGCACAGGAGTTCCATAAAAACACAAAACTAGAAAATGTAATATGCACACAGAGGAGGAGTCCTAAGCTTTTTGTTGCTTTTGTTATTGTTTTTGTTTGTTTGTTTGTTTGTTTGAATTCTCTTATTTAACCTTATGAGACAAAGAATCTCCAGACAAGCAGTTGAGCTTGTTTTCTGTTGGCCATCTAATGCCAGGCACAAGCTCTGTTTTTAAAGAGTGTTTTGTTCCCCCTGTGAGATTTCCTTGGAGAAAATAATTTTATTTTATTTGTAAGTGACTATACATTGGAGAAAGCTTCTGTGTTAGACACGTTCTAATTAATTTTATTATTTGTTATACAGCATTTTTTTTCTGATAAGAATGAAGAGTTTCCCATATTCCCAGAATTTTGTCTTCATACTTTAGTATCGTTACAAATTATCAACAGCCTGCCTCTGGGGAAGTTTATCCATTTACCTGTAAGTATGGCAAGTCATTGTTACTATAGATATTCATTTTGATAGTCACTAAATTGGTCAAACCACATATTTTTCTTTACAGTTGAAATGTTCTTCTTAATTTAATTCTCTATATGATAGAAAGAACACTAAATTCTAGTGTAAAGAATATAGCCATTTTGCAAAAAGATTTAACAAGGGAATTTAAAAACAAAAACGGACAGAGTGCTGTCCTCTAACAACAGTCAGTTGGTTGGATTTAGAAGGTTGTATTTGTCTCCGAAAACGTCAAGTATACATCTGACTTACAGATTTGAAACCAAAATACCTTCAAAGGCTTCTCTTGAACAGTGTAAAGTGAATAAATGATGGAATTCAGACACCATTGTGAATTTTTTTCCTTTAGGTTTTTTTTATAACAGTTCTTTCTTAGGATGTTGTAGGATTTATTTTACTTTAAGCTTTATTTTACATTTCTTGCTTATGTATACTCTTCATACTTGCCATATTATAGGCAGTTTACCAGTTTTTCTGTGCACTCAGGTTCACAGAATGTAAAAATGATATTGAATGACAAAGAATTACTGTAGTGGGATGGAGGTGGAGTTAAAGGGGGAAATTATCATTTCCTTACCAGTTAGTTTTCAGAGCCAAACCTGGCAGATTGTAGTTACCAGTAGAACATGTTGACCATCTGCGATGAAATCTGCTACACTAGTCACCAACATTGGAACTCAGGGAATAATTTTTAATTAGTTCTGATCTTTAAAACATCAGATAAAGCTGGGCATGGTGGCACACACCTTTAATCCCAGCACTCCTCGGGAGGCAGAGACAGGTGGATTTCTGAGTTCGAGGCCAACCTGGTTTACAAAGTGAGTTCCAGGACAGCCTGGGCTATACAGAGAAACCCTGTCTGGAAAAACAAACAAACAAACAACCCCCCCAAAAAAAAACCAAAATGAGATGTCAACTGATGAGCATTAACACGGCTTGAAAACAGACCTTCAGAAAACATATATAGACTTAATTGGTATGGACTCTTGGGTTCTCAGAGGTTTGAAACATGTATGTTTTATCTGCATGTAAAAGAAAAAAATAAAACCTATGTTCAAGGTAATCACAGTAATTGAAGTGCTCAAATTAATACAAACTGACTCTTTTAGAGAAAGCTCATAGAACTTTTAGAATATACAGTCTCAAATAGCCAACACAAAATTAAAATAAGAACAAAACCCAGTTACTAATTACTTAAAGACAGTAGAACATATATATAATAACATGGCATATAGAGTCAATATAAACCACCCCACTATGGTACTAAAGCTGAATTTATAAACTTGAACCAATTGTTAAATAATTTCAGAAATATTATATTAGAATAAATATAGTCTGATGACTCTGGAGTTGTGTAGTTGGTTTAAGCCAAGGTGGTAAGAAGCATTCAGTAGACCCCATAAAAGAATAATTAGTTCTTAGTAATCACGTAGTAATGTACAAATGATAGGTGAGAATTTTGTCTGAAATTATAATTAAAACAAAAATGTAGTTGGATGGCCAGTAAAGTATTAGACTACAATGCAAAGTATGTAATAAAACTCACAGACCAACATACATAACCAAAATATTCAGTGGATAAACAAATCAGACGAACCAACCTTGTAATACAGAATAGGAAATAATGTATATAAATATCCCAAAGACTGGGAAACATGAATTCTTATTTCTCAGTTTTGAAGAGCCTCCATACAGTGAATTGTGGAATAAGGGAAAGAGAGCAGGCATGCTGGGGAAAACTGGAGATAGATTCTATCATTTTAGGCTGGTGATGAAGGCCATCATTGACTCCTTGATCTTGATAGAAGATGATAGGGATTTGTCTTCTATTAGATTTCTACGAAAACCAGAGAGAGAGAGAGAGAGAGAGAGAGAGAGAGAGAG
>NC_034591.1:63678846-63754285 GCF_900095145.1 Mus pahari | reverse complement strand
GGGGAGGGGGAGGGAGGGGGAGGGAGGGGGAGGAGGAAGGAAGAGGGGACAAGGGAAGGAAGGAGGAAAGAGGAAGGAGGGGAGAGGGAGAGGGAAAGGGAGAGGGAGAAGAAGAGGGAGAGGGAGAGAGAAATACTAGGCAGATATGAACATTGGAAATTTTTTTTCAAAATATCTGTCTAGGAGCAGTGGAGGCTGCCCAGTTCATCAAGAACAAGTTCGTGAATATTACTGTGGTCAAGAAGAGTGTAATAAATTGTGATGACTGACCACAATGAAATTTCCTATACAGTATCCTAGGGCAATGTTTGGGTAATGATCTTTATATAAAAATCAAGTCTATCAAAGTTTGGAGTTAAGAAAAAAATGATGGACCATCGAGAAGTTTCCCCACCCGGGGGTCCATCCCATAATCAGCCACCAAATGCAGACACTATTGTATACGGCAGCAAGATTTTGCTGACAGGACCCTGATATAGCTGTCTCCTGTGAGGATTTGCCAGTGCCTGGCAAATACAGAAGTGAATGCTCAAAGTCATCCATAGGATGGAACACAGGGCCCCCAATGGAGGAGCTAGAGAAAGTACCCAAGGAGCTGAAGGGGTCTGCGACCCTATAGGTGGAACAACAATATGAACTGATCAGTACCCTCAGGGCTCATGTCTCTAGCTGCATATGTAGCAGAAGATGGCCTATTTGGCCATCATTGGGAAGCGAGGCCCCTTGGTCTATCAAACTTTATATGCCCCATACAGGGGAACACCAGGGCCAAGAAATGGGAGTGAGTGGGTAGGGGAACAGGGCAGGGGAGGGTATAGGGGACTTTTGGGATAGCATTTGAAATGTAAATGAAAAATATCTAATAAAAATTTTTTAAAAATTAAGTCTATCTTAAGTGTGATGTGTAGCAAAGAATAGCAACTTAGCTTTTGCTGGCTAATTATGACAAATGCACATACTCATGTACATTATCTTAATCAGGAGAATGGGCCCAGAACATATAGAACCTACTCTGTCTTTTTTGCATATTTCTAGAAAATAAAATTTTCTTAAAATGCTAAATGCATGAATGAAAAAAAATGAATTTAGTAATACTTAAGATGTACTGTTAGATTGTTTTTAACTTTAGAAAAGGAAGAAACTCTATGTTGTAATAACATAAATAAAGTTAGAGAATAGTGTGGTCACAAAAATAACCTAGATACAGAAAATAAAATAAAATTTCACTAATGTAGATAATGAGATTTAAAAACTGGTTCGATAGAATAAAAGGAGAGTGATAAATATAGTGGCAGGAAGAGGATAGGAGAAGGAGAGTTAGCTCAAAGGTTACCTAGTTACAGTATGTGCATGATCTAATGTAAGGGGGGATGAGCACAATTCAAAATATTTTATTGTTCATTTGTAATGAATTTCATTTTAAGAACTCTTGCATTTACATGATAAAAGCAGAAAATGAATTGTGGAAGAAAGTGAGTATTTTCAACTATTATAGTATAGGTAATAAAAGTAAAATAATGTACATGCATATACAAACATTCATGACTTTTCAATTTCATATGACAAATATTTAAATAAAAATAATTTAAATAAGGGAGTGTAGGCTAAGTGCAAGTTATAATCATAATGAAGTTCGATTACTTGGAAGATTAGTTACTACAAATTATCCAGACTAAAAAAATAGAGATAAAATGTACTGGGTCAAAGTATATATAGAGTTCACAAGGAGATTAGTGAGGAAGAATATTATGAAAAATATATTAACTGAAAATATATTTGCCAATAATGTGGGTGTTATTAAATAATAATATCAAGGCACACCTTTTCCTATTAGAGAAGATGTGGATTTACACAGAAATGTTAGGATTTTTGTACTGGTGACAACAGACATGGATATAGAATGTCAACATAAATGTTCATGTGCATTTTGAGGCCAGTATTAGTGACATAATCCAGATGGCTGCAGAAATATTTTTAAAGCAGACATTGTTTAGAATATTAGATCATGAGAACTGTAATGAAACAGGGAAGACTTATCAAGGGACTAGTGCTTATTCCATGATTCTAGTGCAAAGATACTTAGGTGAGAACCAAAAGATACTGGTTATGTGCAATACTGAGATAGGCTACATAGACGTGATTGGACTTCACCTGTCCTACAGTGTGCACACAAACACTTCGTACCATGAATTCTGTTTCCCCTTGTCATAATTTCTTCTCTCTTATTTGCATCTACTTATCTAATCCATTCACCACAGCTTTAGAAATCAATGTTATGGTGAAGTCTAGCTTGATCATTATATTTTATAGTATCAAAAAATAGTGCAATTATCTCCATGTGCTTAGCTGAGGCTGGTGGTGTGCTATGGCAGGTATGGTTGCTCATTCTTTTCATTTATTTGTCAGGAAGGGCAGGCAAACACCAACTCCACTGATTACCCTCCTCTGCCTAGCAACAGCACAATCTTGGGGAACAAAAATCACTGTTCAAATGATTCCGTGCTGCTTATGTGACCTGAAACTCATATACCAATCTCAATAGTTTTTTTTTTTATTTGTTAATTTTCTATAAAATATCACCTATTCATTTTTTGTCATCCAAGTGTCTATAATGGTAACTTCCAAGACATGTTTTGAAAGCTGATTCAAACACAAAATTAAAGATGACTGGAGCCTATTATGCAGTATCTTATCTAATAATGCTTCACCCAGAAAATCTTAAAGCATTCTGGGAATCAGGCTGCATCCAATCTGTTCTCCATTTACAATAAACAAATTCAATTCCCCACGTCTATGCTTTAAAGGAAATTCAATTGTCAGTGGTACTGAAGACCTTGAAGTTTGACACTGGGTGTGATTTCCAATGAACTAAAGATGATGTATCAATATTAACTCTTTTCCTGAAATGAAAAAAAAAAAGGCATACTTTTTAAAGAATCGGGCTTATTTTTAATTTATTTATAAGCAGCATAGGAAGATCTGGTTCCAATTTAAGATTTTATTTTTAGCAAATTCAGAAATAATCAGTAAGAACAAAAAATTATTCCATTCACTGGCATTTACCACAAGTTGTTAAGGTGATTTATCCTAAACAAATATAATTATTATAGATTAAGCAGAAACATATACATTTTACTTAGCTATTTGTAGTCTAATAGAAGTATCAATAAATTCCTGTTTAGTAAATAATTAATACATAGAATTAAACTTTATTTTAATTTTTAAGATTTGGTGACATATTTTTGACACATTTATAAACTGTGGAAAAAGGATCTTGCTTTACTTTAGTTCTCACATTAAGATAAATATGTATAATAGCATAAATTCTGTTTCTGAGCAGTTCTGTTTCATTTCAATTTTGTCCATTTCTTTGCAATGTTTGTATTAAATTACTATGTTAAATAAAAGGCATATATGGGTATATGGTTGTGTGTATCTTCATATGCATACGTTTTATCTGTTCAATTGTGATGTTTTACAAATATTTTCCATAATGCTTCTTTTCAAGTTTTAAAGATTTTCATTAGAAAATTGCTAAGTTTCAATTTGAGTTTAGAAAAGAGAGCATTTATACAATTCTGGGATATTCTTAGCCCTGGGCTAAATACATTTTCCATATTGCTACTTATGAATGAATTTACTTTTGCAACTAAATTATAGTAATCCCTTAATGATGCATTTTGCATATGTCTTCCATATTTTGATGCACTTCATAATGCCCTAAAATATCTTTTAAAATTAGCTATATTTTATTTTGTGAGTATGTGTATACATGCATACAGTATGCATGTGAAATCAGAGGACAACTCATCAGGTTGATTCTCTCCTTCCATCACACAGTCTACAGGGATTGAACCCACACTGATCACCAAGACGAGCAATGGAAGCCTTCACTTACTAATCTATCTCACTGCCTCTCTGCATTTTAATATTTAAAGCCTCACTAACTAGAATATTAATGTCTGTGATATATCATCATTTTTATACTACAATGTAGTAAAACATTTAGAGATTATATATAATTTTAATCATATAAAATAAAGAATAGGATCTAAAGAAAACAATGAGTTTGACAAAACATGAACAACTATGTTTGCTTTGGCAGTTCTTTTGTGGGGACATATTTGCGACTGCATACAATTTTAGTTGATTTGAAAGGCAATAGCAGGCATGTAATGTGGAAGGCAAACTAATTGTGAAACTATAATTCCTATCTTCCTTCCAGCAGTGTAGACTTAGAGCCTATCATTACCAATCAAAGGACTCTATCTCAAAGCTTCCTCTTTAATGAGACAGTCATATGGTTATGTTTGGGGCCATGATTATGTATACAAGCTCATTCTTTTTCCCTGATCTGTAGGCTGATAGGAGGTTATTATAAAGTTCATTGCTTAAGCTTTCTTCCTGGAATTGTAATTCAGTGTACTGAAATATAAATCTCTATAGTGGGTTGAATGGTGGTGTTCACAAAATATACATTAACATGTCAAAGTAAATGACACTTTATTTGGAAAAATGAGCTTTGAAGTGTATTTAAGTTTGGGGATGTATCATAAGATCCTGCTTGATTTCCTTAGTGGATATTAAATCCAATAAAAATGCTCATTTGAAGAGACATATAAGGTAGTAATAAAAGGTATGGAATATTGGAGCCAGAAAAAGGTACATTGAGGCCACAATCCAAGGAATGTCAGGAAGGGTAAGAAGATGAATGAAGCAAAGCATTCTCGTATACATCTTTAGATAGAGTATCATTGTGGAGATGCCTTGATTTTTGACTCCTAACATTGAAGGAAATAAATAAAAGGAAAAATTTATAAAATATTATGGAAGGTTGAGGGGAAATAAACCATTTAAATATTGAGAATATATACAATACCAATCTCTGTGTTCTGTTTCACATTATTATCATATTATCAGAAAATTGCAAGCTGTAAAGTGTTTGCATTTCAGGTCAAATTGAAATGACTTATCAAAGAGCACCACCATTTGTTTACACCCATTTTACACACAATATAACTTGGCTATAAGTATTTAAATGAATTTTTTAATAACTGAATATATGATTCTGAAACAAATTTGAGTTAGAAGGTACATTAGTAAATAATTTTTATGTTGGCATTCATTTGTATACTTATAAAATATCATAAACTCTTGTATTAGGCAACTGAACAATGTAATATACATTATATATCATTATATATATATATATAATATTATATCATTATATATATTATATCATTACATATATATATATATATATATATATATATATATATATATATATATATATATACACACACACATATATATAATGGAAATGAAACAATGAACTTTCTATTTCTGGCTATGAAGGGATGACAGCTTCATGGTTCATACCCCTACAACCATAAGAACAGTCTCAATTGGTAAATAATAAAATGCCCTATGTCCTGAAAATTGCAAAATAGAATAACTGCAATACTGCAGTTATTACGTCAGCGGCATGCCTAGCCTTAGGTGAGCAGGTTCAAGTGGGACACAGTGTTAAACAAATGCCAAAAGAATGATGATGTATGGCCTTGTAGAAAACTTAATTCTTACTTACATCATAATTCTCTGTGATTATTTCCTAATTCTCAAAAACTTAACTTTTACTATTCTGTGCTAAAAACAACTCTTTTTTTTTTCACTATTCTGTGTTTAAATAGTGCAAAAGTCTGGGGAATTAGCACATGTTGTTTAGTAGGGTAGGAGGAGTGGATTAAGTAAAGGATTAATTGAGAAAGCTCCTCCTTTCTCTGGCAAGTCTCTTATCTTGCTGGCCAGATAAGAGGATATCCCTGATCCAGGTGCAGAGTTTTCCTTAACACTTAGTGATCCAGGAAAAGAGAATCACCCTCACAGAAACAAAAACTCTTATGCAGATAACATGCATAGATACACACACACACACACACACACACACACACACACACACACACANACACACACACACACACACACACACACACACTGGATGGAGCAAAAAGTCCCCATGAGCAAGCTCTGTAAAGCAAATGCCAGTGTAGAAAGAACTCACTCATTCTGGATAAAAGAAGGAGTTGCCTTTGTTGCTCAGAGAGCAAAAATTTTCTACCTTTTTATTGCTGCAAGTAAGAAAAGACCTCGTTCTTTTTATAGCTGAATGAAGGACACCCTGTCCTTCTCAGCATGAAAAAAAATCCCATACTTATTGTTGTTCTTAGTACTTATACTTTCTAAGGAGGAAAAGATCATATGGTATTCCAAGCATCTTTTTCCAAAAGTGCATAGCAAGTCCACAACATAAATTCAAAAGAGTAATTGCAAAAGCTCCTCCTTTTTCTGATAAGTCAGCGAGGACCACCTTGCTAGCCAAAAAAAGAGTTTCTCTTGAATATAAGTTTCAACAGGAATATTTACATGAGTTTCCAATAAAAATAGTTATCTTATTAAACATTCACTATCTGTCACTAGCTTCACAGGCTCATTAGGAGTTCAAAACAATAATTCTTATGTCTTAAGTTAGCATAGTTTTGTCAAAAGGCAAATCATCTGCCTTGTGTCTCACTGGTATTAAAGTTTTTTTATAGATAAATTCAGTCAGCATTTCATCATCTGTCTTTGCACCCACAATAAATTGTCCAGTCCCAGTTTATTACTTTTAATTATCAGATGATGGTTTCACAGCTAGCCCAGAAGGAATGCCTTCTCTGATTGCAAATCTGTTCCAAGCCTGCTTTTTATCCCAGTACAAGTGGCCCATTGGCACATGAAGGTTTACAGAGCCTTAATTGCAGACTTTATACTATAGAGGGCTCAAAATTACCTGTATACATTTAGGAATTATATAGACCCATTATTAGGATTTAGGAAATCATTGATTTATCTACATAGCAATGCTATAAGATAGTACATCATTTTCATTGATCAGCAGAAAATCTGCCCAACAGAGTGGGCTAGTGACAAGGAATTATTATACTATTTAAATAATAATGACAGGAAAGGCATATAAATGTAAGAAGCAGTCCTGAGATGAAGTCTCTTTGGGCCTTGCTTCGTAGAGCTCATCCATTGTAGAACATGCAATACAATGCACCATCTCTGGAGGTCACTGGCATGCCTTTAGCCTATTCTAGATGGCTCTGGACACCATTAGAAATAAAGCAGCATGACTACATGTTGAGGAGTCTGATAATGGATAAAATCAGCACAGAGTCTGTAATATATTTACTCATGTGAGTAGAACAGGCAGAATGCAACCTGATGACCCCTGTCTCATAGGGTAAGGATTGAGCGGAATTTTCTGAGAAGGGTGAGATATTTAATGTTTTTCTTGTTTGCTGACTCATATTATTTAACCAAACCCTCACACTACATATTAACATTCTGTATTCTGTTCTATATGTTATATTCTGCCCCCAACTTAAAAAGGCATAGTATAATACATATGTGTTAGTTTATTCTATGCTTTGCTTTGCTGATACTCAAGGATCTACTTCGGAGTGTTGAAATCTCCAAGATGAAGCAGAACACGTATGGAAACATTCTGTGTTTAGACGTCTTTGATTCAGAGACTTCACAACGAAACTCTAAAAGAATGAAAAGTTCATTGTGCATTGTTCTTATTTTTTCTGCTTCTTTAAAAAATATTTTATGCCTCTGTTCTTTAAGGATTTCATATGTGTACACAATTTGTTTTTATTTTATCCATCCCCACTATGCTTCCTTCAACGTTTTCCAACTTCATTCCTTTTTCTTTCCCAATCTTTTGTCCTTTTTAACTTATTGATTCAGTTACTGCTACCCATATGGATATGGGTATTGGGACATCTACTAGATCACTAGAAACACAGGAGGGGGCTAAACTCATTTAGAAAAACAATGACTCCTTATCCCCAACTTAGCTACAAACTGCTATAAAGTCCAGAGTAGGGGTGGAATCTTGTGAGGTGCTCCATTATTTATGCTAGACTGTTGACTATCTTGATATGTGTATGTGTGTTTAACAGACAGCCTCAGCTGCATTGAGTTGTGAATGCAAGACTTTCAATGTATTGTTAGCACAACTTTACTGAAGGACACTAACCAAAACTGAGTCAATGGCAAGCATGTGAGTCTATTGTTACCACCAAGATATGCAAGCAAAAGTTATAACTTTTAAAGTTTAACAATATAGAAGGAAATGTACAGTACTGTACAAACTGTCTCTCAACTCTGTGAAATTAACTGTTAGAAGTGCTAATGATATTTTTAAGGACCAACTCTGAAACCACATTTTGACAAAATTATTACAGTAGTTCTTCTATTGGGATTTTGACCCTTCTAGGGAATATAAGAGGAATTGTATTTGAATGTAGAACAGATCTATTTATAAAATCAATTGTACTCATTTACCAATTATAAAATTATGAATTGAATTCAAGCCTTGTTTTTCTAAGGTGCAAAATAAATACATTTCATTTATTGTTACATAAAGTGTTACATATTCAGCAAAGAGTCCATGTTTTAAAGCATCATAAATGACAAATATTTGTATCTGGAATTTTACATATGTTAATGTCCAGTTTTTCCAGTAAAATAGTATAACCATCATGTATATATTTAGCTTTACCAAAGTGTTAAATATAATAGAAATAGTAAATATAATAGAAATAGATTTTGCCACCTAATAATGAAGAAGGCATAACTATATAAATTTATAATGAAATGCTTCACTTATTTTTTAATTTCATCTCTTTGTGTATATTACATGATGAACTGATCACATTTCCAGCATATGATGGGTTTACACATAATGTTTTGAATGGTAAATGTTTGAACAGTTTAACATGGATGATTTTTAAGTGAATAAAGATTATACCTATGAATAAACAAATGATTAAATACTTTTCTATAAATTATTATATAGAAAATGATATATAATTGAAGGAGAATGGAACAATGGTCAGTGTGCAGTTTTAAACAACATATAAATTCTGTTCCCAGCTGCTAGCTAGACCTTACATTCCAAAGGTTTTGCAAGCTTCCAAAACAGGATCACCAGCTGGGACCAAGTTTTTCCAAACATGAGCCTGTGGCAGAGATTTCAAATTCAAACTGCATATTTAACTGCCTACTCTATAAGCAATTTTTTATTATATTAACACCCAATGTGCTAAAGGAAAGAGGGGGATAAACCGACCTACTAAATACTCCTTTTCACCGTTCATGTCTCTGTCAGTCTTGAAGCTACCCAGAACAACAACACTGTGAGACTAGTACAAAGAAGTATTCTCCAGGTTGCAAGAGAGGGCTTTGATCAATCAATTGCCACTGGCTAGGGAGCATTAAAGACTAGAATTATAATTGCACAATTACATATTCACTTTTGTGTTGGTACATTTTTCAGAAAAGCATGTCTCTGCATTGATTCTCAGCCTAGCTTGATATATTAAAACAAAACAAAAGAAAACAAAACATGATTACAAAGTTTTATACGAATCAAAATTTTAGCTTATGTAGTTTTCGGCATTTGTGCTATGGACATGAGATTTGTCTTTTTCCATGGATTAGCCAGTCATGAATCTGTGTACCTTTGCATTTCTAGTGGGGGTAGGGGAGTGAGGTATTGGGGAAGCCTTCTTTAAGAAGGTTTTCTGTGTTAAAGCTGTGTCTTTATTTGGGGGTATAAGGGACAATATATAACTTGAGGAATTAGTGGGAAGTTTTGAGATGAGTGTACATTATTGTTGGGAGCTAAGGGTTTGGGGGTGCTTCATTTACATGAAGAAACATTGCAGGTACTTTGTGGGCATGTCTTTATAGGGAGAGGGGATGTAAAACCTGTAATTTGGCCATCAGGGTATATGAATGGCTACCTCAAGGGTAGTAGCAGTGAGGGTCATAGGGCTCTGTGCCCAGTGGCACGCAGGCCCCAAACAAGAACGGAACCATCCTTACTTTTGCTGAACTCAAGATGAGACTTTCAGATTTGGGTATATCTGGCTGGACCTCACACTTCTCACTCTTTCTCCATGCCCACCCTCACCTCAGTACCACTCCAATGCACTTGCCCCAGTGGTCATGTATTCCATACTTTCATTATAATTTTCTTTAGGTAATTTATGATTTGTTCTTTTTTTTTTTTTTTTTTTTTACTTCTTCTAAAACTGTTGTGGTATAGAAAGCTCTAATTCAAATTCCAAAGTTTGATATTTTTAGTTTTTTTTATATCATTAAAATACTTAATTGTTGTTATCATGGATGTGCAATGTCTCATTAACATCAAGTAAGTACTTGAGACTTATTGCCATTTTCTTTATAAAGAAATGTTGATTTCAGTGAACCTTAAAAATGACTTTGTCCTTCATACTTTGCAACATGAATCCTTTTTTAAGATTATCGGAGTTAGAAAAGGCAGAATTATTCATTGTTTTTAATAGCTGAGTAGTACTCCATTGTGTAAATGTACCACATTTTCTGTATTCATTGATCTGTTTAGGGACATCTGGGTTCTTACCATCTTCTGGCTATTATAAATTAGGCTGCTATGTATATAGTGAAGCATGTGTCCTTAATACATGTTGGAACATCTTCTGGGTATATGCCCAGGAGTGATATTGCTAAGTCCTCAGGTTGTACTATATCCAAATTTCTGAGGAACTACCAAACTGATTTCCAGATTGGTTGTACCAGCTTGCAATCCCACCAACAATGGAAGAGTGTTCCTATTCCTCCACATCCTCACCAGCATCTGCTGTCACCTGAGTTTTTGATCTTAGTCCTTCTGACTGGTGTAAGGTGGAATCTCAGAGTTGTTTTGATTTTCATTTCCCTGAAGACTAAGGATGTTGAACTTTTTTTTAGGTGCTTCTGAGCCATTCAGTATTCCTCAGTTAAGAATTCTTTGTTTAGGTCTGTACCCCATTTTTAATAGGATTATTTGCTTCTCTGGAGTCTAACATGGGACTCATGGCTCCAGATGCATATGTAGCTGAGGATGGCCTAGTTGGTCATCAATGGGAGGAAAGGCCCTTGGTCCTGTGAAGGCTCTATGACCCAGTATAGGGGAATGCCAGGGAAAGGAAGCAGTAGTGTGTGGG
This sequence comes from Mus pahari, assembly GCF_900095145.1. Lineage (NCBI taxonomy): Eukaryota > Metazoa > Chordata > Mammalia > Rodentia > Muridae > Mus > Mus pahari. The sequence continues at coordinate 63,743,201 of NC_034591.1, read as the reverse complement.
TTGGTGAGCGGGGATAGGGGGTAGGGGGTTTTCTGAGTGGAAAACAGGGAAGGGGATAACATTTGAAATGTAAATAAAGAAAATATCTAATGAAAAAAAAAAGAAAAGAAAAGAAAAGAAAAGAAAAGAAAAGAAAAGAAAAGAAAAGAAAAGAAAAGAAAAGACAAATTTAGCAATCTTCATCCAAAGCATAAATCTGTGCTCTACTTGTCAACTGGGTGTACAGTCCCAATGTTAAAATACCACACCTCCAATATATTCTCAGTTGGTCACTTTTACTTTATTTTGTATTCTATTTGATATGTATCTAGGAACTTCTCTATGACATGAAAGTGCTGCACTGCAAACTAAGTTCCTATTGTATTTAGCTTGGCATTCCTTAGTACAGTCTTTAAAACCTGTACAGTCACAACCTAAGGGATTTCCTCCTCATTCTGTATACTGGTACTCAACCTCTACTGTTTACTAGTTTTGCTAGAATATGTTTAACTCAACTTATTTCAGCTTTCGCATAGGAGAGAGACCATGCAGTTCCTGCTTTTCACTTTTCTCTGGCTGTCTGGGGTTAGCAGCTGCCAACTCCAACTGCTTTCCTGTGGAGAAAATATACTTTTCACTTTGGAGGAGAATAATATTTTTTATTATAGTTAACATACTTTCTGTATCAACTTGTATATGGGTACCAAGGTTGACTTTGTATTTTAGCTGTTGTATAAAGTACTGAAGTAAAAGATGAAGTTATAGTTCTGGTATCACAAGTACCCAGATACATGATATTGTATATATTTGATGGTTATATAAGTTAGTATATTAGTACGTTTAAATTTAAACTATTTTAAATATTTATTTTTATAGAACTTTAAACCAAAAGTACCACTTATATCTGATATTTAGTTATTGTAGTAAAATAATTTGTTGAAGATGTATGAAAATACTATGCATGTTGTCTTCCTCATCATGAACTTATGTGTTAGTTTTTGTCCTTTTCCATGTTTTATAAGTTTTCGACAACTGATACACATTATTCTCAGAGTTACAATGTACGTTTGTAAAAGACTTTATTCAGCATTTTTTTTTTTTTTACTTTCAAAGCTATTATACTGATTTAGGAAAATGTACTGTGAACTTCTCCTTTCAACAAAAACTGTACACTGAAGCAGTATATATGGAAGTACTCCAAATGATTTGCACCAACCTGGTTATGAATCCTGAATTCTACGAACTAATTCTGCTTAGCTGGTTCAGGATGCTCTAGAGGGCCCTTCAGGGCAAGATTAAGTCTGGGAGGACAGAATAATGGCTGATTTGAAGTGACATTTTGCAGAGAGGTTTTGTCACTCGTGATTCAGGGTACTAATTTATACTACTCTGACTTTGCCAAATAAGATTATATGAAAGAAGATATTAGGAAAGCAAAGAATTACAGCACACATTAAGACAACTAAAAGTCAATTATTTCTAATGTAAGGTCTCAAAGACCTTTTACATATTTTATAATTGAGTAATAACTTATAATTATTTATAAATATGCATATACTTAGATTTTCCTTTGTAGGGATTATATTTTGGTAGCAATTAATATAAAGAACTTTAAGCCCAACAATACTAACTTTATTATTATTATTATTATTATTATTATTATTATTATTATTATTATTATTATTATTTTGATACCCCAGATGTTATTCCCTGCCCAGTCCATTCTCTGACTGTACTACATGTCATACCTTTTCCCTGGGCCCCTGACTCCACAAGGATGTCCCCACCGCCCCACCCCACCAGAACTCTGAACTCCCTGGGGCTTCCAGTCTCTTGGGTGCTAGGTGCATCTACTCTGAGTGAGTCTAGACCTGGCAGTCCTCTGCTGTATGTGTGTTGTGGGCCTCATATCAGCTGGTTTCTGCTACCTGGTTGGTGATCCAGTGTCTGAGAGATCTCAGGGGTCCAGATTAATTGAGACTGCTGGTCTTCTTACAGGATCGACCTGCTCCTCAGCTTCTTCCAGCTTTTCCCTAATTCAACCACAGGGATCAGCAGCTTCTGTTCGTTTGTTAGGTGCAAATGACTCTTTCAGTTGATTGTTGGGTCTTTCAAATGTCAGTCATGATAGGTCCGTTTTTGTGAGTGCTCCACAGTTTTAGAAATAGTGTCAGGCGTTGGGGCCTTCCCTTGAGCTGGACCCCACTTTGGGCCTATCACTGGACCTTCTTTTCCTCAGACTCTTCTTCATTTCCATCCCTACAGTTCTTCAGACAGAAACAATTATGGGTCAGAGGTATTGACTGTGGGATAGCAACCCCATCCCTCACTTAATGCCCTGTGTTTCTACTGGAGGTGGGCTCTACAAGTTCCCTCTCCCCACTGTAGGCCATTTCATCTGGGGTCCCTCACTTTAAGTCCTGAAATTCTATCAGCTTCCAGGTCTCTGGTACATTCTGGAGGGTCCCCCCACCCTTCTACATCCCTAGGTTGCCTCTTTCTATTCTTTCTGCTGGCCCTCACAGCTTCAGTCCTTCTTCCCCACCTAATACCAGATCATGTACCCCACTCACCCCACCCCAACCCTGTCCCCTTTCCCTTCCAGGTCCTTCCCTCTCTTCTCTCTTGTGGTTGCTTTCTTCTCCCTCCCAAGTGAGACTGAGGTCTCCTCTCTTGGACCCATCAGCTTGTTGACTTTTTGAGTTCTGTGGACTGTATCTTGGTTATTCTGTATATTTCTTTTTGGCTAATATCCAAATAATACTAGTGAGTACATACTGTGCATGTTCTTTTGGGTCTAAGTTACCACACTCAAGATGATATTTTTCCAGCTCCATCCATTTGCCTGCAAAACTCAGGATGTTCTCATTCTTAAGAGCTGAGTTGTATTCCACTGTGTAAATGAACCACATTTTCAGAATCCATTCTTCTGGAATGGGACATCTGGGTTGTTTCCAGCTTCTGGATATCTCAAACAAGGCCCCTATGACCATAGTGGAACATGTTACCCTGTGGCAACTCTTGGGTATATTCCCAAGGGTAGTATTTCTGGGTCTTTATGTAGTCTATTTCCCATTCTCTGAGGAACCTCCAGAATCATTTCCAGGGTCTTTGTAGCAGTTTTCAATCCCACCAGCAATGGAGGAGTGTTCCTCTTCTCCACATCCTTGTCAATGAGTCTTGTTACCTGAGGTTTTAATCTTAACAATTCTGATTAGTGTAAGGTGGAAATCTCAGGGATGATTTGCTTTAATTTGCATTTCTCTGATTACTAAGGACTTTGAACATTTCTTTAGGTGCTTCTCTGCCATTTGAGATTCCTCTGTTGTGAATTCTCTGTTTATTTCTATACCATATTTTTTGATTGGGTTGTTTGGATTTTTGGTGGTTAGGTTTTTGAGTTTTTTATATATTTAGGGTATTTAGCCCTCTATTGGATGTGTGTGTGTGGTGGGGGGGGGGGTTCCAGTCTATAGTTTGCAAAGTTTTCCTATTGAGAGTGTCCTTTGTCTTACAGAAGATTTCCAGTTTCATGAAGTCTCATTCAACAATACTTGATATTAGAGCCTGAGCCATTGGTATTCGGTTTAGAAAATTTCTCCATGTGTGAATGAGTTCAAGGCTCTTTCCCACTTTTTCTAATAGATTGAGTGTATCTGATTTTGTGTTGAGGTCCTTGATCCATATGAATTTGAGATTTGTAAAAGGTGACAAATATGGTTCTATTTCCATTTTTCTACATACAGAGAGCAAGTTAGACCAACACCATTTATTTAAGATGCTTTCTTTTGTCCATTGTATATTTTTGGCTTCTTTGTCAAAGATCAAGTGTGTGTAAGTGTGTGGTTTTATTACTGGGTCTTCAATTCTATTCCATTGATCAATCTGTCTGTCTTTGTACCAATAACATTCAGTTTTTATCACTATTTTTCTGTAGTAAAGCTTGAGGTCAGGGATCATGAGTCCCCCAGCAGTTCTTTTATTGTGAAGAATGGTTTTGGCTATTCTGGTTTTTTGTTTGTTTGTTTGTTTTGTTGTTGTTGTTGTTGTTGTTTGCTTTTCCAGATGAATTTCAGAATTGCTTTTTCCATGTCTTTGAAGAATTGTTTTGGGGTTTTGATGGGGATTGCATTGAATTGTTAGATTGCCTTCAGTTTGATGGCCATTTTTGCAATGTTAATTTTTGCCAATCCATAAGCTTGGGAGATCTCTCCATTTTCTGAGACCTTCTTTAATTTCTTTCTTGAGAGACTTGATGTAATTGTCATACAGGTCTTTCACTTGTTTGGTTAGAGTTACACCAAGATATTTTATATTATCTGTGTTATTGGGAAGCGAGTTGTTTCTCTCTTTTCTTTCTTAGCCTGTTTATCATTTGTATAAAGAAAAGCTATTGATTTATTAGAGGTAATTTTATATCTGACCACTTTGCTGAAGTTGTTTATCAGCTGGAGAAGTTCTCTGGTAGAATTTTCAGACTTTTTTATGTATAATATCATATTATCTGCAAATAGTGATACCTTTACTTCATCCTTGCCAATTTGTATCCCCTTGATTTTTGTTTTCTTATGGTTCTTCTAGCTATCACTTTCAGTATTATATTAAATAGATATGGCGAGAATGGGCATCCTTGTATTGTCCCCAATTTTAGTGAGACTGCTTCAAGTGTCTCTCCATTTAATTTGATATTGGTTGTTTGTATGCTGTATATATTGCTTTTATTATGTTTAAGTTTGGGCCTTCAATTCCTGTTCTCTCAGATACTCTTAACATTAATGGGTATTGTACTTTGTCAAATGCTTTTTCTTCATCTAAGGAGATGATCATATGATTCTTTTTTTCCCCTTTTATATGAATTGTTTTTCCTTTTTTCTTTTTTTACTAGATATTTTCTTCATTTACATTTCAAATGCTATCCCTAAAGCCCCCTCTACTCTCCCCCATCCTGCTCCCCAACCCACCCACTCCTGCTTCCTGGCTTTGGCATTCCCCTGTACTGGGGCATATTGAGTTTGTCTATACAGTGGATTACTTTAATGGATTTTTTTGTATATTAAACAGACCTTGCTTCACTGGGATGAAGCTTACTTGGTTGTGGTGAATGATGGTTTTGATGTGTTCTTGGATTTAGTTTGCAAGAATTTTATTGAGTATTTTTGCATCAATATTCATGAGCAAGATTGGTCTGAAGTTCTCCATTTTGGTTGGGTCCTTGTATGGTTTAGGTATCAGAGTAATTGTGCCTTCATAAGATGAATTATGTAGTGGTCCTTCTGTTTCTGTTTTATGGAATAGTTTGAGGAATATTGGCATCAGGTCTTCTTTGAAGGTCTGATAGAATTCTGCACTAAATCCATCTGGTGCTGGGCTTTTTTTTCTGTTGTTGGTGTTGTTGTTGTTGGGAGGCTTTTAATAACTTCTTCTATTTCCTTATGGGATATGGGCCTGTTTAGATAGTATACCTGTTCTTGATTTAACTCTGGTATGTAGAATCTGTCTAGAAAAACATCCACTTCATTTAGATTTTCCAGTTTTGTTGAGTGTAGGCTTTTGTAGTAGGGTCTGATGAGTTTTTGAATTTCCTCCATTTCTAATGTTATATCTCCCTTTTCAAGTCTGATTTTGTTATTTTGGATACTGCCTCTCAAACCTTTAGTTAGTTTGGCTAGTGGTTTATCTATTTTGTTGATTCTCTCAAAGAAAAAGCTTTTGGTTTTGTTGATTCTTTGTCTTGTTCTCTTTATTAATATTAGATTGATTTGTCCCTGAGTTTAACTATTTTCTACTGTCTCCTCGTTTTGGAGGAGTTTGCTTCTTTTTGTTCTAGAGCTCTCTTTTGTGTTATTAAGTTGCTAGTGTAAGATCTCTCCAGTTTCTTTACCAGGGCACTTATCGCTATGAATTTTCCTCTTAGCACTTCTTTCATTTTTTTCCCCCATAAGTTTGGGTATGATATGTCAACATATGCAAAAGATATATATATATATATATATATATATATATATATATATATATACTTTGATAATAATAAATAGATTAAAATCACCACTCCTGAATTTACAAGTGAAAGCAATGGCCTTAGTAGAGAGAAATAAGATATAATAAGTTACCCAAAGAGAATTTGACTATACATTTTTAATATAAAACATAGTGTATACTCTGTTTTTCCTTCTAATCCTGGATAAATAAAAGAATAGTGTTTTCTAAACAATGATACTTTCAATATACAGGTTTATGTGAAAGGGAAAAAAATCACATAAGTTCTGGACATTCCACAAATTACAGGTATGTAATATCTTCTGAGAGAGTGCAAATTAGCCAATTCTTAGATTGAGTTCCCTAAGTGATTATCCAATACAAAGTAGTCAGTCCTGAGATAATATACACAACAAAACCAGACTTAGCACATTGCATTTAAATACCTGTGCATCCACCTATACATGTAACAGTAATAATTAAAGAAAAAAGAATCCATCAGTTTGAAAAGAAGTCAGGGGTGTATGGAAGGAGTCAAATGGAAAGGACATTGGAAGGGTTGGAAAGAAGAAAGGGAAGGCAAAAGTAATGTAATTATATTTTAATTACAGTTTATTAAGAGTACACAATTTCAACAATTCATTTATTTATTCTTTTTACACCCTGATTGCAGCCCCCCCCCCCAACTTGTTCCTCTCATGCCAAGTCCAGTTTCTCTTCTCCTGAGAAAAGGAAGAGGAAAACTTGCTTGAGTACCACCTGGCCCTGGGACATCAAGTTGCAGTAGGAGTAGGCACATCCTCTCCCACTGAGGCCCTATGTAGCAGTCCAGCTAGGTGAAGGGGATCTGATGGCAGACAACAGAATCAGAGACAGCCCCTGCTCCTCCAATTGGGGACCAACATGACAAAACTTCACTAGTAGAACAGCAGACCTAGTGTTCAATATGGTTTTTTTCAGGGGCTTTTGTGGCAGGGCTAGATGCTAGCCTTATTTACAACTCCTTTTTTAAAGAGATCTAAGAGGACATTCTTACCTTATTTCCCATCCAGAAGAATGTTTTTGACAGTTATACCATGGAACAGTATGAACACCAGCTTCTGGGAATCACTTTTATCATGGTCGTTACACTGTTCTATTTCCTGTTCTGGAGAATCACTTTCCTCAAAGAAACAACATAGCAGCAGTGACTTTGCTAGCTTTGGCATAGCCATAGATGGCCTCGGGTATTAGGGCTCTGTTTATGAATGTTCCAGGTCCTCTGGTTGCCACACACCAGTCAGGTTCCTTGGCTCTGCTCAGTGGTGCCACTGGCTTCATGAAAGGTATACATTTTCAAGAATGAGTCTTCACTGTTTTTGAATGCCAAGTTTTGTCTTTTTTGTAAATTATGTAGAGACTAATTGCATTTATGAAAGCTCCACCTTTATCAGCTCAGTCAGCACCCAAAGGTCCCACATCTTAATATCTTAAATTGTGGTTTAGGATTTCAGTGGGAATTTTAGAATTAGAGAGAAGCAATCCATCGGTAAAATAGTTCATTTCCAGTGTGGGCAAATATAAAATTTCTCAGCAGGTAATTCAACACAGGATCACTAACTGCAGGTGCTGTTATGTCTTGACACCTGCAGGCACCTGGAAAGAGGGGTACCCAATATTCAAACTGGATATGAGACAGTGATGGACTGGGGTCAGATTGAGGAGAGCTTTGATCTTCAATCCAGTGAGAAATCATAGGAAAGCTACCTTTTCAAAAGTGAGCCAGGGGCTGATAAACAGCCTGATGTCCATGCCAGACTCTCCATCTGTTGAACACAACTGAATTTAGCAGCCAAAGACTCAATGTAGTAATGGAGTCCAAAATAAAGCAGGATAATGAACAGATATAAAACCTCAGAGAAAAGATGCATGATACAGTTAGACAACAAAATCAAATGTCATTCCTTAATATTTGACATGTCATATGCATTATATAAAATATAAATATCCAATAATTTTGTATTTTAGTTATTTTTATTAACACTAAATTTTTGTTAACATGGTTGATAATATTTGTTAAATTAGTTTTGGTTGTTTCTTACAAGATGAAAATGTATACTCTTATAGAAATAATTATAGAAAACAATACAATGAGAATGACCTGGTAAATATTTAATTAATATAAAAATGTCTAATATACTTAGTACTAAATAAGAGTATTATTGAATTTCATAGCATGAATATTTCTACTGTGTCAGAAATATCTGTGCAACAGAAGATTTTCAGACATATTTTAATTAACTAAGTTTTGAGTATTATAACACAGAGGTCAACACTAATGGTTGAATGAGGTAACTAACCAGTAATAATGTCAGAATATTAACCTTTTAGAAAGAAATATCAGACTGTGTATACTGGTTACTGTATCTAGGGTCATTATGCTAACAACTGTTTTTTTGTTCATTATCTCAAATATTTTCACATTAAAACCCATTAAAGACATTTTCTTTATTTTAAAATAAGAAAATAGAGACATATAAAGATAGTAATTTTGTTACGTGTAATTTTTCTAAATATTAATTCACAGCTTCTTTTTTAAACTGTGTGTTGCTACTAAGTTACAAACAGAGAAGTGGCTATAGCCACATATCTAATTCATCTCTGTGCTTGCTACATGGAGATGATGGACACGTCTCAACAAAGAATGATCAAGGCAAAGACTGGAGATGTGTTTGAAGCCTGCAACCTACTCAGGACATGGGAAAGCCTGGGACAAAATATGAATTTTGTTGTTGTTGTTTTGAAGTTGGTAAAGAGATCAGCATTTTTTTATCTGGTGAGTGTTAACTGTAAAAGCAGAAGGAATTTGTCCAACTTCAATCTTGAGACTTGTTCCAAGTACCTTGAGGAGAGGTGGGTTGTTTGACTGCTTGTTTTATCTGAAGATAACAGAAAATCTTAACATTCTCTTTCCAGTTATTGTTCTTCTAGGCAAAATTAAATTGTGTAAACCAGTTACAAAAGAGATTTCAGGAGCCACTGGGAGCAGTACTCTAACATCCACTTGATTTTGATTTGAGTGATATTCCTATAATATTCTCAGTCAGAATAGCCACCACAAACACAGGAAGAGGGGCTATCAGGGTGTTTTCCTGCTCAGTGCCCTGCAATGAAAAACCTCTGAGATGACAGTGAACTCTAGATCTCTAGTAGCCATTTTACCCAATGAAAAAATATGCTGTGTAGCTGAGGTTTTGTTCAAGGCTGGGATTTTTCATTAGAAGGAACACTCCTCCATTGTTGATAGGATTGCAGGCTGGTACAACCACTCTGGAAATCAGTCTTTCAGTTCCTCAGAAAATTGAACATATTATTACCTGAGGACCTAGCTGTACCACACTTGGACATATATGCAAAAGATGTTCCAACATAAAACAAGAACACATGCTCTGCTATGTTGATAACAGCCTTATTTATAATAACCAGAAGGTGGAAAGAACCCAGGTGTCCTTCAACAGAGGAATGGATACAGAAAATGTGGCACTTTTACACAATGGAATACTACTCAGCTATTAAAAACAATGACTTCATGAAAGTCTTAGGCAAATGGATGGAACTAGAAAATATCATCCTAAATGAGGTAACCCAATCAAAAAAGAACACACAGGGTATGCACACACTGATAAGTGGATTTTAGCCCAAAAGCTTGGAATACCCAAGATACAATTCACAGAGCACATGAAGATCAAGAAGAAGGAAGACCAAAGTGTGGATGCTTTGGTCTTTCTAAGAATGGGGAACAAAATACTCACAGGAAGAAATATGGGGACAAAGTGTGGAGTAAAGAATAAAAGAAAGGCCATTCAGAGACTGCGTCACCTGGTGATCCATCCCATATATTGTCACCAAACCCAGACATTATTGTGCTGACAGAAGTCTGATATAGCTGTCTCCTGAAAGGCTTTGCTATAGCCTGAGAAATACAGAGGCAGATGCTTGCAGCCAACCATTGGACTGAGCACAGGGTCCTCAATTGAGGAGTTAGAGAAAGGAATGAAGGAGCTGAACGCATTTACAACCCCATAGGAAGAACAACAATATCAACCAACCAGGCTCCCCTGAGCTCCCAGGAACTAAACCACCAACCAAAGAGTACACATGGAGGGACCCATGGCTCCAGCCACATATGTAGCAGAGAATGGCCTTGTTAGGCATCAATGGGAGGAGAGGCCCTTTGTTCTGTGAAGGCTGGATGTCCCAGTGTAGGCACCAGTGGGTGGGTGGGTGGGTGAAGAAACACCCTCATAGAAGCAGGGGGATGGTGGGTGGGCTAGGTGTTTTTTTTGGGGGGGTGGGGGCACCAGAAATGGGATTTACATTTGAAATATAAATGAAGAAAATATGCAATAAAAAATGAAAAAAAAAATAAAAGAAGGCTACTTCTGAATGTATAACTATGCTGGTGTGGGGAATGGGGATAGGTAGGGCTGTCCACTGCAGTTCTTCTTTAGATATGTACTGGATAAAGTAGGGGCTTCCCTGTTCCTACTAGGATATGTTTACTGGCTTGCTACATTCTTCACAGTTCCCACCAAAGCACAAAACCCATATAAACTTGATACTTCTGATTCCATCTCAAACTAACTACAGCTGTGTCAAGTTGACAGAAAACTAGCCAGTACAGGCATTTTCTCAATTAGTGTTCAAGCTATGGAGGTACTGGTTAGTTCATATTGTTTTTCCTCCTATGGGGTGGCAAAGCGCTTTAGCTCCTTGGATACTCTCTCAAGCTCCTTCATTGGGGACCCTGTGCTCAGTCCAATAGATAGCTGTAAGCCTCCACTTCTGTATTTGTCAGGCACTGGCAGAGCCGCTCAGGAGACAGGTATACTAGACTCCTGTCAACAATTTCTTGTTGACATCCACAATAGTGTCTGGGTATGGTGGTTGTATATGGGATGGATCCCCAAGTGGGGCAGTCTCTGGATAGTCATTTCTTCAGTTTCTGCTTCACACTCACCTGCTGCAATTCCTTCCATTGATATTTTGTTCCCCCTTCTAACTAAGAAGGATCAAATTATCCACACTTTGGTCTTCGTTCTTGTGTTTCATGTGTTTTGTGAATTGCATCTTGGGTATTCTGAACTTCAGGGCTAATATCCATTTATCAATGAGTGCATATCATGTGTGTTACCTCACTCAGGGTGATATCCTCCAGATCTATCCATTTGTCTAAGAATTTCATAAATTCATTGTTTTAAATAGCTAAATAGTACTCCATTGGGTAAATGTACCACATTTTCTGTATTCATTGCTATGTTGATGGACATCTGGGTTCTTTCCAGCTTCTGGCTATTATAAATAAGGCTGCTATGAACACAGTGGAGCATGTGTCCTTATTACAAGTTGAAGCATCTTCTGGGTATATATATCCAGAAGTGGTATTGCTGCATCATTCAGTAGTGCTGTGTCCAGTTTTCCGAGGAAGCAACAAACTGATTTCCAGAGTGGTTTTACCAGCTTGCAATCGTACCAGTAATGGAGGAGTGTTCCTCTTTCCTAACGTCCTTGTCAGCATCTGCTGTCATCTGAGTTTTTAATCTTAGTCCTTCTGATTGATGTGAAGTAGAATCTCAGGGTTGTTTTGATTTGCATTTCCCTGAAGACTAAGGATGTTGAACTTTTTTTTTTTTTTAGGTGGTTCTGAGCCATTCAGTATTCCTTGGTTGAGAATTCTTTGTTTAGCTCTGTACCCTATTTTTCAATAGGGTTCTTTGGTGCTCTAGACTTTATCTTCTTGGGTTCTATGTATATATAGGATATTAGCCCTCTATCAGACTTAGAATTGGTAAAGAACTTTTCCCAACCTGTTGGTTGCCTTTTTGTCTTATTGACAGAATCCTTTGCCTTACAGAAGCTTTGCAATTTTATTAGGTTCCATTTGTCAATTCTTGATCTTACAGCACAAGCCATTGGTGTTCTGTTCAGGAATTTTTCCCCAGTGCCCATATGTTTGAGGCTCTTCCCCACTTTCTCCTCTGTTAGTTTCAGTGTATATGATTTCATGTGGAGGTCCATGTTCCACTTAGGCTTGAGCTTTCAAAAAGGAGAAAAGAATGGATTGCTTTGCATTCTTCTACATGCTACCCTTGAGTTGGGCCAGCAATTTGTTGAAAATGCTGTCTTTTCTCCATTGGATGGCTTTAGCTCCTTTGTCAAAGATCAAGTGACCATAGGTGTGTGGGTTCATTTCTGGGTCTTCAGTTCTATTCCATTGCTCTACCTGTCTGTCACTGTACTGTACCAGTACCATGCACTTTTTATTATAGTTGTTCTATAGTACAGCTTGAGATCAGGCATGGTGATTCCACCAGAGGTAATTTTATTGTTGATATTAGTTTCTGATATCCTAGGTTTTTTGTTATTCCAGATGAATTTGCAAATTGCCCTTTCTAACTTCTGAGATCTTTCCACCTTCTGAGATCTTCTTCAATTTCTTTCTTCAGGGACGTGAAGTTCTTATCATACAGATCTTTCACTTCCTTAGTCAGAGTTACACCAAGGTATTTTATATTACTTGGGACAGTTATGAAGGGTGTTGTTTCCCTAATTTCTTTCTCAGCCCATTTATCCTTTGTGTAGAGGAAAGCCACTGATCTGTTTGAGTTAATATTATATCCAGTAACTTCACTGAAGTTGTTTATCAGGTTTAGGAGTTCTCTGGTGGAATTTTTGGGTGGATATGATAATATAATTATGTATAATATACTATGTATATTATCATATCATCTGCAAATAGTGATATTTTCACTTCTTCCTTTCCAATTTGTATCCCTTTGATCTCCTTTTGTTGTCTAATTGCTCTAGCTAGGACTTCAAGTACTATATTGAATAGGTAGGGAGAAAGTGGACAGCCTTGTCTAGTCCCTGATTTTAGTGGGATTGCTTCCAGCTTCTCTCCATTTAGTTTGATGTTGGCTCCTGGATCTTTTTGTATTTTGCATTTTCTTTGATTGTGGTGTCAATGTTTTCTATGGAATCTTCTGCACATGAGATTTCTCTTCTATCTCTTGTATCCTGTTGGTGATGCTTGCATCTATGGCTCCTGATTCCTTTTTTAGGTTTTCTGTCTTCAGGGTTGTCTTCCTTTGTGTTTTTTTTTTTTAATTGTTAATACTTCCATTTTTAGATCCTGTATGTTTTTTTTTCAATTCTTTCACCTGTTTGGTTGTGTTTTCCTGTAATTCTTTAAGTGATTATTGTGTTTCCTCTTTAAGGACTTCTATGTACCTGTGTTCTCCTGTAATTCTTTAAGGGATTTTGTTTGTTTGTTTGTTTCCTCTTTAAGAGCTCTATCTGTTTATCTGTGTTCTCCTGTATTTCTTCAAAGGAGTTATTAATTTCCTTTTTAAAATCCTCTACCAACATCATGAGATATGATTTTAAATACGAATCTTGCTTTTCTGGTGTGTTGGGGTATCCTGGACTACCAGTAGTGGGAGCACTGGGTTCTGATGACAACACGTAGTTTAGGTTTCTGTTGGTAAGATTCTTGCATTTGCCTTTCATCATCTGGAAATCTCTAGTATTAGATGTCCTTGCTGTCTCTGGTTGGAGATTGATCCTCCTGTTAGTTTGTAAGCATTTGTCCGCACTCGTGGGAGACCAGCCCTGTCCTGGCAAGATCAGTGCACAGAGGGCTGTGAAACAGCCCCACCACCTGGGTGCAGATATAGACATGTAGGACCCTATCACAGCTGCTCTACCACTTCTGTGGTGTGTGTGCTCCTGAGTGGACCTACCTTAGAGAGTCACCAGAGAGAAAATGGTGATCTCACCTGAGTCCTGGTGTCAAAGCCAAAAAATATAATGTTAAAAGTCATAAAAACCTCACAGTCATCTATTGGATGGAAAATAGGGCCTCCAGTGGAGGAGCTAGAGAAAGTACCCAAGGAGCTGAAGAGGTCTGCAACCCTATAAGTGGAACAACAATATGAACTAACCAGTACCCCCAGAGCTCATGTTTCTAGCCGCATACATAGGAGAAGATGGCCTAGTTGGCCATCATTGGGAAGAGAGGCCCCTTGGTCTTGCAAACTTTATATACCCCAGNACAGGGGAACGCCAGGGCCAAGAAGTTGGAGTGGGTGGGTAGGGGATCAGGGCAGGAGGATGGTATAGGGGACTTTTGGGATATCATTTGAAATTAAAATGAAGAAAATTTTAATAAAAAATTGGAAAAAAAGACATAAAAACCTATTTTTTCTATGTAGGTAATATGAAAAATATGACACTTGAAAAGAACACCAGGGGCAAGAAGGAGGAATGGGTGGGGATGGGAGCAAGGAGGGAAGGGTATAGGGGACTTTGGGGATAGCATTTAAAATGTAAATGAAGGAAATATCTAATAAAATTTAAAAAATAATAAAATGAAAAGAAAAAGTACTTGAAAACATATAAACTTTTCAACGTATAATATTGTAAAGAAGGATACAGTTTAACAGAAAGATTTAGTTTTACTATTGTTTTACTTATTATTTCTTCTTATTTTTTATGGTACTGACAAGGTTGAAATCAGATCTTTGTTTATGCTAGGCAAGCACTTTACCACAGAACTATATCTCAAGCCCTCTTTTAAAATTTATTTTTGTTTTGAAACCTTGTCCCAGTAAATTCTTTGACTGTCCTTGAACTAATTCTACAGTCCTGCTTGCCTTCAACTCCCAAATTCTCCTGCCTTGGCCTCTCCAGTAGCAGATTTACAGGCTTAGGACTTTAAGCACAAGCAATTAACTATTCTGTAAATTAAGTAAATGTTCATTTCCCTCTCTTTATTTGTTTTTGGTTGTTACATATTTCCTTAATGTTTTCTATAATGTGTTAGGTATAACAGCTATAGTTATCACAGAGAAAGGAGCTTCAGTTGGGGAAATGCCTCCAAGAGATCCAGTTGTAATTAGTGATCAAGGGTGGAGGTCCCTTTGTGGGTGGTGCCATCTCTGAGCTGGTAGTCTTGGGTTCTATCAGAACAGGCTGAGCAAGCCAGTGGAAGCAAATCAGTAAAGAACATCCCTCCATGGCCTCTGCATCAGCTCCTGCTCCCTGACCTGCTTGAGTTCTAGTCCTGACTTCTTTCAGTGATGAACAGCAATGTGGAAATATAAGATGAATAAACCCTTTNCTCCCCAACTTGCTTCTTAGTCATGATTTTTGTGCAGGAATAGAAACCCTGACTAAGACAATGCCTTACAGCTGGATCTTGTGGAGGCATTTCCCCAACTGAAGCTCCTTTCTCTGTGATAACTCCAGCCTTTGTCCAGTTGACACAAAACTAGCCAGTACATGATCTTATTCTGGATTTTATGGTCTGTTCCTAAAGCTGGTGTCTTATGACTTAGTTTCTTAGTTATTCCTGAAGCTGGTGCCTTAAGGGCTAATTTTGAAATAAGGCCTGGTCCTTAAAATGGAGACAAATGGGGTTTATATTGTCCTTTCAGTGTGATACCTTGCAACATTTTTTTAAATGCATGATGTGTTACTAAGGTAGATTGTATAACTTACCATATTCCTCAAAGGAGGAACAAATCCTCCACCAGATATTTAAATATGCCAGATGTAAGACTGTTTTCCCAAGAAGCCTGTGGCTGTGCAGCATTTCTGTTAACTACCCACTCCTCTGATCTGGGGGTGGCATCTCTCAGGTGAGTACAAATGTGAGTCCTTCCCTATACATATTGGAGAACCAACGGAGTGATCAGCCATGCTTTGCAGCCATTCTTCAACTGTGTAAAATGATTATATATGCAACCAGCCATAAACTCCGCTGGGTCTGAGAGAGACATAGTAGGGACAGAATGAATGGTTCCTCCCTCTGGGACAGGGCCATCTAGGAATGTCAAAGATTGCTGTGGGCATAAGGCTTGTTTGTATAATAATGGATATATATTAAGTTCCTCCTTCAAGGAATGTCCTTCCTGTTAATGTTAATGACTCCACGATAATCAGAGACATCAGGAGTCAGGAATGGGAAGAGGAGGGCAAGGGTGTGGCTAATATCTCAGCAAAATGGTAACTATCAGGAACCTTCAGGATAGCCCTTAAGGCTATGAAGAAGAATTTTTAAAACATGGGTTCAAAATTATACAATTTCTCAAAAAATAAGGATGTAGTATGAATTGTATGAGGGGATTCACAAATCTAAAAGAACAAAAGCACCTGTGCCAACTTGTCAGAAATATACTAAGGGAGGTGATAAAGAGATTTAGAGTGCGGAGTCCACCAAAAGACCCTCACTCACAAAGACCACAGAAATTGCCATCGCTGAAAGCCGCAAGAGGTATTTTTTTATTATTCCAACATGTTGGGGATCCTCCTAAGCATGCAGGCAAGAGGAGAGACCCCGAATGAACAAACAATACACTTTTTATACCCTGTAAGGGGCAGATTTAGGCTACAGGGTTAGCTGGCTTATTCTATTTGGTGTCGCAAGTAACCTTTTCAGGCATCAGTTGGTTTATATAGGGTGACTAAGTAATCCTTTGGCCTAGTCCCTCACTCTGCCTGCCCTTGTGGTTTTTCAGCAAAGCAGCAGTATGTTTTGAACTTATGGGTCAGCTACTAATGTCACAGCTATTAAGTCAAGGCTATTAACATCAGGGGAATTCTGACAAGGTCAGGGTAGTTTGTGTTTTGTTTGTTTGTTTGTTTGTTTGTTTGTTTTATCAGAATTCAGCGTGGAGCAGGGTAGGGGAATTTCTCTAGGAACTGCTAATCTTGTTATGGTTATTTAAGAACAGCTCATCTTGTTTTAGCAGCTATAGACTTGGTCATTTTTACCAATAAAACTATACAATTTGGGAAGTACCTTCACAAGGGAAGGGGCTAGGTGGTCCTGAACTTATTTTGGATTCTATAAGTGGTGATTGAAGGAGATCCTACTCAGCTAAGTTTTATTTTTTTATAATTACAAAGTATATAAACCCCAGAGTTTATGTTCCACCTGAGACAGCAAGGCTACACCCAGGTGTGGTAGAAATGGTAATTTCAAGACTGCGTCCTACCAAGCTAGTTTTATCCTATGTATTTAACAGTTAACAGAAGCAGATGGATCTCAGAATTCTTTTGCAATGTTTTTTTTTTTTTTTTTTTTTTTTTTTTTTTTTTTTTGTTTTTTTTGTATTTTCTTCATTTTCATTTCATATGCTATCCCGAAAGTCCCTGTACCCTCCCCCTGCCCTGCTCCCCACCCCACCCACTCCTCCTTCCTGGCTCTGTCATTCCCCTGTACTGGGACTTATAATCTTCGCAAGACCAAGGGCCTCTCCTCCCATTTATGGCCAACTAGGCCAACCTCTGCTACATATGCAACTAGAGACACAATTTCTTAGCGGTACTGGTTAGTTCATATTGTTGTTCCTCCTATAGGATTCCAGACCCCTTTAGCTCCTTGTACTTTCTCTAGCTCCTTCACTGGGGGCCTTGTGTTCCATCTAATAGATGACTGTGAGCATCAACTTCTGTATTTGCCAGGCACTGGCATAGCCTCACAAGAGATAGCTATATCAGGGTCATGTCAGCAAAATCTTTCTGGCATATGTAATACTGTCTGGGTTTGGTGGTTGTTTATGGGATGGATCCCTGGGTGGGGCAGTCTCTGGATGGTCATTTGTTTACATTTCAAATGCACTTGCTATCTCCTAAGAATTAAGAGTTGGGTATGATTCAGAGGATAAACAAAAGGGAACCTGGATTAAGTCACTGGATTCATATGTAAAATAAAAGACTGGACTTATGGTCTGCAAGAGATGATCTATTCAGAGAATATTTTAGAATAGCAAGTGAGAACTGTTTGGAGAACTGTCTCAAGCAGAACACCTAGAGAGCTGTCTATCCTGTAGTTTCTGTAGAATCATCACATCTTCAAAGTCGTCAAACCATAGCACTACATATGGGAGAGACGCTGGAGCAGAATAGGAACAAAGCTATAGAAATCAAATCAGAAGTCCTCACTCTAAAATCACTTCCAAATAGTTCCCATATTTTTCTCAGTCAGCTTGGGTTGTTCTGCTAGTTAATTTTTAGCTTGATGCACATGGTAAGAGTGCTAAGACAAACTGATGGGATCTGCTAGCCCTGTGGTCATGTGTATGGAGGACTAGTTGGATTGTAAATTGAGGTGGGAAGACTCGCCCTGAAATCTGACAAAGCCATTTTATTGGCTGGATCTGAGCTGTAGCAGTGTCCATTCCTCTGCTTTTCTCCTTCCAAGAGAAGTGCTAGTCTGTGTGGAGACTGCTCTCTGGGTTGTGACCTTGAATGATGCAAACATAGAGCACTACTCCTGGACTAAGATGCAGCAAGCCTCAATTTGTATACTAGTTACTTTTCTTGTTGCTCTGATGATAGACTTGAAAAGAAGCTAATAAGGGAGAAATAGATTATTCTAGTATAAGTTTGAGAGGATACATCCTATCATGGCAGGGACAGCATGAGGGCAGGGGGTATTGGTCTGATTGCACTGGCAGGAAGCTGAGCTTAAGTGGGTCAAGTTGCAATGTCCCATGACCTATTCACAGTAACCAACTCTTTTCCATCAAAATTCCTCATCTTAAAAGTACCATGGCCTCCCTAAAGAGCACTACCTTCTTTGGAACAAATATTCACATGAGTATGGGGGACAGCTCACATTCAAACAATAATAATTTGTGGACAGTGAGATCTAGATAAAATATGTGGAGGCTAACCAGAGAGGAGCCAGGTTTCAATGCTGTCATTAATAATAACATGGCTCCAGTCTCTATGAAGCAGAGGATGGCCTTGTGGGACATCAATGAGAGGAGGGTCTTGTGAAGGTTCAATGTCCCCCGTGTAGGGGAATTCCAGGTCAAAAAAGCAGGAGTGGGTGGGTTAGTGAGCAAAAGGCAGGGGAAGGGATAGGGGGGTTTTCAGAGGGGAAATGAGGAAAGGGGATAAAATTTGAAATGTAAGTAAAGAAAATATCTAATAAAATGAAATAAAAAAAGAAATATGTAAACACACATGCAATTCTAAAAAAATAAACAAACAAAACAAAAAACACAATAACTATCTTCAAAGGTGCATGCAGACTATGAGTACTGGGTAAGAAAGTATGGAATTTATTACGCATAGTATAAGCTCTATACAAAAATTTATTTTTCTGCTGTTCTTCATATTTCCAAAGTCAGTGTACATACAGGTTGATGCATAAGAATCTATTAACATAGGAATTGAGGTATAAGTGGAACAATGGACTTGGAGGATATTACATCTGTACTTTTAACTGCTGAGCTATCCTCCAGCCTCCAATCAATTTAGTTTTAATGCAAAGTACAACATGCAATTTAAGGAATGAATACAATTTTTTCCTTTTGTATTTGATGGCCTACATAAGATACTTAACACAGAGATATTTTAATATAATTTTATTTGATACAAAATATGTGGAATTACACTATATTTTGTAATAAAACATATTTATAATATGAAAAGTTAAGTAGTTGGCCTCTTAATTAATTAAGCAAAGCATATTTTGTAACAGTGTTTGAAAAACATGTCTCACATCTTTATTTATTGAAAATGATATAATTATGAAAAAATCATATCTAAATTCAAAGAGAAATATAACATGGGCTCCCAAAAAAAGGTGCATGTGAATCACCTGTTTTTGTATAGCAAATATTACCTTGACAAACAGAAAGAACAACATATTTCAACACTGTTTTACAGGACACAAGAAGCAGGATTCCCTATCATTTCCTAAACTAGAATGCCAACATTTTTCATTTCATTACTAAATAATAAATTTTACCTAAAGAAAGGAACTTTAGAACATTCCTTGCTGTTATTTATTATTTAAAAGATTTTCTTGCTCAGACCTGTGTTTAATATAATACATTTCCTGATCAGTATACATAGCCAAAACTCCATAATTTTGCAAGCATTGTTTAACACCCCACCCTGCCTAGTTAACCTCACTGCCTTGAAGATAGGTTACAGCCGTTAGCCCTGCCTTTTATTACCCAGAAGAATAATCATAATGCAAATTTACCTTCATGCCCCTCTTTCCAGGAGTCTTGAAAAAGTTAATATTATTATTAATTAAAAAGTTAATATTATTTTCCTCCTCCTTTCTCCAACTCCTCTCTGCTCACTCTTTCTTTATTTATCTATGGTTTGTTATTCTGGTATTTTTATTTTAACTTACAGTCTACTTATCGAATTAAGGCAGAATTTTATTTTTCTCATTTATGAGATAAATTATTATGCAATATGAAAATCTACCATGACTTTAAAAATTTATATTTTTAATAATGTTGTCTCTTTCCATGTACTTTCTTTATTCCTGATAATTCTAGTATTTTACATTTTGAACCACAATATAAAAGTGACTTTAGATGTTGGTGTGAAAAGACTAGCATTCATGGGAGAATTTGCAATTGTATAAAGCAACAGAGAAAAACTGGCAAACATTGTCTAAGAAACAATTTTGTTTTAAAGCTTGATAAGGTAGAAAATACTTATATATTATAGATATTGAAAATTTTCATGGCATTCTTAGGAAAAAAGTCCCTTCACAACTATTTTGATTAATAAAGAAGTTTATTGCTTGAATAGGAAAATGTATATTTTTAACCTCAATTATTAATTGAAAAATTACATTGAACATTAAATGATGTTATTTCCTTTTTTGTAGATAGAAAATACATAAGGATTTATTGCAGTCATTATACAATGCATTAAAATTACATTAAACAACTTCGTTTTTCTTTCTATAAAGACTAAAATACTTTGAATGTTAAGCTCAAAAATCTTCCCTCAAGGTATATTTAAAATAGACGTTGATATTTTTAGAGAATCAGCAGTATGGTTTTTAAAAGTTATTTTACTTAAGAACACAATGATTAACAAACAAGAGTAAAGCCAAACTTAGGGCAACAAAACAAAGAGAGAATGATCATCATGAATGTCATTTGTAAATGACAGAATTCAAAAAGATTGAAGATGTGTGCTATAGTGTAAAGACAAAGAGTAGCATATTAAATTCATGGATGAATATTATTTGAATGCCTCTTATGTGATTAGAGTTTTTTTTAAATTCTAGGTAAATCAAGTCACAACTGTTAGTCTACATGACACTTAGTGATATGTTTATAACAGATGCTTTTGTGGTTTTAGGATTTAAAATATATTGGCAGTAAAGAACATTTTACATAATGAACATATTGAAAATGTAACTTTTCAATAACAAATTAATTAGTGTATTGAAGTTGAAGAGTTCTTTGGAAGAGCAGAACAGAGAGAACTGGGCTGCTTTGTTCCTCTCTGTAATGGCTATTCCTGGTTGTCAACTTGACTATTTCTGGAATCAACTACAATCCAGAATTGGGTGGCAAACCTAAGATCCAGATCTTGAGGCTAGAAGACACAAGTGTCCGACCTGGATCTTGGCATGGAGATCTTGAGGCATAGTGGCCATGAAAAGCTTAGGTCAAGGCAAAGTAGTACACGCCTTTAATCCCAAGAGACTGAGGCAAGGAGATCTCTTAGTTTAAGGTCAGCCTAGAACAAAGCAAGTCCCAGGTTCAGTCCCGGAGGTACACACATTTAATCTGGGCCATAACTTCGGCTGCAGGCCTACATAAGGACAGTGGAAGAAAGAAGATTCACTCTTCTTCACTGATTACAATTACTTGCCAGAATGTCTGGTAGAACCTCCTTCTACAAAATACTAACTTAAACAACTAGCCTCATGGGACTGAGCAACTACTAGACTCTTGAACTTCCCATCTACAGCTTCCCATTATTGGGTGATTTGGACTAAATTCCCTTAATATATAGAGACATCCGTAAGTTCTGTTACTCTAGAGAACCCTGACTAATACAGAAATTGGTACCAGGAGTCAAGTATTGCTGTGATAGGCCTAACCATGTTTTTGTTTGGAAAAAATGTGGACTTGGGGACTTTGGATTTGGAAAGCAGTGGAATGCTTTAATTGGGGCTTCGTAGGCCATCCTAGTAAGTATATGGAAGACTGTTGTTGAGGGTGATTTGAATGGTGGAAGCCTGGCTCTAGAGGTGTCAGAGGAGAAGAAATCTAATATGTGGCCAAGAGATTGTTTTGTGGAATTTTGGTGAGGAGTATGGGTACTTCTGGCCCTTGCCTGAAGAGTCTACCTAAGGCTAAGGCAAAGTGATTTATATTAATTGCAGTGAAAAAAGAAATTTCAGAAACACACAGCATAGACTTTCTTCTCTGGTTAAGTCTCATGAAGATCATTTTGAACAAGCAGAACAAGCTTAGAAAGAAAAAACAAAAAGGGCCCCCAGGAAGTGAAATGGACTGAATCCTGTGTTCAAGGATATTAAATTGAATTAAGGGAGTGGTGACCTTGGAGTAAGATCCCATCTAGCTAAATTTAGGTCCAGGCATGGTAGTCTAAGCCGTTGATCCTAGGAGGTAAAGGCAATCATTACTCTTATTTCAAGGCCAGCCTAGGATAGAGCAGGTTCTAGGTGAAGAAGAGCTTAATTCCAGGGTTGGTGGTATACAACTTTAATCTCAGCATTCAGAAGACAGAGACATGCAGATCTCTGAGTTCAAGGTCAATCTCCATGGCAAGTTTCAGCTTAGGCAGTGACAAGCTTAGGCAGTGAAGGAGTTGAAGGATAGGTGTTGAAAGATACACACATGGTATGTATTCACTGATTAGTAGATATCAGGCAAAGAACATGAAATACCCACAATACAATTAGCAGACCACATGAAGCTCAAGAGGAGAGAAGACCAAATAGTGGATGATTCAGTCCTAGTTAGAAGGAGAATAATATAATCAAGAGAAGTAGAGGGTAGGAGGGACTTGGGAGGAAGAGAGGAGGGCGAAGGAAAAAAGAGGGGCAGAATCAAGTATGAGAGGAAATGTACAGAGGATCAGGAAAGTGAACAGAGGTATATAGCAGTGCAGGGGGGGAAGCTGGGGGGGTTGGAACCAGAAAGTCTCAGATTTCAGACACCAGGAAAGCAAGAGCCCCCCAAGACCCTATGAGGATGACATTAGCTGAAATACCCCACAAAGGGGAGAGAGAACCTGTAGAGACCATATCCAGAGGTTAGGCATAGCCCCAATTGAGGAATGGGGCCACCCACCCATCTCCAAAATTTAAACCAGAATTGATCCTATGTAAAGGAAATACAGGACAAAAAGTGGAGCAGAGCCTGAAGGAAATGCTGTCCAGAGACAACCCCACCTAGGGATCCTTCCCATATGCAGACACAAACCCAGACACTATTGCAGATTCCAAGATGTGCTTGCTGACAGGAGCCTGATATAGCTGTCTATATCAGACAGAGCCAAAAGGGCCTTATCTGGCATCACCCTTGGTCCTGTGAAGGCTTGATGTACAGGAATATTAGGGCAGTGAGGTGGGAGTGGGAGGGTAGGTGGGGGAGCACACTCATAGAACCAGAGTGGGGGGGGGATGTGATATGAGGTTTACAGAGGGGAGACCAGGAAAGGCCATAACATTTGAAATATAAAAAAATAAAATATCCAATAGTTTTTTAAAAAGAAAGAATTGAAGAGACTACTGGGACAATTGATATTAGTTATCTGGAGCTAAGAAAATAGTGGTGATTAAGAAGAGTCCAGAATCACTGAGGTGAAATCTTCTGGGAAGTGTTTTCTGAGAGCACAAAGAAACTGTATTCCACAGATAGCCAAAGTTTTACCTCATACTACAGCTGTACTTGGTAATGTCTAAGAGTTGCCCAGGTGGTACTGGTCTTGAAGGCATGATGGAGTCATGAAGAACAGCTGAAGCTTGGCACTGTGAGAGGCCATGGAAGGCCATTGGTGAAAGTGCAGCCCAGGTTGCAGTTGACAGCCCAGGATGAAAGGGGTCATACAAAGGAGTTCTAGCTTGGCACCATGAAGAGAGCCTATGAGAGGCTATTGGTGAAGGCTAGTTGTAGTGGAAGGCCCTAGTGTATCGGAGATGCCAATACCATGGGATGACTACCAAGAACAGCAACAGCAGTGGAGTAGATCAACCTGAGCTTAGAGTGCTACAGAAGGCAGAGCTGGAGAAATGATGCCAGCCCTTTGGAGGAGCCCAGAAGATCAAGTGTGATCCTAGATATTGAAATAAGAAGCTGTAACATTGAAGTTGCCTTGGAGACACCAAGATGTTCAAGATGTCAGAGCTGTGGGATATCCACTGTAGAAAGCTACTAACAGCGAGTGAACCAGCCCAGGAGAAAGAAATGTATTGCAGTCAAGAAAGATGAAAAAGTAGTTGGAGATCTGAAGACCACTTTGACATCAGATATGGAGATGCAGAGTTTGGAGTTTGCCAAGCTGGTTTCCTGTCTTACTTTATGCATTACAATTAAGTGATTGAATGAATCTCAGAAAAGACTTTGAACTTTGAACTTTTAACATTTTTGAGGCTGCTATAAAGTATGAGGACTTTGGATGTGAAACTAAATGTATTTTTTTGTTGTGCTATGTGTAGGTATGGCCCCCATAGACTCATGTATTTAAAAAATCCCATCAGGGCCAGTGAATGGAATGTGATGGTTTGTATAAGTTTGGCCCAAGGAGTAGCATTATTAGGAGGTATAGCCTGTTGGAGTAGGTGTGTCACTGTGGGTGTGGGCTTTGAGACCTTCAACCGAGCTGTCTGGAAGTCAGTCTACTGCTAGCTGCCTTTGAAAGAAGAGGTGGAACTCTCAGCTCCTCCAGTCCCATGTTTGCCTGAATGCTGCCATGCTTCTGTCTAGATGATAATGGACTGAACCTCTCTGACCTATACAATGGACCCAATTAAACCTTGTCCTTATAAGAGTTGCCTTGGTCATGGTGTCTGTTCACAGCAGTAAAACACATCCATCCCCATCCCCCTGGGCTAGCCATCTTATTGTATGCCTCTAGCATCATCACTCCTATGAATCTCAGAATACTAGACCACCAGGAATGAGAAGGTACCAGTGAGCCAGGCAACTCCAAAGAGACATATTTGGCCATAATTCACCGACTTTCTAATAATCCTATGTTGATTCATGAAAATAAATTAGTTATTTTCAACAACAACAAAACAAAGGAACAAAAAGTTAAAAAATAAAATATCATTAAAATATTACAAAGGTCTCTAGTACAAGATTATAATAGAGGAGCATAGTGCCTTAAGCTCGGGGCTTAGATTGCTCAACTATTAGAACAATTTTAGAACACAAAATACCAGCCCACTGATCCCAATTATGCATAATACAAAATCAGTTATAACATGTGTATAATATCTGCACAGAAAGAATGCCTAATGGACTCACACAGATTTGCTCTAGTTAGCAATTCCTTC
This sequence comes from Mus pahari, assembly GCF_900095145.1. Lineage (NCBI taxonomy): Eukaryota > Metazoa > Chordata > Mammalia > Rodentia > Muridae > Mus > Mus pahari. The sequence goes on along the minus strand of NC_034591.1, from coordinate 63,717,892 downwards.
TCCAGGTATATTCTCTACAAAGAGAGTTAGAGAAGGGCCCAATGAGGCTAAGGAATGGTGTAATATAGTCTGCAGTAGTCATGCAAAACCAAAAGCAACTGTTAAATCTCTTCAAACAGGTTTCTCAAACATGAATTTCTCCAAGCATGTGCATATATTGCTTCAGTAATTGAAGGATCCTGTCTTCCGTAAACATAAATTCAAAATGTAAAAGCCATTCCATAAACTTCTACAATTCTCCTCTTTTGTGATATTTGTCTATCTCAAAGTTACCACTGTCCAGAGCTTGTGACTATCTTTACCCATTGAGACATACATGGATGCAGGGAGCTGGATGAGATAGAGATAATTATAATCATGTAATGTTATTTGCATCTATATGATTCCTTTCACTATAACTATAGGCATTGAATTTAATATGTCATGTATATTTCTGTTCCTGTAGGGCTATTTCATATTTTTAAGGAGTTTCAAATAATTTAAATCATGCATATCCCATAATTTGTTACCCATTTTCCTCATGACAGGCTTAGTATTCTTCTGCTTTTTGCTATTACAAATAATAGAGCAATAACATTCTTATAATTTTGCATTTATGTATATTTATGAGTATTTTTGTAGGATAGACTTAAAATGCACATTTTAAAATTTGACAGATTGCTGTCAGCCTGTCAGCATCAAAAGCCACACCAGCTAAAAATGCTGAACCTCTTTGTTCTTCCATCAATAGAATATAAAAGTAACAATTTTCATAGATGATTTTTGCTATAGTAATTTATCATACTTTAATTTCCATTCCTATAATCTAATTAATGAAAGTTGAAACTTGTCGGCATTACTTACTATGAATGAGAAAAACATTTATATTTCTTATTTGCCACTAATAACTTATCTGAAAAATCCTGTTTATCTAGTTTCTAAAGAAGTATTACTCATTGGGCGGTTATCTATGAAAGTTTCATTCAGTTTTTTTTTTTTTTTTTTTTTTTTTTTTNTNTATTAGCTGTACTAATAATGAATATTGCAGGCCATTCCCTCAGTGCTATTGTTAAGCACTACTGTCGAAGATAATAGACCTATGCCATAGATCATAGACAAATACAGATAGATGTGCTCACACAGAAGCTTTGCTTGTACTGGCAAGCATCCATTGTGCTCAACTACAAAGAGACTTGCCACTGTGAAATGCCCACCTGTGCAATAGTGGTGCAAATGTTATGAGCATAGGTAGTCATTTTTAATTGGGTTTAAGGGTTTTTCTATGAAAGATCTGACAACATTAATAATGTCAAAAGCCTGAGACTAAATGAATCATAGGCCATACAGGAAAAACTACTACTAATATCCTGTTGAGTGAGCATAGCTCCAATACAGCTATGACCTACTGGTGTATAGATATGTTAATGTGGCGCTCAACCCTTATATGAGAAGCTTCTTCATTCACTGGATGGTAATCAACACAGAGAACCACACAGGGAGGGCAGAGTGCACACTTCCATTTCATTTTGGAACGAACCACAAAGGTGCTTTTTAAACTATTTTTATCACTGTAGTTTCTCAAAAGTACTGAATATTTATAGCCCTGTCAGCAATCTAATAAAGGTGCTGTAGTTTTAGATATTGTGAAAGATTCATAATCTCATTACATTTTGTTTTTGGCTTGTAAAACTTTATAGTTAATGATGTTGAATAAAATTTCAAATATATATTTGAAATCTACATTTATTAGTGAACATGGAACGTCATTTTTATATTTATTGCTCTTTCTTTTTGTTTCATTTTTGTTTCTCTCTTTTTTCTTGCTCTTTCTTTCTTTGTTTCTTTCTTTCTCTCTTCTCTCTCTCTCTTTCTTTCTCCCTTTCTTTCTCCCTAATTCCATTCTCTCTTTATAATTTTTATATCTGTTTTGTCTTTCCTTTTCTTTCCTTTTTATTCCTATTCCTTTTCTTTCTTTTTGAAAATTTTAATTCCCTTTTTGTCTTTTGATAGATCCAGGGAACAAAGCAAGTATTTGAGTATTGATTGTATTTATTCTATAAAAACGATCTACCTCTCATCTACACATTCATCTTTCACTTTTTCATTTTTCACTTTTAAAAATTTAAAACAGTCTCTTGTTAAATGAATGGGGTAAGACTTAAGCTCTCTTTGTGGTCCAGGAGGGCCTAGAACCTGTTTATTTTATTTTTCTAGTAACTTCTTTCATTAGCCGTGTCACCAGGCTCATCCAAACATTTGTTTTCTAATCATTTTCTTGGAGCTGTTGGTTATCTTTCTTTATTAGGTTTTGACATTTGCTGCTAATTAATTTTAGACAATTAAAAATTCTGAATGTCATAATAGTATTTTATATGTTTAATTTTTTATTTATCCACTTTCTTATCCATTTCTGCCTCCTTTAAAATTTCTGCTCACCCATAACCCCGTAGATGAACCCCAATAAAACTCATTGGTACATCAAAGATTAATTAAAACTTAACTAAAATATTCCTTAGGGTTTTTTACATTGTACCAGAACCTCATGTTTCTTCAATGTTGGCTTATTAGATGTGACTCTTTTGTTTACTTTATTTTTAGGTTCAAGTATTTGCTCCTTCTTGCATTATGCATTTTAACTAACCACTATCTACTTTTATCTAAAAAAGTATCACTGTGCATACTGTAAAACAATCTTATAAATGTTTCTGTCTGCTTTTCTCTACTAATCCTTTTATTATGTTGTCAAATATGCATTATATAGCTCATAGTACAATAGCAATTTTTTAAACCTCAGGTGTCATGGGATTTTAGCATCAGACAAGTATAGTTATGTTTACATACTCCATTTCTGTGTTTGGGATTTTTGTCCCATTGTCCGTACCTAGGTTTGAATTTCATGTTGTGACAATTACATCACCATTTTTTTTTCTTTACCATGTGTGAAGGCAACAAGTTATTTTTGCTAGCAAACTTATGACTTTAAGTTTGCTTTGGAAATTCATTTTTATAGGTGTGTTTAATTATATATGCATTTGTTTTGCTTTTTAAATTGTTTCTGTTTGAAGATAATTTTAGATTGACTATCTGCCTGGCGTCTTCATGTGGTACGTCAATTTACCATCTCTCTCTCTCTCTCTCTCTCTCTCTCTCTCTCTCTCTCTCTCTTTCTCTCTCTCTCCATAGTTGGGTCACATATAAATGAACACAGTAGTACATATCTGCCTTTCCATAGCTTGTCTATAAATTGGATTGCGAACTGTTAATGAGTATTGTCTACTGAAAAGTATGATTATCTCTTGTTTTAGGCTTTGCTAGGCAGGACTAGAACCTCATCTACTCTGGGTGAAGATTTTCTCAATTCCTATGATAATTTCCTTGTGTTTTCTTCACATTGACTAGTAGGTTGTGAAAATTTTCCCAACTGCCTATGAATCATAATTTTTAGCTCCAAAGTTTTTCCTCTCTGTGTGCTTATATTATACAGTTTCCAAACACTGGAGTCCCCATCCACACTGAGCTTAAGATAGATAAATTCTTGATACATGTACTGAGGACAGCTAAGTTCTCTCCATAGTCCTATAAATGTCTTGTTCAAATTCTCAGTTCATTCTTTTCTGAGTTTCATTTCATTACAGAACATAACCTGGAAATTCATCCCAGACATGATTAGGGGTCAAGAAGCTCACTAATCTATTTCCAATGTTTAGACATAGCATTGTCCCAACTTAAAGTGTAAAATGCTGATTTTAGTGTTTTAGCAGGCCATGAGTTGGAATCTATCCTTCTATCCTTGTCATTAGTCAAATTTATTTTATGGTTGATTTTGTCATGGCTGAGAAGAAGTAATTTCTAAGAATCACATCAGAATAATATATAGTATCCAAGAGAACTGCAGAGCACAGTAACAGGAGCAAGCATACTTAAGCTAACTACAATCTTTTTCTAGATGTTTATGGTATTCTTATAAGTCAGTTATTCAATTAATCAGACAAATATCAGTGTGTCTGTGTATGTGTGTTTATACAAAGAATCAACTAATATAATAGCTGATCTGTTGAAAATATGAAAAAGAATGACAGACTGAGACAGGTGACTAAAAGAAAAATAATACACAAATTAACTGAGCAAGATATATAAAATGAACAATGAAACATTACAGGAGAAACTAAAGAAATTCTGAGTATTATATGGAAGCATAAAAAAAAAAACCTGGACCCCTTTAAGTTGACTAATGTAAAAGAAAGGAATGAACTTATAATTTAGCTAAGCCACCAAAGTTAAATGAAAAAGATATCAACAACCTAAGAACCTAAGGGAAAGGAGGTCCAGTAATGGGCCCAAATTGGGAATCAGCTCAAGGGGAGGTTGTCTCAGGATTTTCTCTGTCCAATTACATTAGTGCAGAGAAAGTCTGTGATTGGACAGGGAAAAGGGGTTGGAGCTAAGAGTTGTAAAGAAAGTGAGAATCCTAGAGGGGGAACTAAGATGGCTTCAGACTTGTACCTGCTTCATGTTTACCAGACACAAGTAGCTATGATTTCAGAAGGTTAGAAATAATGGGAAAAAAATCTTTTATCATTATCAATTGGCTCTGAAATTATTGCATTGGCATCACATAAATTGTGATATTATTGATACATAAATAGGGTTGGTTAACTAAGCATTAAGAGTCATGAATCTATATGTATACAGCTGAGCACTGCCTGGTCTGGCCTCAGTGAGAGAAGGTGCATGTAACCCTCTAGAAACTTGAGGCCTAAGGGAGTAGGGAGGTCTGGTGGAGTAGGGGTTGGGGGAGGTATTATCTTGGAGACAGTGGAGGAGGTGTGGGATGACCTGGAGGGGTATAAAGACTGGACAGTAAAACAATGATTAAAGAAAAAAATAATAATTTCTCAACATCAAAAAACAAATGAAGAAATTGAATTAAAAATGAAGAGCTTTCCACCAGTTCAGTCTGAATTCCTGGAGACTTAAGGGCAAATGATTCATTCAGGTGAAACATAACTCCCAAATCCTCTGCCTACCTAGTCAGCTTGATGCATTACAAGTAGAATCAAAATATGTCCTGTCCCCTACACTCCACTTTTCAGCCCACAATTCTGCCTGCATTTCTGGAGGTTTGCTGGCACCAGTGTCAAACAGAAATCAGTATCTAAATCTTAATATCTGCAAAACAGAAATGGCTAAAGCCCAGCATAAGAACACAATCAACAAGTGTCAGGTCAATATAGCACCATCAGAAACCACCACAGCAAGCATTGGATATCCTAACACAACTGAAGCATAAGAAAATGACCTTAAATCCAATCTTATGAAGATGATAGTGATCTTTAAAGAGGAAATGAATGAATACCTTAAAGAAATACAGGAAAATACAACCAATCAGATGAATTAAATGAGTAAAACTATTTAAGACTTGAAAATAGAAATAGAAGCAATAAAGAATACACAAACTGAGGGAATCCTGGAGATGGTGAACCTGGAGAAGAGAATGAGAACTACAGATACGAGCATTGCCAACTGAATACAAGAGATAGAAGAGAGGATCTAAAGTATATAAGATTCAATAGGGGAAATCAATACATCTGTCAAGGAAAATGCTAAGTCTAAAACAGGCCTGACAAACAACATCCAGGAACCCTGGTATATCCAATCCAAGAATAATAAGAATACAAGATTCCCAGCAAGAACCAAAAAAGAAAAAAGAAAAAAAAATCAACAAAATTATAAAAGAAAATTTTTCCAACCTATAGAAGAGATGCTTATACACCAAATAGGTTGGATCAGAAAAGAAAATCCTCCTGTCACATAATAACCTAAACACTAAATGTACAGGGCAAAGAAAGATTAAAAGCTCCAAGGGAAAATGTCCAAGCAACATATAAGGGCATACCGATCAGAATTACCTCTGACATTTTAACAGAAATTCTAAAGTCATAGAGTCTGAGTAGATCTTTCACTCCTAAAGAGACTATAGATGCCAGCCCAGACTTCCATACATAGCAAATTTTCTATCACCATACATGGAAAAACCAAGCTATTCCATGACAAAAAACATAATATCTCTCCACAAATCCAGCCTCTCTGAAGGTATTAAAAGAAAACTTTCAACAAAAAGAGGTTAACTAACCCCCCCCCCCAAAAAAAAGCATAGGAAATACCTAACTTATACCAGCAAAACAAAAAAAAAGAAGAAAAGCATAAACACACACACATACATAACTCAAACACACACATGCACACACACCACTAACATCAAGTTAGAGGGACTAGCAATCATTGACTATTATACCTCTCAACATCAATGGATTCAATATCCCAATAAGAAGACATGGGTGAAAAGAATTGATGTGAAGAGATGATCCATCCTCCTACCACATACAAGAAACACACTTCTGCAACAAAGAAAGACAATACCTCTGAGTTAAGGGCTAGAAAAAAGCAATCAGACAGAGACATAAGCTTGGGTAGCCATTCTTTTTCTTTTTTTCTTTCTTTTTATTGTTTATCTATGATACTGTTTTCTATCATTATTTTCTTTCTTTTTTTTACTTAGATATTTTCTTCATTACATTTCAAATGCTATCTCAAAAGTCCCCTATACCCTCCCCTACCATGCTCCCCAACCCACCTACTCCTGCTTCCTGGCCCTGGCATTCCCCTGTACTGGGACATATGATCTTCGCAAGACCAAGGGCCTCTCCTCCTATTGGTGGCAGACTAGGCCATCCTATGCTACTTATGCAACTAGAGACACAATTTTTTGGAGGTACTGGTTAGTTCATATTGTTGATCCTTCTATAGGGTTGCAGACCCCTTTAGCTCCTTTGATATTTTCTCTAGCTCCTTCTTTAGGGGCCCTGTGTTCCATCCAATAGATGTCTGTGAGCATTCACTTCTGTATTTGCCAGGCACTGGCATAGCCTCACAAGAGATAGCTATATCAGGGTCCTGTCAGCAAAATCTTTCTGGCATATGCAACAGTGTCTGGGTTTGGTGGTTTTATATGGGATGGATTCAGTTACCTCACTCAGGATGATAGCCTCCAGATGAATCCATTTGCCTAAGAATTTCACAAATTTCTATGAACATAGTGGAGCATGTGTCCTTATTACAAGTTGGATCATCTTCTGGGTATATGTCCAGGAGAGGAATTGCTGCATCTTCTGGCAGTACTATGTCTAATTTTCTGAGGAACCACCAGACTGACTTCCAGAGTGGCTGTACCAGCTTACAATCCCACAAACAATGGAGGAGTGTCCCTCTTTCTCCACATCCTCAGCCCCTAAGGAAATAGAAGCAGTCGTTAAGTGTCTCCCTGTAAAAAACAAAAAAACAAAAATCAAACTCAAAGTCATATGGTTTTAGTTCCAAGTTCTATTACACTTTTTTAGAGATAATACTAATATCCTCGAAACAGAAATGGACGTATCATTTTCCAATCTCATTTCATAAGGCAACAGTCATATCACTATCTAAACCAAAGACTCAACAAAGAAAGAGAATTTTAGACCAGTTTCTCTCATGAACATTGATGCAAAAATATTCAGAAAATACTTGTAATCCAACTCCATGAACATATTAAAAATATCATCCCTCATGATCAAGTGGACTTCATTCATTCCAGGGATTCAGGGATGCGTCAACAGCTAAGAATACATCAATATCTTATACCATAAAACCACTGGGGAAAAAAGTACACGATCATCTCATTAGGTACCTAAACCAAAAATGCTTTTGATAAAATTCAACACAACGTCATGAGAAAGAGATCAGGAATACAAGATGCATACTATACAGAATAGAGACAATGTAGATAAAGACAATAGCCAACATCAAATTAAATGTTAAGAACCCTAAAGCATTTCCACTAAATCAGGGAAAAGCAAGCATGCTACTACTCCCAAACTACTCAATATAGTTCCTGAGTTCTAGCTAGAGCAATAAAACAACTAAATGAGATCAAGGGGATACAAATTGGAAAGGAAGAAATCAAAGTATCACTACTTGCAGATGATGTGATAGTAAACATAAGTGACTGCAAAAATTCTAACAGAAAACTTTACAGGTGATCAGCAACTTCAGAAATATGGCTAGATACAAAAATAACTCAATTTAATCAGTAGCCCTTTTTTATACAAATGATAAACAGTTTCAGAAAGAATCATTTTAAGGTTTTAAGGGTATTATTAAGGAAATAATACCCTTCACAGTACCCAGAAATAATACAAAATATCTTAGTGTAACAAGAGAAAGATGTATATGAAAAAAACTTCAAGTCTTTGAAGAAAAAAATTGAAGATGATATCAGCAGATGAAAAGATATCCCATGATTATAGATTGACATACTTAACATAGTCAAAATAACCACTTATCAAAAGTCTTCTACAGCTTCACTGCAATTCCCATTAAAATTCCAACACAATATTTTACAAAACTTGAAAGAGAAACATTCAACTTCATATGAAAATGTGGAATAACCAGGATAGTCAAAGCAGAACTTCTGGTGGTATCACCATCCATGATTTCAAGCTGCACTACAGAGCAGCAGTATTAAAAACTACATAGTATTGACATAAAAAAGACAGGTTGATCAATGGATTTAAATCAAGATCCTAGAAGCAAACCAATACACTTAGAACACATTATTTTTGACAAAGGAAGACAAAACTATATGATGGAAAAAAGAAAGCATCTTAAACTAATGTTGCTGGTCTAACTGAATGTCTGCTGTAGAAGATGCATGTTGATCCCTGTCTACCATTCTGCACAAAACTCAAGTCCAAGTAGATCAAAGATCTCAGCATAAAACTGAATATCCTAACTCTGAGAGAAGGTGGGGAATAGCCTTGAACATATTGGCATAGATAACAACTTTCTGAACAAAACAACAACAGCTTAAATACTAAGATCAACAGTTAAAAGCTTCTGTTAAGCTAAGGATCCCATCAGTAGGATAAAATGGCAGCCTAAAGAATGGGAAAAGAACTTCTCCATCACTTCATTTAATAGAGGGATGATATCTAAAATATATATATATATAATATATATATATATATATATATATATATATATATATATATATATATAAAACTTAAAAAAAACTAAACATCACTGAACAAAATAAGCCATTTAAAAATGTGGTGCAAATCTAAACAGAGAACTTTCGACAGAGGAATTTATAATAACTGGGAAGCACTTCAAAGAAATATTCAATTTCTTTAGTCAACAGTGAAATGCAAATCCAAATGACTCTGAGAGACCATTTAAGTTCTGTCAGAATGTCTAAGTTAAAAAACCCAATGACCTGCACATGCTGGTGAAGTCATGAAAAAATGGGGACATTGCTGCATTGCTGGTGGTAGTGCAAACTTATTCCACCATTTTAAGAATCAATTTGATGATTTCTCATAAAATTGGGAATAGTTTTACCTCAAGACCCAGCTATATTACTCCTGGACATAAACCTAAAAGATGACCACCATTCCACCAGGACTTGTTCAAGTATGTTCATAGCAGCTTTATTTTTACTAGTAAGGAACTGGGAAAAAGTCTTGCTGTCCTTCACCTGAAGAATGGATAAAGAAAATGTACTACATTTAAATAGTGGGCTATTCTAAGGTATCAAAAACAAAAGCATCATGAAATTTGCAGGCAAATGGATGGAACTGGATAACTGGAAAAGAAATCCTGAGTAAGGTAACCAAAACCCAGAGAGACAAATACTGTATATATTCACTTACAAGTGGATATTAAAATAAAAGTACAGGATACCCATGCTACAATCCACAGACCCAAAAAGTCTAAATAACAAGGGGGGCTTAAGAGATGATGCTTGATTTCACTGAGAAGGAGAAATAAAATAGTCATTGGGTATGATTATAGGGAAGGAATCCTGTGGTAGATGGGAGAGGGATGTAACAGGAGATTTCAAGTATGGGGAGGACAAAGTGAGAGAGAACTGTAATCAGTAGGAGGGGCATCTTTTGGATGAGGTAGCAACTTAGTACAATGGAAATCCTCAGGCATCTACGAGGATGACTCTAGTTAAGCTACCAGCAATAGGGGCCATCTCCTGTAACTAGGCAAATGTTTCCAATGATGGGTTGGGGCACCAACAGAGCTACAAACCCTTTGACCCACAATTTACTCTGTGTACAAGATTCACAGGGATAAATGTGGAGCAGAAATAGAAGGAATGGCCAACCGATGACTTGCCCAACTGAGACCCATAGCGTAAGAGAGAACTTTCCTCTGATATTAGTAATGATATTCTGCTATACTTGCAGATAGGATCCTAGTCACATGAGAGGCTTCACCAGGAAGCTGGTTTAAGCAGATGTACAGACCCATGGAAAACTTCATGTGGAACTCAGGGAATCATGTGTAAGAGGGGAGGAAGGATTGAAGTAGCCAAAGAGGTCCAGGGCATCACAAAGAAACCTACAAAATCAACTAAGCTGGACCCATAGGGGTTCATAGAGAACCACCAACCAGAGAACATACATGGGGCAGACCTAGACTCCCTACATATATGTAACAGATGTTCAGCTTGGTCTTTGTGTGGAAACTTTTATAGCAGGAACAAGGGCTAAATTTGTTGCCTGTCTTTGGATTCCTTTCTCCTAAATGAAATGCCTTCCCTATCCTCAATAGAAGATAGTAGCACCTAGTTCTAATGCAATTTGACATGCCAAGGATGGTTGATATCCATGTGAGGCCTCTTCTTCTCTGAGGAGAGAGGGAGGGGTCCTAAGTGAAGGGGAGCTGAGAACATGGGACTCAGAGGCAAGAAGGAGGGGAAGCTTGGATTGGAGTGTAAGGAAAATAAATTAATTAATGTGAACAAACTCTTTCTATATAAAAAAAAAAAATGTCCAGGCACAAATGGATTCACTATAGAATTCTACCAAACTTACAAAATTATACATCTAATTATTCTTAAACTATTAATAATAACAAGCAAAAGGAGTACTCCCAAACTTCTGTTATAAAGCCAGTTAACTCACATGCCCAAGCAAGGTGAAGACACAATATCAGCAACAAAGAATACCATAGCCAATATCTCAGGTGAATATTGATTTCAAAATGCTCAGATAACTAAGTACCAACCAAACAGAGTAATTCATCAAAAATATTATCTACCATGATCAGGTTAGGCTTGGCTTTATCTCTGAAATACATGAGTTTGAGATAGAATCAGAAGTATCAAATTCATTTAGTCTCTGAAATGCAGGGGCGATTCAATGTATTAACGTAATAAATGTAATACAAACCACATGGTCATTTCAATAATTGCAAAAGAAGTGAGAAAATGAATCTCATATCCATGATTAAAGTCCTAGAGTGTGTAGGATGAGAGGGATCCTGCTTCTGCATAATAAAAGCAACAACCAACATCATTATCCTAAATGGAGAACTTGAAGGAATCAAACTAAAGATCAAAAATGAGACAGTACTTTCCATGATCCATATTCATTTTTAACATTCTGCCTGAAGCACGATATGAAGTAATAAGGGAAGAGAAAGGGATGAAAGAAATACAGATAGGGAAAAAAAGATTGTAGAGATAATATTTATACTCTAAAGCTTGTATCATAAAACTTCTAGAAATGATAAATTTAGCAAGGTGGAAGGATACAGAATATATTGCACGAGTCACCAACAACAAACATACAAAACAGATCTTAGACACAGTTCCTATTGACAATGGCCTCAAATAAATAAAAAATAAACCCAACCAAGTGGATTATGGTCTTCTATTATGACAATTTTTAAACGGTGAAGGAACAGATATATTCACTAGAAAAAGGAATGGCTAAAAATTGGAAAAATAATTCATCATCTCTAGATATTTGAGAAAATGTAAACCCAGAATAACAAATGTAAAAGCAAACCAAAAAATTCAAAATTTCACCTTTCCTCAGTCAAAATTGCAAAGAGTAAGCAGGTGATATGAGAAAAAGGGAACCAACAATAAATAAATGCAGATGTGACTGGTAACTGGTAAAAATTACTCTGGTAATCTTTATAGGAAATCATTGAAAATCTAAAAATAATTCTACCATATGACACAGCTAAAACATTTCTTTCCCTATGCCTGAAGGACTGACTCTACATTCACAGATGCTAACTCAGTCATGTTTCTTGCTGGCCTGTTCAAAATTTCTAAGAAAAGGAAACAGCCCAAATGTCCTTCATTGAGTTGATATTCATTCACTAATGAGGGTATAACAAAAACAAGGCTCATCAACACTATGGAACACTACTACTCAGCTGTGAAGAAAGACAAAATCATGAACCTGTAGATGAATGGATGGAATTATAAAACATCCTATCAAGTAATACAACCAAGACCGAGAAAGACAGATGTTACATGTGAAACCTGTACTCTTATTCCTATCTCCAGATCTTCAGACGGGACTAAATTAACTCATGTAACTGCAGAAATCAGGAAATAAAAAGGCAAAATTTGGAGGGTAAGTGGAGGAAGCAACTGAGTTGGAATGTCAGTTGCAAATTATCTGAAATTTGAAATGGGAACAATAAACTTGTCTTTAGTTGGAGTTGGGAAGATAATTACAAAAGAAGGTGAGAGGAGATTAAATAACAGCAAGGATGTCTGAAAAAAGTTATATGAAGAATACTATTGACTCTGAACTTACAATGCCTAAAATATATATAGGTTCAGTGTATACAGATGTGAATATAATTTAAGTAACACTTTTTCACAGAGATGTAATGTTCTTCCTTGTGAGGCATATGCCAATTTTAACAAAAGTCCCAGGGCCAAGCATAAGAAGTTCTCCTTTGAGTTGGTGGCGAAGATTGTCCAAGAGACTTCTGAAATATAGGCTATTGCTTATTGCCCTTATATACGCCCAGGCATAAGAAGCATGAGAGCTTCATCCATGAAACTAGTTACCATATTGTTAGACAGAACCATTCATGCTTTCAAAGGAGGGGCATAGTTAATCGACATATCTCCTGAAACATCTACGGACCACAAGAATGACCAGAGTGCTGCAAAAACCCTAAGAACACTGGGGCATTGAGCCTGTATAGGATCAAGGGTCTCTTCTCCCATTGGTGTTCGACAAGGCCATCCTCTGCTACACATGTGGCTGGAGCCACGGGTCCCTCCATGTGTACTCTTTGGTTCGTGGTTTAGTCCTTGGGAGCTCTGGGCAGTGGCATTAGGTCTGGTTGGTGGATATTGTTGTTCTTCCTATGGGGTTGCAAACCCCTTCAGCTCCTTCAGTCCTTTCTCTAACTTCTCCATCTGGGACCCTGTGCTCAGTCCAATGGTTGGCTGTGAGCATCTGCCTCTGTACTTGTCAGGCTCTGGCAGAGCCTCTCAGGAGACAGCTATATCAGCCTCAGCACTTCTTGGCATCCTCAATAGTGTCTGGGTTTGGTGACTGTATATGGGAAGGATCCCCAAGTGGGGCAGTCTCTGGCTTATAAACATCCTGGGGCTCATCAGGATTAAGTGAGAAGTTTTGTATCCATATATATGTAACTTCCCAAGGGTTAGCTACAGGATCTATAGTTGCTTTAAGAGACTAATGTAGGATAGAAAGCTGACTCTTCTAATACAATACATAAATAGCAATGAGGCTTGTATCTGTCTCTTAAAAGAGGCAAAAGTCACTGAGAAGTAAAAATGCACACACATGTCAACAGTTGGTAGTAGCAGACTAAGAGATTTGAAAGAGTAATGATGGTTATATATGAGGATTTGAATGTAAAGTGCAAAGGACACAAATATAATACAAAAATATAAAAGAAACAATAAAAAAACTAAACCATTACATTGGTTTGAGGTTAAAGTATGATCATCCTTATTAACAGTTTGGATGTTGGTATACAATTGTTAGGCTATAGTCTGTATTTTGTTGAAGCACTCTTTCTCCTTCATTATTCTCTCCACTAATTTTATCATAAAGGGATTTTGCCTTTTATAGAAGGATTTTCTGGATTTAATGAGATCACTATGTGATTTTTGTCATTAAGGCTATTTATGATGTCATTTATTGACTTAAGTATATTGAACCATCCTTGCATAACTGAAATGAAAACAGCCTAATCATTATCAATCATGCTTTGATATGAGTTTTAATTTGGTTTGCCAGTACCAAAGATTTATAAGATTCTTTTTCTATATTTTTTTTATTGGAAAACACATTTTTCTGTGATGCATCTAGCATAAATTTAATAAAGCATATTATCTACACCCAGGTTCCATATTTCTAAATAGGTGTGTTATTTTAGTTGGCTTTGGTCCTTGGTTAATAATTTTTTAAAGTTTTCTGCACATAAATGTTAACATTTTGAATAATATTATTTTAGATCTGGGAATTTGGCTACTTTGCTCTTTATCTTCAATATTGTCTTGGCTCTATGAGATTGTCTGATTCATAACATATGTTCTATCTGCAAAATGCCTTGCAATGATTTAAATCTTTATGCAAAAGACAGATCCTCATTGGAAGAACTGACATTTTAATAGTGTTGTTTTTTAATATATGGAAATAAATATATTTACACTAAATTAGGTTTATTTTTATCATCTGATCATGAACATGTAGATCCTACATAGATAACCTATATATTTCCAGCCTTATTCAGATAATTAATACATTTTGATATTCTTATAAACCAGGTGACTCTAATATACTGTACTAATTTCACTGCTTATATATTGAGAACTCCATATTAGGCCTATTGATCTAAGGCAGACTTTGGTTTTTGTGGATACTTGTTCTTTATTCATGCATACCTTTATTTTCCATGTAGGAGATCTTGTCATCTATGAGCAGTGTTTTCAATTCCTATAATTTCTGTATTATTTCCTTTTCTTATTAGTTTCAAAAGTAAATTTGCCATATAAATTTGTGCAAGTAAGTTAAAAAGAATGCCTTTGTCAAGTTTCTCATCATGAGAAAGGTGTCCTAAACCTTAGTACATATTTAGTTAACTCACCCACCCCACTGCCTCAGAGTTGTCTCAACATGTGGAATCTCAGCTATTACTGCAGCACTGTACCTACCTGCCTGTTGCCATCATTCCTGACATAACGACCTTAGTTTCTAACCATCTAGAATTCTGAAACCCCAAAATATTAAGTTACTTTGACCATGGTGTCATCATCAAAATTTAAACTAAGACAAATTCTCAATTATATTATGTTTTAAAAGTCATGTTATAATATACATTTATGATACTGTTTTTATCCATATCTCTAGTTTTGATTCTTTTTTCTTATAATATTTTCTTCTTACTGAATGCACACAAGAAGAAATTTTGTTTCTTACTGAGAACATCTTTTAATCACTATTCTATTCCTTCTTTATATTTTATAACAGTGCCTCCATTTTCTAAATTATTTTTGTCTAAAAGTAATATGATTATTGCAGCCTTCTTTGAATTATTATAGTGATATCAATATACTTTTTTTTTACTAGTATGAGTCATTATATATACTAACTGCATATTTTGGTTTCTTTTCAGATTGAACAGATTTAATTCCTTTTTAAAGTAATTATATCTAGACTTTGTTTTTAACAGGATAATAATGTACACATGGCACAAAAGAATTTTCTCTATATATTGCGAAGATCCTAGCTTATTTGGTATATTTTCTTGTCAAATTTTATAGAAACTAAATATTTTTGGCAGCCAAAGAAGAAAAAGATATTTTTCAGTTGAAGCTTTTAAAAATTATTTTATTGCTTCATCTTTAACTGTTAAATTAAAACTATTACTTCCACAGCAATTATAATTTCTTCATGCAGGGTTATACTACTTTATAATAAACATTGGCTATTTTGATATATTAGTAACTGAATTCATTGTCTTTATTGACTTTGAGTTATTATGATTTTTTTATTTTAAAAATGTGATCCTTCCCTATTAGTTTTGTAAATTTCTGAGTTTAATTATCAGTTTCCTAAGATTCATTTATGAAGATCATTTAAATAATGTTATTAACATTTACTAATAATTCAAATTAGACCAATATTATTGCTCAGCAGGTACACTTACTTGCTGCCAAATCTGACAATATGAATTCTATTTCTGAAACCTACATGGTAGGAGCAAACTGACTCCCACCTTCCTTAAAGTGTCCTCTGCTCTGTACCTGCACTCCACGACACCGGCATGCACCCACACACACATACACACACTATTTAATTAATTAAATGGAAATAGTAAAAACAATTATATTCAATTCTATTTACTGGAAACATATACATTACATACATTTATATTTAATAATTTCAATAAGTTTTAATCACATTCATTCTATCTATACTCACAACTGAGTTTAATAGAAAATTTTATTTTTGTTTATATCTTAAAGAAATGCTATATTTAGATTTATTTTGACCAATGTTAATATTGTCCAGAGTAATGCTGCCTATTATGTTAATTCATAATTGGTTTCCCTTTCTTATTGTATAATCATCTAATTTAAAGCACCTCTTTCAACTACTAGAGACTTTGAGAGTTAGCTGTTAATGATAGTAAGCAAAAGTACAAATTATAGTTCAAATGACTTTAATGACATGAACTGCAACCTTCTTTCATCCAAATTACAAGAGGAAAAACCTACTTGTTATGTTGTTTCAACATTTACTTTTGTCTCAAGATTAAATACTAAAATAACATAGACCTTTTTTAAAGCTTGATATTTTATATATATATATATGTGTGTGTGTGTGTGTATGTGTGTGAATATATATATATATATATATTATACATATATATGGTTCCTGTGTATGTATAGTTTCTCATATGAGTACCATAAATTATCCATTATCTCATATTTGGTAGTTGTCAGAGAAGCTTTGTAATTAATGTAATAAGAATTTATATGTCAAAATTCACTGTAATTGGCTTAAATATTACTTTATTCATATGCAACTTTTGAATGTTAATATAGAGTAATCACTACCTTAGGCTATGTGGGTTTTGATTAAAACAAATTCCTTAACATGATTTGAATAAGATAGTCTTCAAATAGAAATAATTTATGTTCTTTGGAAGATGAATGTATGAAGAAAACAGTATCAGGTATACAAAAGTGGTTAATAGTCTGTTCTATAAAGTGTGACTTTGCTTTGCCACACTGTAGGTCAGCCTGGGGAATCTTATGCTCAGCTAATTTCTGAACTGGAGTAATCATTTTAATGTCTGTATATAGCTTGCAATCTCATGCTGTAAAGTTTATATATATATACATTAAAACTTATTTGAAAACAAATAAATCCATATTCTGTTATCTCTCAGTGAATGGAATCAAGTTGTAGGTATAGTTGTAGCTTTAGTATGAGCCTCAGTTAATCTATAATGTACACAAGAGAGCTTTTTAAAGAGATGGTTTAGCAGTTAAGAGCACTTGCTTCTCTTGCCAAAAACCTGGGTTTAGTTTCCAGCACTATCATAGTATCTTAGAAACATCTGTAACTCTAGCTCCAGGGGATCCAGCACCCCTATGTGGTCGCATGGCAGCAACACAATGCACTTTCATACATGAGGAAAAAACACTCATATTCATGAAATAAACAATATTTTGTAAAAGTATATAATGAGAAGTATGCACAGAAACCAGGAAAGTATAAAGGAACTATAGGAAAGGGCCAGGTGATTTGAGAAGGATAAAATCACCTCATACCTGATATGAAGTGAGAAAACATAATAATTATGTGGTGGTTCCCACTAGGGAGAAGCAAGAAGGTCAGTAAAGAAAGAAAATGTAAAAATTGAGAGACAAATAATACCAATGATGTTTGTTTGATAAAGTCTCAAGAAGTTTTATTAAATGTACTTAAAAATTATACTCCATATATACATATTAAAGGAACTTAAGACATCTGGGTTGACAGTGATTCCAGTACTCATAGATTATCTTGTTTCCTCTCAGGGATTAATATTGTTTTAGACACAAAGTCCCTGCCTTTTGATTTTACCAAGTGAAGCCTCATGAGCCAGGCTGAGGTGAAAGTCTGCTAGCTCAGAGAGGTAGAGAAAGCATGCGGCAGACCTTCCAGTACTTGTTTACAATAAACTAAAAGTTCTGCATTAAAGACTGAGCCACAATTAGAAACAGGTTCATACAGTCCACAATTTCAGATTCACAATGTGATCAAATGTATTACCACAAGCCAAAGGTGTGCCCCTGTTTTTGAAGTCACCTCAAACTTAGGGCACAGGACTCAGATTCCTCAAACTGAATCTAATCTGAGATCTAACATCCATGCTTTCATTCATTGTCTAGCATTTGTTGTCCCAGAAAACACTCTGCGAGATGCCAAAGGGAGGAAACAATTAAATAACATACACTTATGAGCTAATGCAATGCCCAGCATGACAAGATACCAATAAAGGCTCATTAAGTGTTAGTCACATGTTCGAGGTAACCAGCAGATGTCTAATTGGACTTAAGATTTGTTTCATAGGAGGGAAACCATGCCTGACACTGGAAAATTAGCCATCCTCCCAGGGCTTCCTTTTACAATGAGGGCACTCCTTTCTGGACATTTCTTTGACTTTATTGTGTTACCTAATACCACCTGTTTGGCCTGTGTACCGGAACAGATACCATTTGCAGTTTTCATCTTTAAAAACCCTTTATTTCCCAAGAGTAAAAGACTTGGACAGGATTTTTGTCTTGTGTCTTTCCTTGGTGTCTTCTGATCCCAAATTTTTGTTGCAGCTCCCTTCCCTCTAGAACCCTGCTGTTTAAGTCCTGCAGGTCAGGGCAATACAACACCTCTAATTGGAAATAATATAACAATCATAAGCAACGTTTCTGCAGCATTGAAGGAAAAGTAAATCTTACTTCAGGGCACTGTGCATAGTAAGAGTAACTCCCAAATGAAAACTGAATGACACTTTATGTATATGCAAACTTAAATTTATTATGACTACAAGGCCTACACTACAGCAAATCTCAAGTAACCTCAAGCACCAAGAAAATACACCTAGACAGACATGTGATTTTGAAAAAAAAAACAGAGGAGGGAGTGAGTGAAATAAAATGTTATCTGTACAAGAACATATATAGATTTATTTCTTACAACCCAAATATAATTTAAAGACAATTTAATTTTAAAGTCAGCTGAAACATGAATAAGTTAATATTATATGAGCAATATAATAGGAAATATAAAATGTGAAACATTTTCAAATAAAATGTATTAGCAAACTGCATAAAATGAAAGAGATAAATTACAGAATCCAATTATAAAGTTTGAATGCTCTATATGAATTGTAATGTACTTTGGAACCATACTGAGATAATTAATCATATTTACCGTAATCAACAAAGCACTCCTAAAGATGACATCAGAGATGCTGATATTAAGAAGTGAATGATTTTCAGCTGATTGGATTTTAAATCTATGTTTCTGTTCTGAACATGCTGGGATTTATGTCTATTCTAAGCTTACATATTCTTGAGCATTCTCTCTCAACTGCTGTGGATTCCTATTACATCTGTCCCATTGTGTCTGGAAGGCACTGTTCCCTGGTAGTCACCCATTGCCTCTGACACTTAGAATCTTTCTGTTTCATCATCCACAAAGACCCCTGAACCTTTGGAGGAGTGGCATCTTAGGGGTGCCTCGTTTACAGTTGAACATTCTGAAGTTTCTTATTTCAGCATCTTAACCAGATGCAGTTTTCTGTGTTAATCTCCATCCACTAGGTTTAAAGAGAAAAAAAAAAAAAAAAAAAAAGAGTGCAAAGATTTGGGTGAATAGGTAGAGGCAAGTGGTTTCTGGAATAGTTAAGGAAGGGAAGGCGAAGGTAATCAGAATGCAATGTAAAATTTTTGCGAAGAATTATTTAAAAATGAGGAAAAAGAATTGAAGAGGATGCATGCAAAATGAATTCTAAAAATTCAGTAATTAATATGCAGGGAGAAACAGAAGAGTTTCAGATGAATGAAGGGTAAATTAACAGTAATAAAATACAGAACTCTAGTCAGACAGATTTTGTAACAGTTAATGCCTAAAAAGCATGATTAGAAGAGATGGTCAGAATGCATGAAAACACAAGATCTGTATAAGAACTGTCTTATGCAAAGATAATATCAAAGACACAGTGTTGTCTCCCCCAGCCTTGAAGCAGGCTGATTCAGACCTTGTTGCCACTAAGCACAGAACCACCTGGGGTGGAACCTTCCGACTTACAAAGCAGGTTCTATTGTCTACACCTGCCACTGTTTTCCTCCAAAACATTATCACTACCTGCTGAGACCCTTAAGACCTTCTGGAGACAGCATCCTGCAGATCACTTTCAGCTGGTGAAGGGCATCAAGAACAAACTGGTGGGGGATGGTCCTCCTTCCTCTATATAAGCTCAGAACCTCAGTAAACTCATGGGCTTTGATCAGCTATGCTGTCTTAGCCTCCTTCTTTGTTCACAGACAGCCCCAGCCTGCCTTTCAGGAGTACCCAGTTTGATTATGGCTGCGAGTGGTCACACTCAACACAGCACTGGAAATGAGAGGAAATGGAATATGCTTAACATTAATCAAAAACACTGAAGTGGACCTATTAATACAAAATCTAATGGACTTCAGAGCAAAAATATAACCAATAATGAGGTAACAGTTAAGGAGTCATTTAATATGGCATATTTAACAATTTAAATGCTTTTATACTTGACAACTTTGAAAAATAAAAGAATGGCTCATGGCATTGCAAAAACAAAACAAAACAAAACGAAACAAAACAAAACAAAACAAAAAAAAAACAGAAAGAAACAACATTATGGTAAAATTTTAGTATCTCTCCTTGATGATACATAGGAAAAATTAAGCATGAACACACAGACATGAACATGCAGTCATCAAGCTTTAACAATGCCGAGATTTACTCTGTAAATATTAGTATCAGAATATGCATTAAAGTCCATAGAACAATTTAGAAGTAGAGATCATATTTCGGGCAATGAATATGCATACTTAAGTAATGAAAGTATAAATATGCATACTTAATACAATACAGTTTATATAAAAGCAGTTATTTCTCTTGGCTCAGAAATCAATAGATGTAACTCCCTATGAAAACCTCTTTACATTTGAAAAAGAAAGCAATCCTTATAATTAACCTGCATGCCAAATTTGAAATAAAATGTGAAATTGATTTGCATTTAAGCAGAAGAAAAATATTAAATTGGATAGCCTACCAATAACTTTGAAATAATTAAGTTTTACTTAAAAATATCACAAAATCATTTCCTAAGAGATAAAGATCTTAAAATCTTAACTGTATATACCACTTTATGGAAACAGAAATGTAGAAGCAAGATACAGATATATTAATTTCATTAGGGAAGAGAGAAGTAGTGGATCTGAAATATTTGTATCTATTTATGAATCAGGAAATAAAATAGAATAGTTAAAATATCAATATCAAAAACAATAGCAATATTCTTCAGACATTGTGCAGATAGTACAACCTTTTGATGAAGCATTGAACTGAGATAAATGAAGAAGAGATTTTGGAAGACAGTACTATTTCCTGATCCTCACACCAAATAAAGCATAAATTTGAAGCCCTATGGACTAGTTCCTCATCATGAAACCTTCCTTAAAAAATGTCATTAAGAAAATAATCACCCTAAAGTGAGATTCTGCGTCCTAAGCCAGTATAACAGAAGTATAATTTCTTATGGAAACTTAAACAGTGTAACTTCTTATGGAAGTTAAACTAGCACACAAGCATGCACATAGGGATAGTCATGAGCCTGTAGGACTGTTGTGAAGCATATTGAAGAGAAGGATTGGGAAGGTTGATCAGAAAATGACTTGGTTCAAGAAAAGACAGTCAAGATTCTCTCTCAGGTATGTATATGAAGATCTTAGACTGAAGATTTTAAGCACCAGTAAAGGAGTAAATGTTGTTCAGTCCCCAAATTTGTGGTACTTCAGTTTTGCAGTACTAGCAAATAGAACAAATATATCTCAAATCTTGCTAAGAACAATTGAATAACAGAATAACGGTATCTACTAAAAACAATTTGAAAGTTAGATATGTTTATATTCCAGATAATATTTATATTCCAGAAATATATACATCTTTAATATTTTATAATCCATTTAAATAAGTTAATTTTCATGAAGATAAATTGGTTTCTAAAATATTCCTTAATTCTACATTGAAATAAAAATTGTAGTAAATTTTTACCAAACACTTAGAAAAGAAAATCTAGCAACTTAGATCTAAGTTTCAGAGTATGAAAGAGAAGGAAATACCTGCTAATGCAGTCTATATATCCAACTAACTGATGGGCAGAACATAACCTGCAAGCTCAGCCCATGTGTTCTAGACACTGACAACTGATCTCAATAAACCCCTAGGTCTACACAAGAGCAGAATCCACACTGCTGAAGCAATGGCAACCGGTTAAGTCTTACATCATAAAAATGTAGTAGGAGCTAATTAAAACACAATCAGCAATCAGCTTTTCAACTCCAATAATTCAATGATAGTATTGGAAGAACTAAGCTGTTAGTTATTGAGGGAACTGAATATTGTTAGGTGGCTTTGTGAGGTTTACAGCAAAGGAGAGAAAATAGGGACATGTGAATAGAAAGGGAAACAGAGTGGTGACAGAGAAAGAGAGCAAGTCCAAGAAAAGATATCATGAGCAGAACATTGTGCAGAAATGGAGAATAAGTGGAAACAGTCCTAGCACTCGAGAGAATGAAGTAGTGATTCTGAAACCCTAAAACACCCTGTGTTTCGGCAAAAATCTATATTGATAAAAATATAGCGGAAAAGAATAGGAACCGAACAAATGTCACTTTACCTTAATATTAAACAAAGGAAGTATAGAGAGGAGGAAGCAACTGAGCGCTGGTACTGTCTCTGTAGTGCTTAAATCCTGCTATACCTGGACAATCTCAGCTGTGACTATGGCTATCTATCCTGTGCCTCTGTATTCCTTTCTTTATGTGGAGAGTAAAAGAATGTGAGCCTTTGTTTATATGGACCACTCTAGTCTGTGTCTGAGACCTGCTTCCTATTTCATGGGAAGCTGTATGTTTCTGATTCCATGTTCTCCACCCTCTGGCTAGTAGATTTCAGTTCTGCTGGTCTCTGACTATACTTCAGGACACTGGCATGGTTGTTTTGAGGAGTCAGTGGAAGTGTAGGCAGATCTCTGCCTCGGCATAAGCCGAGTAACATGCTCAGTGGCTGGCTTGCCCTTTGGAGGACTCTTCTGTTATTTTTTACCCTCTCCACTGAGTCCTCACACAGCTGCAACCCATCCTGTCCCAACCCATCCCATCCCAACCTATCCTATGTTATCCTGATCTTAAGTTCTTATTCTTTTCTTGTCAGAACAGAATTTATTTATTTTTCTCTTTTAGACTTTTCCATCACAAGTTCATACACAGGTAAATTTTTTTCCATCGTATTAAAACTAAATTCTTTTGCTTGGGTATTTAAATGTACATTTTTTTCAACATTTTACATGGCTGAGTATTGATTAATCACAAAAATTATAGGATTTTAAAAGATATGAAAATAAATACAGTATATTTATGTCAAATAGAATCATATATTCAACTAGAAATAGTATATGTATGTGTATGAGAGAATAGAATAAAATGACACATATCCTAACAGGAATTTGTAAATATAAGTGATAAATGAAGAATAAATTAATATTATTTTTCTGTTATTACATTATTTATTAGACAAAAACAGCAGATATGAAAATTCAGCTAAACTGTGACTGCTTGTTTTAAAATAACTTAACAAAAATAGTCTTATATCACTGTTTTCTTCTGTCTTGATTCTCCTATGTCCTTTCCACTCTAGAATTGACAGGAAAGATGGAAAATCTAGTAAAGAATTAATCCAGTCTAGAAAGATGCAGTAGTAGATTTTTCCAACATTAATGTGCGATTTAGGTTTTTCTCAAAGATTTAAACTGTATACACATGTATTTTATTTAATGTATTGAAAGAATTCTGTCCTTTCCCATCATATACCCACTGAATCTAAACCAATGGCTTCTCATTTTGTTGCGTCATTTAGTAATTTCATGCATTGAGATACTCAGTGCTCTTATATTTTGTTTATGCTTAAACAGATGTCTAGTTTCAATTTTTACAAAAGCCTTTCTCTGTTTAACATGCATTTACAATAAAAAGAGACAAATTGATGAATGTATTTAGCATACACTTAATATTGTGGAGTTATTAATTTAATATTAACATTTAAATCTGACCAATAATAGCATTTCTTTTGTCAAATATACTTTAGTCAAAAGATATAGCATTCCCTGAAAAATATGTTCAGAAAAAGAAAGTAATTTCCAGTGTTTAAATTCATTTTTCATAGTTTTAATATTGTAGTCTACTCTAAATAAAATATATGATAACTGAGTAAATTTTACTTACATCTGAAAAATAGCCTAAGGTTATGAATGGATTTTATTTTATTTTACCGACTAAAGTTAAACATAGTAAAGATTATATATTGTTCTACAGTGAAAGTAAACTCATTGGAAATATTTGTGCTCTTAATAATAGATGACAAAATTTATCTATTTGTTATTTTACTTTATGAAAAACCTTTAATATTTAACTGGTTTCTTTTTAATATTGTTTCCAAGTGAGTGGACTATATGCAATATGCAATACATACAAAAAAAAAAAAAAGAGTGATTTTAACACTGGCACGTATACTCTCTCCTAGATACTTTAAAGACATCCTGTGAATTTAATAGCTATCATTTTTTGTTTGTTTTGTATTATACTTAGCCTTTTTGGAATAGCAAAACATTAGAAACTACTTGTCTTGTATCAATATGAAGTCATTATTTCCATTCATCCTATAGTGACAGAATGGTTCTAATATCACTACACTAGACCAGTGACAACACAAATAAAAGACACCTTTTGTTAAGTTATTTTGTCAATAAATTTTGTTACTTGACAATTTCATAGATGTATATAGTACATTTTGGTTACTCCCCAACACCATCTATCATCTACCTCCCATCCATCTGAGTCCCTCTTCTTCCCTTCTTCCCTTTATTCTTTCTCTCTCACAATCATAACTCTTTGTTTTGTTTTTCCACAGAGTTTAACTAAGGCCATCTGTCACCAGTGTTTTGAAATTATCCTTCAAACCCTGGTAGGATAATTAGTAGTTATTCAGTTGACTACAATGTCCCCCCCCCTTTCCGGCCCCCCATCCCCCTGCCACACTTACAGAATCACTTCATTGGCAATACTTCAACAGTAAGTAGTATAGTTCTGTGATCCCCTTTTCCACTCATGAATGAGTGGTGGGGTTTGACCAACTTGCATAGACTGAGTGCCAATATATGCAGATACTGTGACTTCTTGGTTACTATAGCTCTGCTATCCTTAGAAAGATAACATTTGGGCATGAGAAAGGTGCTCATCAGGTAACTGTGCCTTCCACCAAGCTTTTCAACTCAAGTTCTATTCCCAATACTGAAATAGAAGAGATAAATTTCAAAAAAGTGTCCCTTGACCTACAAATTTATATCATAAATCATATGAACACTCTCAAAATAATGAGTGATATGAAGATGTTACCTTTAATCATCACAAGAAAAGATACAAAAAGATCTAATATCTCTTTAATAGTGACAACATGAAGAGACTCCCACCTTTAGTCAATCTAATAATACATTTTCTGTTATTCTTTATTACAAATAAAGGATTTAGAAATGTAAAAACTAATATGAAAGAATATGATGTTCTGTGTCCATTTAACTGTCTTCCTTTAGTCAGGGAAACCTTACTTCCCACAGGTCTGAAATATCCTCTTCAGAGTCCATGAGTCTTAACAGATAGTATTTTCCTCTTAGTGATAAAACATTGTCCCACTTAGAATCCCACTGACAATTCTGTCCATGGAAAGGACGCTTCCCGGCCAACATGTCACTGAAGCATTACAGACAGTGGATAGCAAAGAAGAGACGGGCTGCACTTCCATGTTTCTAGTGTCTGCTCCAGTCAAGACTTAAATATGACTTAGCAAAGACCATAAAATGGGGTTATAAATAAGTGTTGTATGAACACTTTGCTTGCATCTTAATGATTTGTAGGCTTACATAAATTAATAAATTATTCCCTTCCTCGCGATTTGTGATTCCAAACCTAAAGAGTAAATCTTAAAAAGTCATTTCACACAGAATGAATTGCAAGAATAATGGGTAGTCTGTATCTGTGGACGGAGACCTTGAATAGTGACTAATCATGTAGAGAAGAGCTTTGTAAATGGCAGGCTAGGAAATATTGTGGTTCAGTGGGGCTTGGCTTTGTAGTATTTGTCTTCACAACAGTCTCGAATCTGAACAGGCAGCATGCACACAGTGACTGTATGTACCGTCATGCCATGTGAATCTAGTACACATTTCCTGAGACACCCCCACTCAGATTGATTCCAGTCTAGCCTGTTCTTGTATACCTCTTACTACTTGGAGTGTTTTGCTGTGCCCGTGAAGTTTCTGGGTCTTAAAAAACATAATTGTTTTGGCACGGTAAATAATGTTGTTCGTGTTCTAATGGCAATCTTGATACACAAGTATCAAATTAACATATTGTTCAAGTGTTAAAAGGATACTTCAGATGGTTTGTTCCCTTAGGAAAAAATGATGTAAATGCTCACAAATATAAAATTAAAATACTGACTAATTCTGAAATAAAAACAAATATTCTGTTTCTTTTATATGACCATTGTTGGTTTTACTTGTGTGTGTGTGTGTGTGTGTGTGTGTGTGTGTGTGTGTGTGTGTCAGATCTCTGAGAACTGGAGTTATAAACAGTTGTGAGCTGTCATGTGGGTACTGGGAATTGAACTTTGTTCCTCTGCAAGAGCACTGAGCAAACTGTCTAGTCCCAAGATTCCCTCTTTCTTTATCAAATATTCAGCCAAACTTTAATTCTTTATGTAAAATAATAATATCAACAGCATTGCTATGTAAATTTGCTTGCATATTTAATAAATGATAAAATTGTGTAGAAACAAAACATTTTAAAAATAAGTGCCTATGAATCTTTACCATGGTGTACATAAAATACTAAGATGCTTTGTAATAAGTCATGACTAAGCTTGAAAAATATGGAGAATATAGCACACCCTATATATATTCAGTAATCATGGCTTTCATAAATGAATTGGCTCCCTCAGATACAGGGCCCCAGGAAGTTGACCTCTTTGATTTCTTTTTCTTGAAATAAATAATTGAAAAATTTGACAAACCAGTTAATCTTAAACGATACCTAAAATTTTCTATATGGTAGATACTGGAGAAATAAATTCATTTCCCAACATCTGTTTAACAGAGTCATCTCCCATTTGGAACAATAGTCTTACCTAATCTAGTTTGGAATGAATTTCAGCTTCTATTATTTCCAATATTGCATTCATCACATTTTTCTATAATTTAAGTGATAATATATGCCCAAGAGGAAAACTATTTTTTCTATTCAAATAAGACAGACCAGATTTTTGATACAAACTGCTATGTTAATATTTTCCAGATAAATTTATTATGAATAATGATTCATTTTCTTTTGAATTAAGGAGATATTTCATAGTTCCATTTATCTTCCCTGGCAGTATTCTTTTCCTCTTGCTCTGAAGCCTACATTCCTCAGGCTACAAAGAGATACAATGTAATAAATTTTTATTTGGAAATCTTAACATCTCCTGAAATAGTACAACATATATTCATGTTACCTGGAAAACTTTATAATGACAGAATGGATATGGATCCCTTTTTCTAAGGAACACTTACTTTGCTATCTAAGTCAGAGGTTGTCACTATTAGGTGACAGTCTGATGTAATAAAATACGGGTCAAATAGGACTAACATAACCATTTTTATTGTCGATCTATCCCCTGATGTATCATAAACATCTGTAGCACATCTTACTTTACACATCCTGGTGATGCCAGTCTTTTATATTGTGATGGGCTTAGAGTCTTTTTATGTAATATTTAGGAAGACAATTAATAGCCAGCAATTCTTATGCAGTATAATAACAGTCTTGACAGTAAAGAAAAGATTTGTTGTTGGAAATGCTGAGTCCTGCTTACTTTAAAATTGCTAACAAGCTAACAATGAGGGCACACTCACACACACACACACACACACACACACACAAACACTCACACAGTTGTCTAAAATATTCTCTAACATAGGCCAAGTATATAGATTGATTTTTTTTTCTTTAGAGAGAGGTGTAGTCAGACACTATGGTGTAACATTCACAAATATCACCTTTTCTACAATCAAACATTAAATTCATTCTGTATTACTAGGATCTACATGTTACATCTATATAAAAATGCGATGTCATCCCAATATGATTATAAACCTCTAATCCCATGGCCCAGCTCCTGTTTAACCTCCTTAAATTAAAACTGACTTCTGTGAGTTCATTTCCTAGAGGTTTCATTCTTTCAGAACATAAGGTGGCTGCATGACTATGGACATGCTAATGTAAATTCACATATGGCTAATCAAATTCTTTCCATTTACTTAAGATGCCTCTGTCATGGTTCAAAATCTTAATACTGCACATTTAGAATATTTTAAAGACTTTATGCTAGTGCTGCCCCCAAACCTCACCCTTTGGTCCTTTTCTTTACCTTTGTTAGACTTTAGTTGCACAAACTGATGCTTATGTCATTCATAAAAGTGTTGTACACATAATGTCACAGAACAAAAGTCAGTAGCATTGTTGGGGTCTATAAAGTATCTTTACCTTCTCTAAGTTTTTCACAGTAAAGGCAACCACAGAATAAACATATCAAACCAAGCATGCCACCATTCACTGAACTGTGATTGTAAATATAAGAATGCAGTATCATGGCAACATTAAGTGTTAAGAGTAATAGTAGTTTTCATAAATTTAAATATGCTAGCTTCTTTTTGTTCCTTTATTATTTTCCATGAAGATTGAACTTCGTGTGTAGACTGCAGGATTTTAGTGGTCCAAAAAGAATAATTATGACAATGGATATTCCATACACAGATTTTAAAACTGAATTACAAATAGGATGTTCATCGTTTTATGAGCATTTTAGAAATTTATCTATATTGGAAAACTTAATAATTCTTTCATAAATACTGAAATGTTGTTTATTGCCCTTTATGATACAGAAAGGCTCATGATAAAAGCAGACAGCTGAAAATTTAAGAAAGAATATTTTGCACTAAATTTCAGAACATCTAAATAATTTAATATATTCCCAAATGATTGGTATTATTTAATACATCCAATTTATATTCATAAATTCTATAAATAATTTGCTAGTGAAAACATTGACTAAATTAAGCAGTAAATATTATATAGACCAAATATAATTCGCATACAGAAACACTGCTTTAATGATTACTATATAAGTTACCTTAGTAAATATAGTAAATATTGCCATTAATCATAATATTTGAATCAAAAAAATACTTGTAGATAGAATGTATCTTCGTTTGTAAACTTTACAAAATATTTGTATTTTGAACAACTATAAATTACCTAATCTTAATTTATTTGTTTTTAAGCTTACATTTTTTTTATATTTTAATAAGTGGAAAATGTATTGCATTTATATTTTCAAATGTATATATGTCATTTATTAAAAAATTATAAGACAAAATACATCTTTATAGATTAATATTTTATTGTCTTTCAATCTCTTTTGGCACATTTACAACTTTAACACATGAAAAAAATTAATGAATACCATTGTGTGGGATGTATGGAAAGTTATACCTATTTAACTCCACAACAATCTCTGTGACATTAAAGGAACAATAGTAAGGACAGAAATGGCGAGATTAGGGCTCACATCATTAGAAAAAGAACCTTATATGCCATATTAGACAGTGGTATGATCCACAGAATTTTGTAATATGTAACCACTTGGTTTACTAAATATTATAGGAAGCCAGATAATCTAACTGGGACAAGTCTTATGTTTATATGCAAAACAGACCAATTTCTTTAACTGAATGACTTAAAGAATATTCCCACCGCTTATCTGGTGCAGATTACTCTAAATTGTCTTCTCTAAGAAACTAACTAGATGTGATGGACACTCTTTTTAATGACTTTTCATTTTAGGTGTTTTCATGTTTTGTTTTTTTTTTAAATCATGTAGAATTGAATATTTGCTTCATAGTCCACATAAATTGCAAATAATATAATTTAGCTAATTTTCACACCAAATTGGATAATATTCTTCTTGACTCTTTAATGTTTAATGTTTAATCTTTAAGGTTTATTGTTAACACTTTAAAACAACAAAACTGATAGTACTATAATGTATTCTTTCTCAGTGTAGAACAACAATTGGAACCGTTCTGTGTGACCTGGTGTGTTCTCAGATTGCCTGTATGAATGCGTTTATACTATCCATCTGTTTTGTTGTGTGCATTGTAATATGACTGATGCTCATAGTATAATTAGTACTAGATAGTGTGATCGTGCCATAATATACTTATTCACTTTAACCAGTGGATGTATTATGTGAAGATACCTGGATTTTGCCACATGAGTCTACAAATTCCCATGCAAACTTAGTTGTGAAAGTACAACTATCACAAAGATAAAGTCAAGCAAGTTATAAAAAAAGCTCTTTAGTTATAGAAATACAAATACCATGTTCTCTTGCAGATACTAACAACATTGTTCTATAACCTATGGCCATTGTTCTATAACCTTCTTATTTTATTTAGGACACTAGGAAAAATATCTGCAGAGCAATATTAGGAGGATTGAGATTGGCTATACTTTAATAAAGAAATCGAAAAATCATCTAATGTCTTGAAAAACAACCATCAATGCATGTTTATTTATCAAGTAAGTTGTTGTAGAGCCCACAATTATATTTCATTATATATATATATATATATATATATATATATATATATATATATATATATATTTGAGACAAGGTTTCTCTGTATAGCCCTGGCTGTCCTGGAACTCACTCTGTAGACCAGGCTGGCCTCGAACTCAAAAATCTGCCTGCCTCTGCCTCCCAAGTGCTGGGATTAAAGACTTGAGCCACCACTGGCCAGCTACTTTTATATTTTTTTGCCACTTGTTCCTTCCACTGTTATTCCCATAAATCGAAATTGTTACCCCATTGCTTTATACTCTACTATCTGTTTATAATTTCATATTTCACATATTTTACAAGTACTCTCATTTTTTTATAAGCTGGCCGAATGGTACACAGTTGTTGAAACTTGAGTTATAGACTATGATTTAAAAATGTAATTTCCCAGGTCTGTTATGGACCTTCAGTCCTATTCCTTGTAGTTATATTCAATTAACCACAGTATTAACTGTTTATATTTACATTGATGTCAGTTACAGATGTTTGAAACCTAAATACATTAAACATCCATTGGATCCATTAATTAATATTAAACTGTATAGTATATTTTAAAAGACGAAACCTTTTGCTGGACCTTACAGACAAAGTTAAAAATACAACTTGAGGTTACTTGACTTAAGACACTTAGCTTAGTATGTACTCAAACTGTTTCTTTAACCTGCTTTTAAGAGAACAATGTAACAACCAACTTTACTTGCATTGTATTTCCCATGTAATCAACTTTTACAACCTAACGTAATGTGTAGCTGTAATCCGAAGTTATGTACTTTTCAATGCCCCTGACCCAAGAGTACTACATGTATGTTATAATAATTTTCTGGAAAGAGCAAATAGGACAAAATGGCCTTACAAAATAAATATCCACCATAAAGGTTGGACAGAACGTGTGGATATTGCTTAATAAACAAGAAAGTTTGCTGTAGTGATTGTTATCTGGGTCAGTTGGGGTCAGTTGGAGTCACTGATCAATCCCTTGTATACTCTTAAAAATGCCTGTAAAGTCTCCCTTTTCCTTCCCCACATGATGCTTGCAGTGTTGTTCCACAAAGGACAACACACAATTCAATTCCAAGGAATAAAAACGCAGTGACTCCAATGTAGAGAATTCAAATATGGACCTACTCTTCATTAAATTACACAAAAGGGAAGAACAGATTCTCTCCCTAATGTGACACCTATGCATTATTAATGAATTAAAATCGACCACAATTTGCATGACACAACTCAAAGATAATATAAAGAACAGCTTTTCTGAAGGGAAACTGAAAAAGAGGGGATCTCAGAGGGGAGGGGGGAGAAGCTGAGGGACACTGGGAAGGGAGGGGAGGGGAAACTGCTACTGAGATGGGATGTAATACATGAGAGAAGAAAAAATTTTTTAAAAAGTGATCATTGAAAAAAATAAAGAGCAAATATCTCCCTCTTCACCTGTCAATTACACTCTTCCCATATCCAGCAAAACAATCTCTACAAATTTTCAGAACATTTTGATGCATTATAAAAACTATTATGTCAATGACTTTATGTTCAGTTATGTAAAGTTAATTCCAAGCATTGAAAAAAATCAGTCTCTTGAATGCCTTTCATTTTGTTAAAATAAGCAATTGCTATTAAACAACACCTTCCCCCAATTCAACCACTGCTGCCATTATCCTGTTTTCTGTTCTATGAATTTATCACTTCTAAGTAGCTCTTATTTTTTAACTAATATTTTTCAATTTTTATTTATTTTACATTCAGACTAGTTTCTCCTCCTTACACTCTTCCCAGCCCCTCTCCCTAAATCTCTCCCCCCCCACTACATCCATCTCTCCTCCCTTTTTTTTTTTTTTTTTTTAACCTTTTACAACCAATGTATATTAATAAAATAGATGTGAGGAGCCTGGAAAAAAAAAACACCAAGAGAAAGTCTCAATTCTGATCATCTATGCTTCAAATGCAAAGGCACCCACATACATCAAATAAATGTTACAAAAGCTCTAAACACACATAAGCCATGGCATATCAAGTTGCAGTAGGACTAGGTACTTCTATTAAAGCTAGACAAGGAAACCCAGTAGAGAAAAAGGGTCCCAAAGGCAGGTACCAGAGTCAGAGACAGCTTCTGCTCCTGCTCTTAGGATTCCCAAAAGAAAATCAAGCTACACAACTGTAACATATGGGCAAAGAGCCTGTCTCAGTCTTACACAGGATCCCAGGTTGGTAGCTCAGTATCTTTGAGCCCCTATTGTCTCAAGTTAGTTGATTCTGCATTGTTTCTTGTGGTGTCCTTGATCCCTCTGGCTCCTACAACCCTTCCTCACCCTCATCTATAGGATTCCCCAAGCTCTGCCTACTCTGTGGCTGTATGTCTCTGCATCGGTTTCCATCATTTGCTGGATAAAGTCTTTCAGATGACAACAGGGTCAGATGACAGTCTATGAGTATACCAGAGTATCATTAGGAATGATTTCATTGACTTTTCTGTTTCTCATTTATATTTGATTCTCTCATGGGTCTCTGGGATATCAGTCTCTGGGTTCTGGCCATCCAGGCAGTGTCAGGGCTGGGCTCCCTCTCATGTTGCAGGTCTCATGCTGGACCTGTCATTGGTTTGTTGAACACTCCCACAATTTCTGCACCACCTTTACCCCAGCACAATCTGTAGGCAGGACAAATTGTAGGTTGATGGTTTTGTGATTGGATTGATGTCCCAGTCCTTCCACTGGAAATTTTCCCTGGTTATAAGAGATGGCCAGTTCAGACATTTATATATTGAGTCAGGAAGCAATTGCCATTCATGACTAGTTTAGTTTATTTAGCACAACATCTTTGAAGTTTACTAATTCTTTTTGTGTTAAATGTGACATAATCATTTTATTTATCCAATGACCTGTTGGCTAGGTATTTGGGATGCTTCTGCTTCTTGGCTGTTGCTGTGACCACAGCATGAATACAGCAACTCTTTAGAATAAGACATTTAAATGGGGCCAACTTCAAGGTCAGAGATTTAGTCCATTATAACTAGGGTGGGAAGCATGGCAGTATTAAAGGCAGACATGGTGCTGGAGAAACAGCTGAGAGTTCTCCGATAGAGAGTGCCAATAGGCAGCAAGAAGAGAGAGTGAGCTGCTAGGCCTGGCTTGAACTTCTAAATCCACAAAACCCTCAGTGAAACATTTCCTTCAGCAAGGCCACACTTTCTGTAACACTGTCATTTTCTATAGTCTACTAAGGGACCAATTTTATTCAAGCCACCACATTTAACTCCCTGGTCTCCACAGTCTTGTAGCCACATCAGAATGCAAAATGTATTTAGTCTAACTTCAAAAGTTCTTCTAGTCTATCGCAGTCTCAAACTTATTTAAAAGTCCATAGTTAAAAGTCTCTTTTGAGATTCATACAATCTCTTAATTATAAAATCAAATCAAAAAGTAGAACAAATACTTCCAACATACAGTGGCACAGAATATATATATTCTTCCAAAATGTAAGGAAGGGAACATCATGAGGAAATACTGGAGCAAAGCAAATCTGAAAACCAGTTCTCCAAACTCCAAACTCTTTATTCATGTCTGATGTCAAAGTGCTCTTCAGATCTCCAACTCCTTCCAGCTTTCTTGACTGCAACACAATTCTTTCTCTTAGACTGCTTCTACTCCCTGTTAGCAGCTTTTCTCAGCAGGTAACCCACTGCTTTGGCATCTGCAACACCTTGGGGTCTCCAAGGCAATAGAGGTTTCACCTTTACAGCTTCATGAAATGGCTTTTGGGTCTCCATGAAGGGAGACCTCTGATACTTTCCTTAGTCCTGGAGGGAGAAATTATAGTCCCTTTCTTCTATGCTTGACTCTAAAGCCAGAACCATGTGGCCAAAGCTGCCAATTTCTTCTGTTTCCTGGGGCTGGAACATGGAACCCTTGTACAAATATAGTTTCACCAGCTTTCTACTTTCTACGGTGTCCATCAATGCCTAAACTTTGCTGTTCTGAAATTCACTCTGCACACCCGGCTGGTGTGAACTCAAATATCTTGTCTCTCCAGTGCTGGGATTAAAGATGTTTACCACCACACCTAGCCTTAAACTTTTCATTAATTCCTTTTCACTGCTCTTTACTTCCTTGTCACAAAATTGAAGCTTGTGTGAGTAGGGTCTTACTGAGACCACTCTCGCTTTATTGCACTTAGCCTTTTCTTTAATCTGCTTAAGCTTCCTGGTGCTCCTTTCTCTCTCAACTGTACACTTTGTATTCTTATGTGCTCAGCTTGCCCCTTTTCATTATAAATCTGCATAAGACTGACCACTCACTATAAGCCATGTAGTCAGTGCTATGTTGTTTTGAAATATCCTCTCCTAAAGCTGTTGATCTATAAATATTCACTTTAGCCTTATGAAGACTTTTGGAAAAGGGCAAAAAGTAAAAACATTCTTTGCTAAAATATCACAAGAATGATCTCTAGACCACATACTAATATTCTTCTCCTCTGAAACGTTTTGCGCAGGGCTCCCACAGTTCAAGTCACCCTTAGCACCTGTTACCTTACTGTTTTCCATGTTATGACTAGTATGGTCCATTAAGTCCATTAATAGGTTGAACTGCCTATCGAATCCAAAATCCCAAAGGTGACATTCTGCAAAGAAGAAGGCCTATCACATCAACACTCCAGCAAAGACTTGAATATATGTTTCGGCCTTAAACTTTTTATCTTCTAACGTTGAAGTCATCTAGAAATAATAAAATGATGAAATACATTTATACTTTAAAGAGTTGTTATAATTTTAAAAGCCTATTTCTAAAGTTTATTTTAAACACTATGTGTTTGACTTTAATTTGTTAATAGGATTCATCCTTTGTTTCTGTTAGCTTTATAACAACTTAAAGCTTGAAGTAGGAAATCACAAATTAAGTAAAAATCAGCATTATTTTTCTAGTACCAGAAAATGTTATCTTCTAAAATATATTAGTATTAGCATAAGAAGTTTACTTCATTATAAAAGTTTATTCTTTCACATCATGTTATTGTCTAAGAAAATTTCATGAAAAATTAACAGGGATGCCAATGTATCACAAAACAAAATTTAATCTGAAATTTACTGCAGGGCATTCTCTTTGTCATAAGATAAGAAATCAAAAGTGTCCTCCAGATAAGAGAATAAAGAAAACAGGCTTCCTAGGAAATTAACATATTCAATTCTACAGCTGGACTGATTTCGAGAAATCCCAAGAGATGTTAAAAGAGCAAAGCCACTCTCCGTTCTCATGTGTCCAGGCTGATTGGAGCGAGTGTGCAACAGCCTAACAGAATGTTAGACAGTTCTACTCTACATGAAATCTAGGTGGGGTTGATTTACAGAGACTTGTGGTTACATGTCTACTGTATGGATTTCTTAGTAATTCTCTTTCAGAAAACTATAGCTAAGGGCATGTTCTAGGAATACTGTTACATTTCCAAACAAAACCCACTAGAGTCAGCCTCTGGAACTCTACTACAAGGAGCAACTACATGCTGACTGCTTCCTTGTTCTCTTTTCTTTTCTTTTCTTTTCTTTTCTTTTCTTTTCTTTTCTTTTCTTTTCTTTTCTTTTTGTTCTTTTTTCTTTTCTTTTCTTCTCTACACTTCTTTTTCTCTTCTCCCCTATTTCCTTTCTTTCTTTCTTTCTTTCTTTCTTTCTTTCTTTCTTTCTTTCTTTCTTTCTTTCTTTCGTTCTTTCTTTCGTTGACTTTTAATTATTTAACTTATTTACATCCCAAATGCTGCCTACTCCCATCTCCTCTTTCAGAGTTCTCCCCCTTTCCCTTTGCTTCTAAGAGGGAGCTCACCCTGGAGCATCAAGTCTCTGTAGGTTCTGGTGCATGCTATCCCACTGAGGCTCGACAAGGCATCCCTCTGCTACATATATGCTGGGAGTCTTAGACCAGCCAGTGGTTGGTGTCTTTAGTTGGCTCAGTCACCTGGGACATCCTAAGGGGTCCAGGTTAGTTGAAACTTTTGGTCTTTCTGTGGGGTTGCCATCCCCTTCAGTTCCTTGAATATCTCCCCAATTTCTTAGAAAGTTGACTTAGGGAAACAGGACTAATATAGCAGTCTCTCGAAAAGGAGTCAATTTCTATATGTGGAAATGACTTCTAAAGGTTACAGAGCAGATAAAGCAGGGTCATATGAATCACACGAGCAAAGGGTTCTTAGAATTTCCAAGATACATTTTGAAAAAAAAAAAAAAAAAAAAAAAAAAAACAAAGAAGGATGACCAAGGTATGGATACTTCATTCCTCCTTAGAATAAGGAACAAAATACCCATGAAAGGATATAGGTACAGAGACAAAATTTAGAGCTAAGAGGAAAGGATGGACTATCCAGAGACTACCCCATCCGGGAATCCATCCCATCATCAGCCACCAAACCCAGATACTAATGCACATGTCAGCAAGATTCTGCTGAAGGGACCCTGATATTGTGGCCTCTTGTGAGGCTATGCCAGTGCCTGGCAAACACAGAAATGGATGCTCACAGTCAGCTATTGGATGGAACACAGGGTCCCCAATGGAGGAGCTAGAGAAAGTACCCAAGGAGTTGTAGGGGGCTGCAACCCTGTAGGTGGAACAACAATATGAACTAACCCGTACCCCCTGAGCTTGTGTCTCTAGCTGCATATGTAGCAGAAGATGGCCTAATTGGCCATCATTGGGAAGAGAGACCCCTTGGTCTTGCAAACTTTATACGACCCAGCACAGGGGAAGGCCTGGGCCAAGTAGTGGGAGTGGGTGGGTAGGGGAGCAGGGGCAGGGGGGGCGGTATAGGGAACTTTTGGGATAGCATTTGAAATGTAAATAAAGAAAATAATAAAATAAATAAATAAATAAATAAATAAATAAATAAAAGAATTTACATCAGCCTTTCTCAGCCATTCTTGGTAACATTATTTCTTCTGAATATGTGAGAGTCAATAACACAGCCAGTTTCCTTAAAATATTGCTATTTGAATTTTTACTGTTACTTCTTGTTATTTTATCAATCATAGTCTTTGGAATTAGCATTAAAATTGTGAGCTAGGAATGTCTATTTTGCAGCCTATGTTTGCAGAGATGTTTGATTTTCCTGGAATGAATTTTAATCTATCTCTATCTTAGGACAAGACTCTTTTTCTCCATTTCTTTGTAGTTTCACTAAATATTTACTTCTTTCTTGAGAAGAGTGTTTGTTCACTTTAGCATTACACAAGGATTTTGTTCTGCACATGTGTAATAGTTTGTACATATTTCCTGTTTTCTCAATAATTAATTATTCTTACATAGTAGAAATCATTGAACTATATAAAAGTGCGTGTAAATCATGTGTCCCCTTGGGATTGTTGGGCATTATACCAATTGTAAATATTCCTCCTTTCTTTCAGAGTTAGTTTACTTGAAGCATTTTTCATTCTTTTAATTTGTGTCTCCATGGGTCTCTTGTTACTAAGGAGACTATTGTACAGAAAGTAAAGTGTTAAAAATTATTTCAAAAACTGTTAAGAGGGCTCTGGGGAGATAATTCACTGATAAATGTTCTAATCTACAAGCATTCAGACTCCTGTTCTGGTCTACAGAAGAAAGGGAAAAGGCAACACCATAGAACATTTCTGCTGCCCCAGCACTGGGATAGCATGATGATGGGGGTGGATTACTGGCGCCCGTTGCATACTGAGCCTAATCAATGATTTTCAGGGTCACTGAGAGTCCTTGTTCCAAAATATAAAGGTGGAGCACAATTGAAGAAAGATCTAACATCAACCTCTGATCTTCATGTGCAACAAGTACATCACACACACACACAAACACACACACTCACACACACACACGTCAATCAAGTGAACCCTTAAAAATGTCATTTGTTTCAAAGATGAGGAACTTTGTGTCTAAAAATAGTGATTCTGTCTATAATTGTATTTATCAAGACAAAGTATGGAAAACCCCAGAAAACTAAAATTCATTCTACCTTATGACCAAGGTGCAGCTCTCCTCTCTACAAATCATAGAGATAATTATACATTAATATTTACAGCAACATTCTTTGCAATAGCAATTGTGTATAAAACCTAGATATTTAACATCAATAATAACAATACTAAATTAATGGATATATATATATATATATATATATATATATATATATATATATATATA
>NC_034591.1:63673410-63678293 GCF_900095145.1 Mus pahari | reverse complement strand
AAAAAAAAAAAAAAAAAAAAAAAAAAAAAAAAGAAAGGATAAAAATTCAAAAGTAGATTCAGGCAGTTTTAGTGATTACTTAAAAGTGTGTATTTGTCTCTGTGGTGGTGGTGCATGGTCAATATACACACATGTATTCATGTGCTAAAGTCTCTCTGTAAAACAAAAGGACAACTTTTGGGAGATAATTTTTTTCCTTGTACCATGGGATTCTCTATTGAACTTAGGTCCTAAGGCTTGTGCAGCAAGAAATTTTACTCTAGAGCCATCTCACTGGCTCCCAGTACCACAAAGCTAAACAAAGAATTATCAGCTGGGGAATCTCAAATGGCTGTAAAGAACTTAAAGAAATGTTCAACATCCTTAATCACCAGGAAAATACAAACCAGAACAACCCTGAGATTTCACCACACACCACTCAGAATGGCTAAGATCAACAACTCAGGTGACAGCAGATGCTGGCAAGGATCTGGAGAAAGAGAAATAAATGCTCCTCCATTCCTGGTGGGATTGCAAGCTGGTACAACCACTCTGGAAATAAATCTGGTGGTTCCTATGAAAATTGGAAATAGATCTAACTAAAGACCCAGCTATACCACTACTGGGCAAATACCAAAGTAATGCTTCAATATATAACAAGGACACATGCTGCACTATGTTCATAGCAGACTTATTTATAACAAACAGAAGCTGGAAAAAAAAAAAAAACACAGATGTCCCTCAACAGAAGAATGAATACAGAAAATGTGGTATATTCACATAGTGAAGAACTATTCAGCAAATAAAAACAATGACTTCATGAATTTCACAGGCAAATAGATGGAACTAGAAAATAACCATCCCAAGTGAGGTAACCCAGATACAAAGGAACACACATGGTATGTACTCACTGATAAGTGGATTTTAGCCCAAAAGCTCAGAATACCCATGATACAACCAACAACAATATGGAGTTTAAGAAGAAGGAAGATCAAAGTGTGGATGCTGAAATCCTACATAGAAGGTGGAACAAAATAACTGGAGGTAGAAGAGGGTCCTGGGAGGGAGAGAGTAAAGGGACGGAAAAGGGGAGGAAGGAACTGGTATTGGAAGGGACAGGAGAGAAGTACAGATGTTCAGGAAATCAAACAACAGTATGTAGCAGTGGGGGATGAGGAACTGGGGTAGACACTAGAAAGTCCCAGATGCCAGGGAATGAGAGCCTCCCAGAACCCAGCCAGGTTGTCTTTAGCTGAAATAGTCACTGAAGAGACCACCTCCAGTACATAGATATGGCCTGAAGTTGAGGGATGGGGCTATCCACTCATCTCAAAATTGTTAACCCAGAAATGTCCCTGTGAAATGAAAGAGACAAAAATGGAACAGAGACTGAAGGAAAGGTCATCTAAAGACCACCCCACCTAGGGATCCATTCCATCTGCAGACACCAAATCCAGACCCTACTGGTGTTGCCAAGAATTGCCTGCTGGCAGGAACCTGGTAAGTA
This sequence comes from Mus pahari, assembly GCF_900095145.1. Lineage (NCBI taxonomy): Eukaryota > Metazoa > Chordata > Mammalia > Rodentia > Muridae > Mus > Mus pahari. Next base: position 63,676,807 of record NC_034591.1, on the reverse strand, counting down.
TTTTTCCTGAGAGGTTCTACCAGCACCTGACCAATACAGATGCAGATACTCACTTCCAGCAATTGGACTGAGCTTGAGGACTCCGATGCAAGAGCTAGGGCAAGGACTGAAGGAGCTAAAGGAGATTGCAATTCCATAGGAAGAACAATATCAGCTATCCGGACCAGCCAGAGCTCCCAGAGACTAAACCACCAACCAAAGAGTATCCATGGAGGGATTCATGGCTCCAGATACATATGTAGCAGAGGATGGCCTAATCTGACATCAATGGTTCTAAGGAGGTTTAATGCCCCAGCATAGGGGGATGCTAAAGCAGTGAGGTTGGAGTGGGTGAGTAGAGGAGGAGCATCCTCATTGAGGCAAAGGGGACAGGGGACAGGGGACAGGGGGGACTGTGAAGGGCTAACCAGGAAGGGTGATATCATTTGAAATGTAAACACATAAAATGATTAATAAAAAGAAAGACTATCTAATATGTTCTGTATATTCTCAATTACCCAAAGATACCAAATATGGTTTATTGAAGCCTAAATAGATCAAATTAAGTCAAGGTCTATGCATTGAAGTAGATTTCATTAGTAGTAACATAGTTGAAAATTTACAAGATCTTTCATAAAAGAATGTACACAATCTAGAATTTATGAAAAAGTGGATATTGCAAAAGTATTCATTGTATTTTTGCAAAATGTATAATCTAATATTAAATATTCTTCTCATCTAAAAATTGTGGCTCTGAGAATATATGTTTGTATATTAATCAGTAATATAAAGCTTCTGACATGCTCTGGAAAAGGACTAATCTGCCATGGACTCCAGTCTAGAAAATACAGAGTAACAATGAGTGTTTTAATAACCGTATGCCTAACAGCAAAAGCAGAAATTAGAAGTTTATTTGTATTCTGTACATTATGTAAATAATAATAGTAATGATAATAATAATAATGCATATCTTTTAAATTTGGCAGTGCAGTAAGGATATTTCATACTTTGTTCTTTAAAACAAAGCTAGCATCCCTTAACAAGAATACTAAGCCCTGATAGATGGGAATCTCTAGGGGGAAAAACTCAAACTGTATTAAATTTAATAAAAGTCTCAGGCCACTTGATTTATGTGTTTTATAATGTTGAAATAATTTGTATGTACAGTATCACAGATGTGATTTCATGCAATATCTTTAACACAATGGCCTTTGAGAGGTAATTATGGACTATACAAGGGCTCATATACAAGGGCACCTGAATCTGTATGTATAAGGTACTATAGCCTTTATTTATATACAGTGTTAAGACAGCAAGAATTAATTCAATTACTTCACTTTCTGGAGTTATATGATTATGATGAGTTTCTTATGCATGAAAGAGTCCATATTGATTTTTTTAATTTTCATAGTAGAAACATGAATTATGTCTTTTTAAATGAATAAACTTACAAAATGAGCTATCTGAAATGCCAAACTATAGATGATGGAACATTAAAATTGAGAACAAAAATGAGGCCAGAAAAATCATTCATTAAAGTCCTTACAACTTCCATCAAATTACAAAATGAAAGGAAAAATTAGTTTAGTAATTTAAATATGGTTTAACCAAAAACACCAGTGAAATTCAGAAATATCTTGAACTTTCCTACTTAAAATAAAACAATATTCTTCAAACATAGCTTAACAAAAGGTTTGAGACCCAACAATTGAGACACAAAATAAAAAGCAAACAATAAACTCACAAAGCTCAGTGGGGTCATTGTTAGATCCTTATGAGGATGTGCATCCTTATAAGTATGCATTTACAAAAGTTAGACCTTCGATTCCTGAAAGTAATTTTTAGGAAGCGTTAACAATTATCTACTGTTTTATCCAATGCAAGTATAAAATTTATCTACCAGTAATTTTTGTTTTGAAGAAAATTTCAGTGTTTACACTGGGCAACATCACAAGCTGACGGTACTCTTGTTCTGTCCCTGGCCTTGAAGGGATGTAGTCATTTCCATACTTTTAAAAATATTTCATTTTGTTTATGTGTATAGTTGTGTGTTTATATACGTGCATGCCACCTTTTTGGGGTGCCCTGGAAGTTCAGAGGAAGACACTGTATTCCTTGCTTCTGGAGTTACAGGTGGTTGTGAGTTATCCAGTATGGGTGCTAGTAATTGAGCTCAGGCTCTCTGTAAGAGCAACTACAACTCTTTCTTGAGGCTTATCTTTCCAGTCAGTAGGTTTTTAATGAAGGTGTCATTGATGTTGTTGTCACATATTCATCTCTTAATTACTGATATCATATTTTTTATTTACCACTTTCTCTATGGTGACATGATATTGTTTAATGTTGCTAATTACAGAAATCTTAGTTCATAGGATTTTTTCCTTGCCATTAGTACATAAATGATGTCACTGTATTGTCTCTAACTCCATTTATAAAGATGATAGCAATTTTGAACAAGAACACTGGTTAAAAATGTACTATATAAAAAGGAGCCATGATTATGCAAGCAAACCATGAAAATGATGTCTAAACGTTCATATCTATAGAAGATAGTACAAAAATACACGAGATGTTCATGAAATTCTAACCAAAACTAGATAATTTTACAAATTGTTTCTTGAGAACAAGACCTGTTTCCTGAAAACAACAAAACACACATAATAAAAACAACAGGGTGAGATGCATTATGGGTATCCTTTTCCTTTAAAACAATGAGAATAAAAAAACAAGCATTTTTGTTAGAAAGTCATAAAGTAAGATACTGTGTATAATTTTTGACATCAAGATGTCCTGGAAATGACAGTAATTTGCATAGCATGGCACTTAACATAATAGCAAAACATAGACTCACTCACTGCATATCATCTGTGAAAAGGTGCATGCATATGTGAAAGCCTGATTTTCTACAAGCTGCAAAGACAATGTAATGAGGAAATGGGTATTATCAATACATGTTGCTAAATCAATTAACTGTAATTAATGTAACAAAGTTTGACCTGTACATTTCAGTTTGTACAAAAACTAACTCAAAACAGATATAAATATTCAGTATGTAACTAATGTTCGTATTTCTAGAATAAATCTTTAGAAAACACTTCTTTAAAATTCATTTTTTAATTAACTCATTTATTTTATGGATGAATGTTCTAACTACATATGTATCTGCATGGTAGAAGAGGGTATTGAATCCCCTTATAGATGGCTGTGAGCCACCATGTAAGTGCTGGCAACTGAATCCATGACCTAAGTGCTCCTAACCTCTGACCAATCTCTCCATACCCACCTCCATTCCAAAATTCTTTTATGTTGGCTAATATTTTCTAAGAAAAACAAAATCATGACTTATTACAGAAAATTAGACAACATCTAAATGAAGCTCTTCTGCTTTTTTTTTTTTTTTTTTTTTTTTTTTTTTTTT
>NC_034591.1:63637219-63672390 GCF_900095145.1 Mus pahari | reverse complement strand
GATTTCTGAGTTCAAGGCCAGCCTGGTCTACAAAGTGAGTTCCAGGACAGCCAGGGCTACACAGAGAAACCCTGCCTCAGGAAAAAAAATATTATTAGTAAGTGGAAGAAAATAATAGCAAGCATCATACATCACCAAATGAAGTAAATATGCATACACATGCATAACTGTTTATTAGTCTTGGGTAGAAAAAGTAGGAAACATTCACAGTCACAGAAATGAATAATATTAGAAAAATGTTTTATAAATTTACTTACCTCAAATTTATTTACCTTAAAAATATTTTTCAGCAGGAGAATTATACAACACACACACACACACACACACACACACGCACACACACACAGAGAGGGAGAATTGAATTGTTATGTACTTTTGGTGCAAAGACTATCATTTCATTTTAGATATGTTAGATACATATAAATGAAAATTCATATATTTTAGATATACTGTAGATATACTATACACATACAGACTCACATATATTATCCTGTACACATACACACAAATATACATAAACACACATATATGTACATATAAACATATGCAATTATACACAATTCTTCTCTTACCAAAATCATGTATTTTGACATATCCAATCCCATTGAGCCTTACTGAATCCTGTTGAAAAGTTCATGTTTCCCAAAATTTCTACCATTGGGAAGATGTAATTGAAGGTGTAATTGACATAATTTTAAAACTGTAACAATGCTTCAATGTGGAGCAGCATTCAATACAATTATGATCCCCCTTTTCAGGTGCACATAATTTTTATATATGATGTACAAATAATAGGAATACTTACAAACATATTACTTGTTTTAATTCCTACTTACTGGATTTCATTTAGAATGCTCCTTTGCTCATGATTTCTGACTAAATAAAGCAATTTTACTTTTGAATAAACTACTAGTTGTTCTGGCTATGAACATAAGCAGCATATATCTCTAGGAAACACTTTCATAGAAAAAAATCAATGTAACGATAACTAAAATAATTACTTCAAAATAATCGGTGATACAGCTTCCTTTTGCAGTTTCTTCTAAATTTCATTCTATGTTCTACTCTTTTAACACTGTGGTAATTTAGAATTCATCTACATAAGTTTCCACAAATCATATCCCTAGTTATTGTAAAAGAGAATTTAATTAATTTCTGGGGTAAATTCCAGATCATTATACAAACCTGGAAGGGGACCATTGTACATTTAATTAATAAATGGTAACGTGTGCTCAATTGTTCTATCCAACTTCAGCACTGTAATGCTGATTATTGCCCAATATGAAATTCTTGCCAAGTGCAATCATAGGGAAACACTCTGGAAGATAAATGAGCATAAAGAAATATCAGCGGTGCTGCAGAAAGAATTCAATGGAAACAACAGTAAATTAGGAGTAGAGATAATTCTACATGCTCTTTAGAGCTCCCTAGTTGAAAGTAGGCGGAAGCCCTGATCTATTTAAATACCTTGATAGGATTTATGTAATTTGGCCTCACTAAAGCCAAATAAATGTTACAAGTTCTATTAGGGCTTTTTACAGGTTTTTTTTTTTTTTTGTCTCATTTTTTGTACCCCTGGCATCCTTGAACTTAAGCTCCTTCTGCCTCTACTTACCCTAGGTTGGCATTATTGGTGTGCCACACCATCTTGCGAGGGCACAAATAGAGTGTTTGTATGTGAATGCTCATAGATGTTCAAGATTATGTGTGTGCACAGGCATATATATATGTGAGTGTGTGTATTAAGGAGGCAAGAGGATAACTTCAGATATTATCATCAGGAATCGCTTGATCTTTTTTTGAGATAGGGTCTCCTGTTGCTTGAAGCTCAGCAATTACAGTACACTGGATTTTCGAGGAATCACAGAAATCTCCTGGCTTTGCCAAACCAGTGCTAGAATTACAGAAGCAAGTTGTCAACAGCATTTTGCTGACAAAGCCATTACTCAACCACTCTCAAAATCAACTTTTGATCACAAAAAAAGGTATTTCATAAAGCTTATTTAGGGAAAGAACATGAGTTCTAGACTAGCAAGGGTTACAAAATAAAACCCTGCCTCTAAAAAAATAAAAATGTAAAAACTCCAAATGAGCTGGGCAGTGGTGGCACAAGCCTTTAATTTCAGCTCTCAGGAGGCAGAGGCAGGTGGATTTCTGAGTTCGAGGCCAGCCTGATCTACANAGTGAGTTCCAGAATAGCCAGGGCTATACAGAGAAACCCTATCTCAAAAAACCAAATAAATAAATAAATACGCAAATAAATAAATAAATAAATAAATAAATAAATACTGAAGAAATAATCAAGCAAACATCTTATAAAGCAGGACAGGGATCACAGAGAAAATAGTAAAATGCTGAAAATTATGACCTAGAGTAATTTAATATTAGATGACCATTTAGAGAAGAAATAAGCAAACCTTGCTACAGCTACATAATACATTAGTTTCCTAGGAAAGAAGACTTAAGCAGAAGCTATTCACTTAAAATGAAATATTGAAGATAGGATAAGAAAATGACACAAGGAAAACAGAGGTACCAGTTTTTAGGTTACTAGACATGGTAGGCCACTTGCATTTCATTCTATAGGTTAATGCAGAGAACAAAAGTTACTTGACTCACAAATATCCTTCCTGTATCAAGTTTAAAAAATGCAGTTTAATTATGCTGTAGTAAAATGAAAACTATACTCATATCCATGTGCTTAATAGTGAGGCTAAAAATATAGAAATAAAATACTGTGTTAGAGTCAATCAGAAAACCGAAAGGGGCTGAAAATGATCCAGTTCATCTGTTTTATGTTTATGTTTAGGCAGATATGAACACCAGGAGATAACAGAGTATACTCAATTCCAGTGATGAAGAGTAAATCTATTGAAAATTTTATACCCAGCATAAGTACATGAATTCCATAAGCTTAATAAGGGCATTAATTATAAATATTAAGAAAATGATAAATGTGCAAGTTCTTACTGAAAGTCTATTATGGTTTGGATATGCCTCATGTAGGCTGTTTGTTGACAGATAGGTCCACAGATGTTGCCTTTACTGAATATGCAAGAAAAATTAGGATGTAAGACTGAAGAAGGGAAAATAGTTCATTATGAGTATGCCTTTGGGGTGTATCTTTATCAATCATCTATTTATCTATTAATTGATCTAACATCTATCTTCATATTTTGTCAGCTAGCTAGTTAATTTTTCAGCAATTATCTATCATCTATGTATCATCTATCATTCACTATCATCTATCATTTTATCTTCATATATTATCTATCCTTCACCTGTCTGTCTATTTTTGTCTATCATTTATTATCTATCATCTGTCTATATATCATTTATTATCTACATATCTATCTATATATTTATTACTTATATATGTATCTGTGTATCCATCTACCTATCTACATATCTATTTATCTATCTATCATTTATCTGGGCCTGTCTATTATCAACTATTGTGTATTTATTGTCTATCTGTATATCCATTTATAAGTATCACCTATATGTGTGTATGTATGTATGTATATATGTATCTATCTATCTATCTATCTATCTATCTATCTATCTATCTATCTAAATATTTATCATCTATATATCTTTTGGCATTCCTTCCTTCTTCAGACCTTCCCTTAGTTTCTCTCCTCCCTCTTTCTTGCCTTCTTCCTTCATTTCTAGATATCAAAAGAGTTCCATCACATCCTTTATATGCACTGTTCCATCTCACCATAGGTCCAGAAACAGCAGATTCTAGTGTCCTCAGACTTAAATCTCTGAAACCATAAGCCACAAAAACCCCTTCTTCTTTTACACTGAATATCTTGGGCATTTCTATCACTGTAACAGAAGGTTATCACGGTTGAATGGTTAATGAATGAATGGCACCAAAATTAAAAAGAAAAGAAAAGAAAAGAAAAGAATAAAGAGGAACCATTCAGCACATGCAAAATAATCATTGTCATAACCAGTGTCACGAACAGTTAAAAGGTCATGATATGTCAAAAACCGTCTAATGCATGGAAGAGGACGCTGTATATTAAAAGAATTCCAGGGAGACTAAAACTAAATAAATTTGCTGCTTAAAGAAAGGCTGGAATGTGTATGTCTTAGGACAAAATAAACCCAACTTTTGTTATAACTTGGATATTTTTTTATAATTAATCATGTTTAAAACGTAAAGTAAATTAATAGTCTCTATACTTGAAGTGTGTCTTTCCTTTATATATCTAAACATTTCTTTTTTATTGTTATAAGTTTAGATATCATTTTCAAAGTTTTTACAAGGTAACTGATACATATTTTATGTATTGGTTTCCAGAATATATAGAATAAACAATGTACATAAAACTCCAGAAAAGCTTACCTTTGAATATTTGCAAAATAAGACACAATATTATTTTTCAATACTTTATAATCAATACTAATTTGACTTACCAATATGCTTTTTAGTTTCTTTGTTTATGTACCATTAAAACTTTAAGTTCATTTAAGAATAATTTTAATGTTTGCACAGTGATACACAAAAAATTAAAAACTTAAGCTAGAGTGGTGATTCAACCGATAAAAACACTTCAAAAGTACCCCAGTTTGGTTTTCAGCATGCCTTTCAGGGAACTGGCTCATAGCCTTTTGTAATTCAAGCTCTACGGTATCTGGCTAGGGATACACACACACACACACACACACACACACACATATACAAAACACACACACACACTTATAAAATTTAAAAATTGAAAATGGATATTACAAAAAAGGAAGTACTGCCATACTCAGGGAATTTCTCATGTGAACATTTTATGTACTTCTTTTTTTTTTTAAAGTAAATATTCATTGCAGAAAATTTTTATTTATTAGTAATCAATGACAATATCCAGCAACCTACCAAAGGGTTGTTCTTATATTGGGAAGATAATATTGCCATCCTTGTACAATTCATGTTTTTGAATTCCAGAAGGCTTGTTATGTACAAGATTCTTTTCGTACATATAAGTTGTACATATAATTTTATGTACTTCTAATAAAGATGAAGATAAATATATAGATATATAGACATATAGATATATAGATATTAGTAAATTATTTTTCCAGCACATTGAACTTCTTATTCATTGCCTTTGTGGTATCTGTCAATACTTATGAGAACACTGTCATTTTTTCTAATTTGTTTTATTCACTAATGTCCAAATAAGTAGCAACCATTTAGACTTAATTCTATTTCCTCAAATTGATTATATTTTGACAATACGGTGGTCAGAAGGCACATGCTTCATTTTTGTTTTTTGTTTTTTTTTTCAGTTACACATTCCCACACCTGAAGATAAAGGAAAGGTGGATAGCTAGAAAGAGATCAATTCACTTTCACTTTCTCTATTCTCTATCTTTTCACTTGTTAGTATTCTTTGTGTTGCCATTTTGTTCTTATTTTTTACATCCCAAATGTTGGCCCCCACCCCACCTCAAAAAGTTCTTCCCTCCATCCTGCTATTCTTTTCCTCTGAGAAGGTGCCTCCCACCATGTTATTTTCCCACCTTGGGGCCTCATGTCTGTACAGGATGAGATACATCCTCTTCCTTTGAAGCCATACAAGGCAGCATTATGCTACATAATTGCCAGTGAGCCTTTGGCCAGTCCATGTGGGCTCTCTGGTGGATAGCTCAGTCTCTGGGAGCTCCCAGGGGTCCAAGATAGTTGACACTGTTGGTCTTCCTATGGGTTTGCCATCCTCTTTAGTTTCTTCAATCCTTACCCTAACTCTTCCATAGGGGTCCTTGACCTCCATCCAATGCTTAGCTGTGAGTTTCTGCTTCTATCTCAGTCAGCTACTGGCAGTATTTCAGAGCACAGCTATGCTAGGTTCCTGTTTGCAAACAATAGTGTCAGGGATTGTTGCCCACTACCCCCATGGGATAGATCCAAAGTTGGGTTGGTTATTGGTCAGTCATTCCATCACTCTGTTCCATTTTTGACCTGCTTTTTAAATTTTTTTAGACAGGAACAATTTGGGTTCAAAAATTTTGAAGGTGGGTTGGTGTTCCCCTCCATGAACTGGTTCCATATCCCTACTGTTGGATATTTCAGCTAAGGTCACCCACTTTGAATCCTGGGAGCCTCCCCTACCCCAAGTCTCTGAAATTTTCTAGAGATTCGCCTTGTCCCCCACCTCATACAGCTGCAATAATTCTGTCAATCTCCTGGCCCTCTAGGATCCTCTCCTGTCTCCCCCAAACATGATGCTGTACCTCTTTTTCCCTTACCCTACCCTCTGCCACCGAGGAGTATCCCTCCCTCTGCCTCCCATGAATATTTTGTTTCACCTTCTAAATAAGATTTAAGCATCGTCACTTGGGCCTTCTTCATGGCTTAACTTCTTAAGTTCTGTGGAGTAAGTATATCATGGGTATTCTGTACTTTATGGCTAATACCCACTTATCAGTGAATATATATCATGCATGTCCTTTTGGTTCTGGGTTACCTCACTGAAGATGATATTTTTCTAGTTGCATCCAGAAAAAAAAAAAAAGCCTTGAAAGCATTGTCCCAGGAGAAAATTTCCTGAACAGAACACTAATACCTCAGACTTTAAGATGAACAGTTGATAAATGGAACCTCTTGAAACTGAAAAGCTCATGTAAGGCAAAGGACACTGTCAATAGGACAAAATGGCAGCCTAGAGATTGGGAAAAGTTCTTCACTGACACTATATCTGATAGAGGACTAATATCCAAAATATATAAAGAACTGAAGAAGTTAGATTTCAAATAACCCAATTAAAAATGAGCTACAGAGATAAACAGAATTCTCAATATAATAATCTCGAATGGCCAAGAAGCACTTAAAAGTTCAAAATCCTTAGTCATCAGAGAAATTTAAATCAAAAGAATCCCAATATTCTACCTTACAACAATCAGAATGGGTAGTATAAAAAACTGAAGCAATACCACATGGTGGAAAGGATATGGAGAAAGGGGAACATTCCTCCATTGCTGGTGGAATTGCAAACTGGTATAACTACTCTGGAACTCAATCTGGCAGTTCTTCAGAAAATAGGAAATGATTCTACCTGAAGACCCAGCTATACTGCTCTTGGACATATACTCAAAAGATGCTCCACCATGTTACAATGACATGTGTTCCTTTATGATCATAGCAACCCTATTCCCAATAGCCAGAAACTTGAAGAAACACATCATCACTCCAATGAAGAATGGATACAAAGAAATTGGTTCATTTACACAGTGGAATACTATTCTGATATTTAAAACAAAGATGTCATAACTTTTGCAGGCAAATGAATGGAAAATTGTGCTGCCATATTTAGAAACTAATTCCATATTTGTACATAGGTTCATCTCTCTGCTGCTGTTCAGTGACCCAGTCTGTCTTTCAATTTGCCATGTTGACTCTTAGCAATAATCTGGAGACAGGATATTGTCCAGTTGCAGTTTGTGGATACATATAGCCAAGGTGCATGGCACTGTCTGGCTAGACAATGCAGGAGTTGAATGGAACTTTCTGTGACCTTGGTGCTTCCTGTCACTTTGATCTCAAGACATGGTATGACAGTCAAATTTGTTAAACTGATTCCTACCAGGTCAAAGGCTGAACTCATAACAGTAGGCTTTAAATGGAAACTCAAGAGCATGAAGGAAGAAAGAGATAGTCTATAATTTCATTTATGTGAATTTGTTCTCTTCAGCTAATTTCCAGTCTATAAAACCTGAAAGGACATTGTGTGTGTGTGTGTGTGGGGGGTGTCTTAGTCAGGGTTTCTATTCCTGCACAAACATCATGACCAAGAAGCAAGTTGGGGAGGAAAAGGTTTATTCAGCTTACATTTCCATACTGCTGTTGATCACCAAAGGATGCAGGACTGGAACTCAAGCAGGTCAGAAAGCAGGAGCTGATGCAGGGGCCATGGATGAATGATCTTTGCTGGCTTGCTTCCCCTGGCTTGCTCAGCCTGCTTTCTTATAGAATCCAAGACTACCAGTCCAGAGATGGTCCCACCCACAAGGGGCCTCTCCCCCTTGATCACTAATTGAGAAAATGCCCCACAGCTGGATCTCATGGGGGGGGCATTTCCCCATCTAAAGCTCCTTTCTCTGTGATAACTCCAGCTGTGTCAAGTTGACACAAAACTATCCAGTACAGGGGGGTGAGTGTGTGTGCACACACTCAGGCTCAGGAACCTCTTTGTGGAATGCCCACTACATACTGAGCAATGCCAGCACCATGAAACTATTATAAATAAACTAGGAAATTGTGTGAATCATGAATAGGTATTTGTATCTCCTAATAAATTTGAGGCCAAATGTTTGTCAGTGTGGCAGGAAATTGAAAAAGCCATTTCTTCAGCTGGTGTCTTTTTTTAAAAAAATCAGTTAATTAATTAATTTACATCCCAAACACTGTCCCCCTCCTGGACCCTTCTCCATGCCACCTCCTCCCCTTTTCCTCTGAAAGATCCTCCCAATCCTGGTACATCAAGTCTTTGCAGAATTAGGCACATCCTTTCTCACTGAGACCAGACAAGACAGATGCTACAGTCAGGTTACAGCTTTATGGACAGTTCGCATTCAAGTTTTCAGGGGACCCACATGGAGATAGAAATGTATGACTACTACATATGTGCAGGTCCTCGGTCCATACAGTATAAGTTCTGTGGTTGGTGGCTCAGTCTTTGAAAGACCTATATCGTCAAAGCTGCTAAAACCATCAAAAGATTTAACCTAAAAGCCAGTGCATATTGGGAATTAGAAAAGAAGAAAAACATAAATACTGAAAACAAATTTTCCTGCAAAAAAACAGCCCCCTGATGGACATGGTTGCCCCCAGGACAAGTTGGCTTTGTTTACATCAGGTTCTGTTCTCCTCTGAATAGATTACGACATATGTAGGAGGCTGACTTGCCAATGTAATTAATCATGTAATGATGACTCTTGTGTGTTCAATTTACTGCTTTTATGGTTAGTTACACTTTACAAAAATACACTACCATTATTAGTTCACATTTATTCTATTTGCCCTGGGCTAGAAGGCCAGGACAGGCTTAGAATAGACAAATATGAGCAATGTGCAGATAGAATATTTTTCTAAAGCAGTATGTCAAGCACATATTAATTTTGGGTGTCAGAAATGTTTGTTTAGTGAAGCTAAAAGCATATAAACATTTAGTAACTGCATAACTTCTTTGAGATATCATCAGCTTTTATGACAGTATATTTCAAATTTCATATTAATATAAAGAACTTTAAAATGACTTTTAGAAAGTCTCTTTAAATTTCTCAAATGGATAGCAGACAGAAGTTCACAAAATACTTATGTATAGAGGTAAAATTTTTCATATAAGGAGTATTACATTTTAGGATAATTTCTTGGAAAAACTTCTCATAGTACTTCTAAATATATTTAATGCTCTTAAAATGACTGAAACTTAAGGGATATCCAATTTGTTATTGCTTTGAGAAATTATCTATTCTTTATTTGGAGAGAATTTATTGGAATCATTTGCAAAAGGCTTAAAGACAGTAGATAACTACAAGGAAACAGTGTCCACAGGACACAGTTGGACAGTTGCACATAACTAACTTAAAGTTATTATGACACCATGCTCAAGACCACTGCAAACCCAAGCCAGATCAAATCTAAGCATGGAGAAAGAATTTGTTAACAGGTAGTCTCACACTTAGCCAAGGAACTATTGGAAATTGTCAGTTTTTGGGAAAGGAGGGTCCATTATCTCTAAAAAGTGTAGTCCGTTATAAGTTGCCCCTGCTACAATTAGATGCTACATATCCAAACATATTTGGGCAGCACAACCTGGCCTTGATGGAGGGAAAAATGGAAGAAACTTAGGTGTATATTGATGGAATTTTGGACAAATTGGAGGAGTTGGGTGAAAATCATCAAAACATGTATGAAGCTATCATACACATACACACAGGCACACCTTATGTACATACATTTAATATATATATATATATATATATATATATATATATATATATATATATTCCTGACACTGCGGGGTATGTGCTCTAGAGTAATAGACTGAAAGAAACATATAAGAATAAAAGTCTAGTATATACATGAGGTCATAAGTTGTATTAGTGGTCCAGCATATTTCCTGAAAAGTTATTCTACAATTATCTTTACACGTTCATTATTTGTGTATGGTATATACATGTTAATAGGGCCTTGGATGTTCTTTTGGCAATATTGCTACTAAATATACAGAATACTGGCCCTCAAATATAGAAGATATGTAACATGTTGTTGAATACTTTTTGTGTAGTAGTAAAATGAATAATAACTGGTAGTGTACACTGACATTAAAATGAAACAAATTATTGAATTGATAGACAACATATATAAATCAAGACAATTTTTAGTTATAGAAGATAAATAGACCATAAAAACATGGCTTGATCTAGGAACCAGATGTTTCTATGGTGGACTACAATGTTCTCATAATTTCCTATCTCTAGTCCAATATGTTATATATGAAACATAACTTTAATTATGCTAGGAACATATTTATTATCTTTATTTAATGTGTAACCTTGTTGAGTTTCTTATGTGAAAGTGAAAAGTCTGATCAGAATAATACCAAGAAGCCTAGAACAAGAGTATCAGGGAGGGATTCATTAAAGCTTAGAATCAGTCATTCTGAGACTCCATGACCATTGCATGGAGCTAGTCATCTGTGTTTATTAGCTTGTTATTGATAAAATTTTTGACATCTTCATGTGCAGAGAATGTCTTATAAGAAGGCATATGTTCCTTTATTTACCACCACCAACAGCCTTTGTTAGCACCAAATCCACAATTAAATATGCATAATCATAAGCTATAAAGACAAGTATACTATAGAATCAAAAGATTGTGTGAATGTCTTCATCCCATATCCAGAGTCATGAATTTCTTACTAGTTGGGGTCATTTGTAAAGTACTAAGAAATTAAAGAAGGAATTTTAAAAATTAATGAGTTTAGATTGGAATGTTAGTTCTAGAAAACAAGTTGGTATGGGTCAAGTGACCACATTAAGTCAACAAAACATAAAGGTCTTATTCAGTTTAAAGACTATAATGGCCCTACAAAATATATTTGAGTTTTGAGGTTCATGCACTGTCAAGGATAATACAAGCCACAGGAATCTCACTCATTCTTGATGACAAGTGAAATGGTAAAGGTACATAAAGATTTTTTTTTTCTGGAGTCACCCTTATGACAGACCCTACTCTTATATTTTCCAAAAGTCATGGTCTTAAGCTCTCACCCAATTAATATAAAAACTTAGGTATCCAATGTAGAAACTTAAATGTTAATATTTGCCTTTATGGGTAATTAATGCAAAAATCACCAAGACATTCTTTTTTGAGCTTTAAATGGATATTTATTTATTTGTCTATGTATGTGTGTTTATGACTACTCTGTTTGTATGTTTGCCTGCATGACAAAAGAGAACATGAGAGGGCTCCTAACCAATGAACTATCTCTACAGCCCAACAAGATTTTCATTATTTTTTTAAATTAGATATTTTCTTTATTTATATTTCAAATGTTATGCCCTTTTCTGGTTTCCCCTCTAAAAACACACTATCCCCTAACCCCTCCGCATTCCCCTTGCTCACCAACCCATTCAATCCTGCTTCCTGGCCCTGACATTCCCCTACACTGGGGCATAGCACCTTCACAGGACCAAGGGCCTCTCCTCCCATTGATGACTACCACTAGTCCATCCTCTGCTACATATGCATCTGGAGCTATGAGTCCCACAGTATGTACTCTCTGCTTGGTGGTTTAGTCCCAGAGAGATCTGGGGGTACTGGTTAGTTCATCTTGTTGTTCCTCCTATGGGGCTGCAAACCTCTTCAGGTCCTTGGGTCATTTCTCTAACTCCTTCATTGGGGATCCTGTGCTTAGTTCAATGGTAGGCTGTGAGCATCCACCTCTGTATTTGTTAGGCACTGGTAGAGACTTTCAGGAGGCAGCTATAACTGTGATAGGCTTCTGCTAGCAAGCACTTGTTGGCATTTACAACAATATCTGAGTTTGGTGATTGTATATGAGATATATCACCAGGTAAGGCAGTCTATGAATGGTCATTCTTTCAGTCTCTGCTCCACACTTTGTCTCTATAGCTTCTTTCATGGGTAAATTCTTCCCCCTTCTAAGAAGGATCAAAGTATCCACACTTTTGTCTTCCTTATTCTTGAGTTTCATGTGGTTTGTGAACTGTATCTTGAGTATTCTGAGCTGGGCTAATAGCCACTTATCACTGAGTGCATTACACCATGTGTGTTCTTTTGTGATTGGGTTACCTCACTCAAGATGATATTTTCTAGTTCCATCCATTTGCCTAAGAATTTCATAAATTCATTGTTCTTAATAGCTGAATAGTACTCCATTGTGTAAATGAACTACACTATCGGTATCCATTACTGTGTTGAGGAACATCTGGGTTCTTTCCAGCTCCTGGCTATTACAAATAAGGCTGCGAAGAACACAGTGGAGCATGTGTCTTTATTACATGTTGGAGTAACTTCTGGGTATATGCCCAGGAGTGGTATTAGTGGGGTGTCAGGTAGTACTCGTCCAATTTTCTGAGGAAACTTCAAACTGATTTCCAGAGTGGTTGTACAAGCTTGGAACCCCACCAGCAATAGGGGAGTGTTCCTCTTTCTCCCCAACATTGCAAGCTTCTGCTGTTACCTTAGTTTTTAATCTTAATCATTCTGACTTGTCTCAGGGTTGTTTTAATTTGCATTTCCCTGATGACTAAGGATGTTGGACATTTCTTTAGGTGCTTCACAGCCATTCAGTATCCCTGAGGTAGGAATTCTTTGTTTAGCTCTGTGGGTTCATTTCTGGGTCTTCAATTATATTCCATTGATCTACCTGCCTTTCACTTTACCAATAGCATGTAATTATTTTCAATTTTTTATTAGATATTTTCTTCATTTACATTTCAAATGCTATCCCAAAAGTTCCCTATACCCCACTCCCTGCCCTGCTACCCTACACACCCACTCCCACTTCTTGGCCCTGGCGTTCCCCTGTACTGGGGCATATAAAGTCTGCAAGACCAAGGGGCCTCTCTTCCCAATGATGGCAGGCTAGGCCATCTTCTGCTACATATGCAGCTAGAGACAGGAGCTCAGGGGGTACTGGTTAGTTCATATTGTTGTTGCACCTACAGGGTTACATCCCCCTTCAGCTCCTTGGGAACTTTCTCTAGCTCCTCCATTGAGGGCATTGTGTTCCATCCAATAGATGACTATGAGCATCCACTTCTGGCACTGGCATAGCCTCACAGGAGACAGCTATATCAGGGTCCTTTCAGCAAAATCTTGCTGGCATTAGCATGCAGTTTTTAATTACAATTGCATTGTAGTACAGGTTGAGGTCAGGGATGGTGATTCATCCAGAAGTTCTTTTATTGTTGAGAATAGTTTTTGATATCCCAGGTTTTTTTGTTATTCCAAATGATTTAAAAAATTGCTCTAACTAGCTCTGTGAAGAATTGAGTTCGAATTTTGATGGGAATTGCATCGCATCTGTACATTGCTTTTGGCAGAAAGATCATTTTTTACTATATTAATCCTGCCAACCCATGAGTGTGAGATCTTTCCATCTTCTGAGATATTCTTATATTTCTTTCTTCAGAGACTTGAAGTTCTTATCATACAGATATTTCACTTGCTTAGAGTCACACCAACGTATTTTATATTATTTGGGACTACTATGAAGGGTATTGTATCCCTAATTTCTTTCTCAGCCTGTTTATCCTTTGTGTAGAGGAAGGCCACTGATTTGTTTGAGTTAATTTTATATCCAGCTACTTTTCTGAAGTTGTTTATCAGGATTAGGAGTTCTGTGGTGGAATTTTTGGAATCACTTAAGTAAATTATATCATCTTCAAATAGTAATATCTGTCTAGAAAATTGTCAATTTCATCCAAAATTTCCAGTTTTGTTGAGTATAGGATTTTGTAGTAGGATCTGATGAGTTTTTGGGTTGCTTCAATTTCTCTTAGTGTGCCTCCCTTTTCATTTCTGACTTTGTTATTTAAGGTCTCTGTGCTCTCTAGTTAGTCTGATAAGCTTTTACCTATATTGTTGATTTTCTAAAAGAACCAGCTCCTGATTTTGTTTTATTCTTTGTATAGTTATTTTTGTTTCCACTTGGTTGATTTCAGCCCTGAGTTTATTTCCTGCTGTCTGCTCCTCATGGTTGAATTTTCTTCTTTATGTTCTAGAGATTTCAGGTGTGTTGTCAAGCTGCTCATGTATACTCTCTCCAGTTTCTTTTTGGAGGCACTCAGAGCTATGAGTTTTCCTCTTAGAAATACTTTCATTGGGTCCCATAAGTTGGGTATGTTTTGGCTTCATTTTCATTAATATCTTAGAGGTCTTTAATTTTTTTCTTTATTTCTTCCTTGACCAAGTTATCATTGAGTAGAATGTTGTTCATCTTCCATGTCAATGTGGGCTTTCTTCTGTTTATGTTGTTATTGAAGACCAGCCTTAGACCATGGTGATCTGATAGGATACATGGTATTATTTCAATCTTCTTATTTCTGTGAGACCTGCTTTGTGACCAATTATATGGTCAATTTTGGAGAAGATAAATGAGATGCTGAGAAGAAGGTATAATCTTTTGTTTTAGGATAAAGTATTATATAGATATCTGTTAAATCCATTTGTTTCATATCTTTTGTAGTTTACCTGTGTCTCTGTTTAGATTCTATTTTCATCATCTGCTCATTGCTGAGCATAGGGTGTTAAAGACTCCCACTATTATTGTGTGTGGTGCAATGTGTGCTTTGAGCTTTAGTAAAGTTTCTCTAATGAATGTGGGTACACAGAATAGAGAGTACCCACATAATGAATAATGAATGGATATTCAGAATAGAGAGTTCTTCATGGTAGATTTCTTTCATATGTATGAAGTTTCCTTCCTTATCTTTGTATGTGGTGCAATGTGTGCTTTGAGCTTAGTAAAGTTTCTGTAATGAATGTGGGTACCCTTGCAGTAGAAGCATGGATATTTAGAATAGAGTGTTATTCCTGGTAGATTTCTGCTTTCATGTGTATGAAGTTTCCTTCCTTATTTTTTTGATAACTTTAGGTTGAAATTCAATTTTGTTCAATATTAGAATGGCTACTTCATCTTATGCCTTGTGTCCATTTGCTTGGAGAATTGTTTTCCAGCCTTTTGCTCTGAGGGAGTGTCTGTCTCTTTCCCTGACGTAGGGTTCCTGTATGCAGCAAAATGTTGAGTCCTGTTTACACACCCAGTCTGTTAGTCTATGTCTTTTTATAGGGGTATTGATTCCATTGATATTAAGAGATATTAAGGAAAAAAGATTTTTGCTTCCTGTTTGTTGTTATTGTTGTTGTTGTTTTGGTTAGAGATTGAGTTACACTTTTAGTGATTATCTTCTTTTTGGTTTGTTAAAAGTTTATTTTTCTTGCTTTTTCTAGGGTGTAGTTTCTCTCGTTGTGGTGGAGTTTAACATTTATCATCCTTTGAAGGGCTGGATTTTGGAGAGATATTGTGTAATTTGTTTTTGTCATGGAATATCTTGGTTTCTCCATCTATGTACATTGACAGTTTTGATGGGTGTAGTAGCCTGGGCTGCCATTTGTGTTCTCTTAGAATCTGTATGATATCTTCCCAGGATCTTCTGGCTTTCATTGTCTCTGTTGAGAAGTCTGGTGTAATTCTGATAGGTCTGTCTTTATATGTTACTTGACCTTTTTCCCTTACTGTTTTTAATATTCTATCTTTATTTTGTGCATTTGTTGTTTTTATTACTATGAGATGGGAGGAATTTCTTTTCTGATCCAATCTATTTGGTGTTTTGTAGGCTTCTTGTATGTGCATGGGCATCTCTTTCTTTAGATTAGAGAAGTTTTCTTCTATAATTTTGTTGAAGATATTTACTGGCCCTTTAAGTTAGGAATCTTTGCTCTCTTTTATATCTATTATCATTAGGTTTGGTCTTCTCATTGTGTCCTGGATTTCCTGGATGTTTTGAGTTAGGATCTTTTTGTGTTTTCTTTGATTGTTCTTTCAATCTTTCCTATAGTATCTTCGGCACCTGAGATTCTCTCTTATATTTCTTTTATTCTTTTGGTGATGCTTGTATCTATGGCTTCTGATCCCTTTCCTAGGTTTTCTATCTCTGGAGATGTCTCCCTTTGTGATTTCTTTATTGTTTCTACTTCCATTTTTAGATCCTATGTGGTTTTGTTCAATTCCTTCACCTGTTTGGTCATGTTTTCCTGTAATTCTTTAAGGGATTTTTGTGTTTCCTCTTTAAGGGCTTCTACCTTCTATTCCTGTGTTCTCCTGTATTTCTTTAAGAGAGTTATTTATGTCCTTCTTAAAATCCTTTATCAGCATCCGGAGATGTAATTTTAAATCTCCATCTTGCTTTTCTGATATGTTGGGTAATCTAGTACTTGCTGTGCTGGGAGAACTGGGTTTCAATGGTGTCCATTAGTCATGTTTTCTGTTGGTAAGATACTTGTGTTTGCCTTTTGCCATCTGGTTATCTCTAGTGGTAGATGTTCTTGCTCTCTCTGGTTGGAGCTTGTTCCTCCTGTGGGTCTGTAAGCTTGTGTAAGCACTCTTGGGAGACCAGCTCACACCTGTCAGAATATGTATACAGAAGGCTCTGGAAGATGCCAAGCTCTGGTGCACATGGTGACTCAAGGAATCTGTTCCAGCCGCTCCTGTCTTCTTGCACCCCTGTGCTCCTTGCTGCCCAGCTCCAGACAGTTATTGGAGAAAAAGTGGCTATCTCACCTCTGAGCCTGGGAGTGGAGAAGAGGTCTCTCCTGGTGGCAACTGTGCACAGCAGGCTGTGGATCAGGCTCAGCTCATGGGTACAGATGGTGGACCAGTACTTTATTTTCTTAAAAGAAAAAATTCACTAGCACACTATGGTACTAATAAGGAGTAACAATTAGCTAATAACCCATGATTTTGAAATGGGAACCAAAAAAAGTGAAACATGTATAAGGTTCTATACTAGCCATGCTTCCAATTATGTAACTTTCTGAAAAGGGAAAAATTATAGAGCAAAGAAAAGCTAATGGTTGCTAAGTAGCTGTGAGGGAAAATGAAAACTACTGAAGAATTGAAGAATGAAATCAGTCCTGGGTTTCACTATAGAAAGAAATGCTTGATATTATACCTTTCCATAAAACACCAATTATATCATAAAAAGAATAAAACATTCATATATGCAATGTCAAAGTAGAAAAACCAATTCTGTGTATTAGTAGTTCCTTTCACAAAGCAAACTCAAATAAAAGACAAGATGACTCTGATATGAAGAAGCCCAACAGTCTTTATTAAGGATATCAAGGTCACTGTCCCCAGTTTTGGTCAAGTGATATAATGGTCCTTGAAATGGGTGATAAAATATTGCTGTGTTTCTATCTTTCTTTGCAAATCTACATGTCCATTTCACTCAAGCAAAAACATCAGACAAATTCTACTAGGAAAGCACTAATATAATAACCTATCTAGAAAATTCTAAGACTTTGGGGGTAATCAAATACAATGATGTTTCTGATGAAATTTTCTGATCAAAAGGAGATCAATATATAGCAACATTATATGTTATGATGCCTTGTCTTGGAATATGCAGCAAAATGTTGCATGGAATAAAATGTAATGATGACTAATGCAAAACTTAATCAGTAATTGTGTCTCTTTAACTATACCAAATATATAACATTAATTAAAATGTGAATGAGGTAATTTGTTTATAGGATGGTGTTAGTATTTTTTAGAAATTATTTTTAAATTTTTTAATTCTATGTGTGTGTGTGTGTGTGTGTGTGTGTGTATGTACATTGATTGAATTCATTTGGAGGCAGAAAAAGGTGTTAGATTCTTTGGGGCTAGAACTAAAAATGGTTGTGTGTGAGCCATCAGATTCTAATGTTGGGAACTGAACTGCAGTAGGGTCCTAGGAAAGAACCATTATACTCTTTAGTGCTGAGCTGTGTCTCCATCCTCTGCTTTTTATTACTAAAATAAAAGGAAACAAACAAATATATATATATATATATGTGTGTATATATATATATATATATATATATATATATATATATATATATGAGATAATTGGAGGCTTAGATCGCTAAACATAGGCCAATTGTTTGTGACCTTTGTTGATGTATCACATCAAGGTATAAAAAAAGTATCATCTCATGTCCAGGAAGTGAAGGAGAAGATGAGATTGAGGCTCCATGATTCCCTTTAGGAGTGTGTCCCAAGGACTGAGTTGTCACAACACTGGCCCTTGTGAGTTAGTATCCATCACCTCCCCAAATAGCACACTGTTACCGAGCCTTTAAGCCGTGAGTATGTGGGCAACATACAAGATGCAAATAATAGTAAAGTATATCAAAATTCTCTCGACTGCCTATTAATATTTCATGTAAAATAAAATTCTTTAAAGTTAGACTGCAAAAGCCCCAAAGGAAGTCATGCCAATTGGAAGAAAATTCTTGCAGCAGTAGCATAGCTTAGTACTACAGACCTGTCCCTGATCCTTCTCTTCAAAGGCCTGAAGGATGCTTAACGGAACACTGAACACTCGTAAGAAAGACACATTGTAACTTTTCAATTTTTAACCATTTTTTTTAGTTACCTTCCAAAATAATCGTCATCAAGATATTTCCATTGATAAAAATACAAATAATACTTTTAATCCCTACTACTTTTCCTCACCTCTCCTTTCCCCTATCTGTTCTCCTTTTCTTCCACACAAAGACTCCTTAATGCTTTAATGTCTATAGATTCCTTTTAATGAATGTCACCCACTACCTTTACATCCCTGAATATCATTGTCTACTGCAAAGCCCCAGCTAAAATGGACTTGGGTGTCATTTGGCAACTGGCATCTTAATGGAAGGTACTTTCTTGTGTTGCAAGGAAGTAGTTCATTCTGTGAAAAGTTCTTTAGTTCTGGTTACATGACTGGAAGAAATCTACTTGATTGTTTTCAGCACCTTCCTGAAGACTGTCTGACCTGAGGGAGTATGACCAACACAATAGGAGTGAATGAGAAGTTCCTGGGATTTCATAATCTACCATGTACTTAACAGAAAGCACAATTTTAAACTGGCACACCATAGAATTTAGTAACACCAATGGGATGTCTATATTTTGGTGTGACCTAGGAGGAGAAGATATATAAGACAAACACTTTCTCAGAACTATAGTATATCATGGTCCATTTGAGAATAAACAATCCTAAAAGTTAGTGGTTAAAAAACACTGCACAGGAAACAAATTCTTGTGAAGGTATAGACTACAAAATGTGACTGGAGACATTTTTAACAGGAATTATATATCCATGGCCTAAATGTCCTATATAAACTTGCTAAAATGCTCTAAGATTCATAGGAGATTAGCTTTTACTTAGGGTATATCTGCTAAACCTATCTTTTATTTGCATTGGTTTTGTTGTATGGGAAAATTTAGAATTCCCAAAGTCTTTTTCAGTATTAAAATTAAGGTTATACATCATTCCAAAAACTACTCACCTAAATGGGTGCCTAAAAATGACATTACTGGGATGATATTAACATACATACTGATGTCAGGCAGTTTGACAGCAGGTCATGGGGCCTCAACACTAGAAAAAGATCTAGATCAACCTTAAGAAAAAACATATTGAAACACAGGGCCCCCAATGGAGGAGCTAGAGAAAGTACTCAAGGGGCTGAAGGGATCTGCAACCCTATAGGTAGAGCAACAACATGAACTAACCAGTACCCACAGAACTCATGTCTTTAGCTGCATATGTAGCAGAAGATGGCTTGGTGGACCATCATTGGGAAGAGAGGCCCTTGGTCTTGCAAAGTTTATATACCCCAGTACAGGGGAACTCCAGCGCCAAGAAGTGAGAGTGGGTAATTAGGGTAGCAGGGCTGGGGGAGGGTATAGGGAACTTTCAGGATAACATTTGAAATGTAAATGAAGAAAATATCTAATAAAAAATTGAAAAAAAATAAAGTTATATAGCAGCAAAAAAAATAAATAAATAAAATAAGAATGAAAGTTAAATGAGATGGGTTTGAAAATGTCTTACAGGCAAGGTAGTGTGGTACATGCCATTAATCCCATTACTCTCCAGAATGTGGCACAAAGGTCTCAATGGTTTTGTAATCAGCCTAATCTACAGAGTGAGTTCCAGCCAGGGCAACTTTAGTGTGACCTTCTCTCAGATAACAACAGGGGATAGGCTTTGAGCTTTCAAATACTGAAGCCAGGCCTATGATTTCATTGTCTTCCAGAGGAATGGTGATCTGAATGTAGAACTCTCATCTACTTCTATAGCACAATGTCTGCCTGCATGCCATCATTCTAGTCACTATAATGATACTGGACTAAATCTCTGAATTGTAAGCCAGTGCCAATTAAATGCTTTACTTTGTAAGTATTGTCATGGTTATTCTGTCTCTTAACAGCAATAAAACCCAATTTATGTGAAAACAAAGAAAGAAAAAACATATTATCCAAAGAAGAGGGTATCAATTTAGGGTACCATTTTTAAATCTACGTGGTCAGCCTGAAAACATATATACAGAGGTAACATAATACATATATATCATATACATATATGTATACTTACACCTATACATATACAACACATATATAATACATAGATATTTATTATACACATATTTCTATACATGTAACACATATATGTGTATATATGTATATATATGTATATAGATGTATGTATATGTATATATGTGTATATATATGTGTGTATATATGTATAAACACACACACACACACACACATATATATATGTGTGTGTGTGTGTGTGTGTGTATTATACACTGAATAGACTGAACAGGAAGTATTTTTGTGTGCTTTTGTGTGTGTCATATATATATATGTATATATATGAATATATATTCATGTATATACAACAGAAACTAGAAAAAGGAACCATGGATTTGAAAGAGAGCAAGGTGGGATACTGGAGAGTTTGGAGAGGAAATGACATAAATCAAATCTCTAAGTATATTTTTAAAGAATTAGAGGCATGTAGGATTATCAAAGACAAAAGTCTATGTTGATGATCATGGAAATAGAGGATGTGGAAGTTTAGACTGCCCATTATCCATCATTCACCTGTTTTTGACTAATAAGTAAGACAAGTATTAAATAAGGAATTTGACTTGTATCCAACATGACTAAAACCCTTAAAGACCCTTTATAAATCAATGTATTTGTGATATCACTATTTATGACATATTTATCTGGCTAAAACCCTTTCTAAACATTTTAGAGAATGACTAATATCAATGTGTGTTTATATCTTTTCATATATATATATATATATATATATATATATATATATATACTTAATTTATTTTATATTTAATTATTTTATATTTAATTAATATATTTAGTATATATGTTAAAAGATGTGTACACACACATACATATATATATATATATATATATATATATATATATATATATGGCACAATAGTATTTCCAAACATTGTCAGAGATAAACAGTATGAGAAAATGTGTGAGATACACATAAAGTATGCTTTACCAATGAGAATATATTAAAGATATATATAGAGTGCTCCCCAACATCATTTGTCACTAAGGAAGTAAATACTGAAAATACAACGCAATAGGAAGTCAGATCAAGTGGCTATAATTATAACAATCATTACTATATATTGAGGATTTGAAGAAAGTAGAGTTTACATCTTCCTGGACTGACTTCAATCAGACTCAATCACTTTAGAAAATTGTGGAAGTTTCTTACAAATTCAAATATAACACCCTATAACCTTCAGACTTTTCAATACTTTATTTTTTTCAATTATTCATATTTATTAAGGATCCCACAGGTTATTTCTTCTTAAACAAGAAGAGTTTGTTTCCTGATAGTTCTGAAAAACAGAAACTCTTAAGACCACTGTGCCTATTAGGTTGGTTACTCTTCTGGCTTCTGTTGGACTCTGTCTGTGTCCTCCTATCATATTCCTTTGTACAGGTCTAAGGCCTAAAATTCATGTTTAAGTGACTAACACGGGGTGTTTATATTGAAATAGTGTCCAACCAGAGACTTCATTTACTGTTAATTATCTAACTAAATACTGTAGTCACACAGTCACATTTTGAGGCCTAGGGCTCAGAGTTTAAATATATAAATTTCTTTCTTTTTATTTATTATTATTTTCTTTATTTACATTTCAAATGCTATCCCGAAAGTTCCCTATACCCCACCCCCGCCCCTGCTCCCTTAGTCACCCACTCCCACTACTTGGCCCTGGCCTTCCCCTGTGCTGGGTCATATAAAGTTTACAAGACCAAGGGGCATCTCTTCCCAATGATGGCCGATTAGGCCATCTTCTGCTACATATGCAGCTAGAGACANNAGCTCAGGGGGTACTGGTTAGTTCATANTGTTGTTNCACCTACAGGGTTGCANCCCCCTNCANCTCCTTGGGTACTTTCTCTAGCTCCTCCATTGGGGACCCTGTGTTCCATCCAATAGCTGACTGTGAGCATCCACTTCTGTGTTTGCCAGGCACTGGCATAGCCTCACAAGAGGCCACTATATCAGGGTCCCTTCAGCAGAATCTTGCTGGCATGTGCATTAGTATCCAGGTTAGGTGGCTGTTGATGGGATGGATTCCCAGATGGGGTAGTCTCTGGATAGTCCATATAGAGGTATTGAGAGGATGTAAAACACTCAATTTTATAGCAGGAAGCCATGTTAGGCCGTAAGTTTCAGTTTTTCAAAAGGACAGGCAAGGATTCTCAGACAAAGCACAAACAAAGGGCCATTAATCAGTAACAGCCATGACATCTATCTGAGAGAGATAGCCATCCCAGGAATAGAGACAATTCCTGGAATTTCTCTAAGGCCAAAAATGGTAAAATTAATATACAAAGTAATCAGAAATGTCCTAATGTAACTGCTACTTAGCCAATCATATTAAAAATGACCTAACCATTCTTGAAGATCCCTTAACTGTGCTTAAAAAGAGCCTGTGAGCTTCTCTGGTGGTGAGCCATTTTGTATGAATGGTTGGCCCTTGAATGCTGCTTTTTTCTGCAAAATAAATGCTTTTTGCTTTTGCATACCGAGACTGGATTCTTCCTTCAGAGACTCTCAAATCTTTATAATATGAGAAGGTTCATAACATATTTACTAAAACATGCTGGAAATAAACCACTGTTTATTAAAAATAGAATGACATATGTTAATAATATGTCAATATCAATATCAGAAATATCAGGGCTGGGAAGATGGGTCAGTTATTAAGAACTCTTGTTTCTCTTGTCGAAAGCTCTGGTTCAATTTTTAACACACATATAACCATCGATAACTCCGTTTCCAGAAAATTCTTCCCTCTCTAGTCCTGCATCAGCAGGTATATGTAGGGTGCACACACAGGCCAACAAAACATTTAAACACGTGTATATAAATAAATAAATTATATATATATATATATATATATATATATATATATATATATATATATATATATTATATTAGTGGGAGAGAGAAAATGTAAAGTGATGGAGAGATACTTCAGCAGCCAAGGGTCCATACTTCTCTTTTAGGAAAATGTAGTACAAATCTAGCATCCATCTGTACCAGGCAGGTTACTACATTCTTGAGCTCTATGTCTGGGTGTTCCTATATGTGTTCTGCTGCCTGTAGGCACCCAGATTCATTTCTATAAACAGAAAAACCCCTGATGAAAATAATAAACCAATATATTATATTAAAACAAAAATAAAAATGAATTATGTTCCATCTTTAACATAGAAAATTATTCAACAATAAAAAATATCAAATAATATGTTCAAGTTCAGCTGGGAACAAAGCAAGTCCCAGGTCCAGGTGTTGTCTGCCCTCACTGGGAGAGGATGTGCCTAGACCCACAGAAATTGATGTGCCAGGGTGAGAGGATACTCAACTGGTGGCTCTACCTGCTCAGAGGAGAAGGAGAGGGGTAAGGAGGGAGGTACTCTATGAGGGGAGACCAGGAGTGGGGGTACTAAATGGACTGTAAAGAGAATAAATAAATTAATGGAAAAAAGAGCATAAGAGATATCGTATTTTTTTCACCTACATGGAATTTAAAAAGTTTAGCTGAGTTAGGAATGTAACCTCTTGAGACAAAGAAGAATGGTAAGTTAGAGATTAATCAAAGATGAGAAGTGTTCACTAAATAGAGTAAGACAAAAGAACTAAGTTCTAGTGATATTGTAGAATGGCTAGAGCTTACAATAAGATAGCAAGTATTTCATAAATAATTATAAGCAAGAACTGTAAGTCTACAAACAGAATGAAAAAGAAGTTGCTGTTGACTACCCTGATTTGATGAGTATGTGCTCGAACCTCTATTGAAATATTATATTCTGTTCCATAGATCTGAGCAACTGTTCTATCAGTTTAAAATTCTAAATGATTTAGAGAGGAGAAAATGCTAAGAAATGCTAAGAAAATGCTAAGAAAATGCTAATCCCTTTGTTACACAATATAATCAATGTCACAATTCCCTATGAATACATCTAATTAAATCAATGATAGTAAGACCACTCAGAATATAGAAGATAGACAGTATTCTGCAGTCACTTTATAGGAGTGGTCGTCCTGCTTAATAGTTTCCAGATTAAAATCTCTGAGCTTGCTTATGCATAATTAAGATCTTTAAGTGTCATTGGAAGTCAATCATAATTTCATAACCAAACAAAACAAACACCACCACCAAACAAAACTCCACTAATTTCACAATGACAACATTAACCAGCATTCATAGTCCACATTTGTATTGCATACTGTGTCCCCGAAGCTTGTCAGCAACTGCAACGGCCTGGGACTTTTACTCTGCAAATTAAGAAGTAAGCCTGCCACAGCTTCATGGACTCCAGCAAATTTATACTGTTTACTCTTGAGACACAGACAGCCTTTTGGCAATCTCATGGGCAGCACATTTGCATGGCCTCCAAGGAATCCCAAGTTCAGAAAACCAGAGTTCTTTATAATGCACAACACAAAATCCTATTTGACCTTTTCATGGGATGGGAACATTTGGCTTGCTTTATTGTAGCAAGGAAACAGACCTGCCTCCTGCTCAAAGGGAAGTGCTAACCTCTGTCTTCTGAAGGATTTTATTCTGCAGGCATCCACAGAAATATGGCCTGGATCAAAAGAAGCAAGTGCCTGTACTCACAAGGCATGCAGAAAGGTGAGAAATCCATTACCAGCATCCCAACAAACCACACTTTCATGAAGCATATAATTTTACATCAAAGCTGTGATACCATCTATAGTTTGAATCAGGTAAGGTTATAAATGAACTTTAAAATTATCAAATGATACATGAAAGAGATTCCATTACTCCTTATTTGTTCATAAGATCAATAAGCACATGAAGCTTCTCTAGTTGATCCAAATATATCACATCATTATACATAGGTAGTTTCACGAATATGCAATTTATCTTTAAAAAAAACTCCTACTTTACCTGAGGTATTAACCTGTCCCACCAAGATGTAAAATTAAATAAACAAATAAAGCTTTTCCAAACAGAAATACATTGTTATAGAGAAAAACAGACACACAAACAAACAAAAATCCTTGTGTTTTTTCAGTAACGAACACAGGATGGGAAATGCTATTTTAAAGGAAGCTAGCGTTGAGGCATGGTTTGTGAAGGACAGCGAGTAATCAACTGTGATGGTGAGGATTCATATTAGATGAACAAAGAATTAGGTGGTCTCAGACTGATTTTACACCCATACTTCGCTGTAAGTCATATTTTTCTACATGAGTTTTTCTAACACATCACAGCTATGTGAAAAGATCCAAGAAAGAAATATATTCTCAAAGTTTCATCAGCCAGCAACTGAATGGATAGCTAGGAAATCTATTACAAAAACAAAACCTGAGCTGGACAGACTGAAGTCCCCATTTTCTATCTGAAGGGGTGAATCCTGGGATGTAACTGAAATGAAACCACATCATGAGAAGAAAAAAAAAAAACGAGTAAGACTTAGGCAGAAATATACCAGAGCTGAACACATTTGACTGGAACTACTGCAAGATTAAACAAAAGAAACAGCACTATGATGAGAATCTCAAAATAAATTTTAGAAGTAATGGAAACTGTTACTATCATCT
This sequence comes from Mus pahari, assembly GCF_900095145.1. Classification (NCBI taxonomy): domain Eukaryota; kingdom Metazoa; phylum Chordata; class Mammalia; order Rodentia; family Muridae; genus Mus; species Mus pahari. The sequence continues at coordinate 63,646,173 of NC_034591.1, read as the reverse complement.
CAACACACAGCAAGGAGCTAAATAAATGTGAAGCCATGGAATTATTGAATAATACAGTCCACCATTGAAGACTTGGCCATGAATGCATCTTCCAAGATTGTGCATAAAACACAATATAGAACTTGAAAGAACAGCAAGATTTCTTTGCAGTGAGATTTTGGATCTCAGCTTGATAAAATATACAACTATGATGTCAATCCTATGTGTGTATAGTATTTTGTAAAGCTTGTATAAGATATAATATATAATATATCTTATATGTAGAACCATACAACGATGATATATTTTAAGCCTACCATACATTTTTTTCCAATATATTTAATGAGAAACCTATCATTTCCTGTTATTTCTTTTTATGAGCTCTGTGTTAGGTGCTACATTCATTGTAGTACTATTTGCTCATTGGACACACTTAAGTTTCTAGTAAATACTATCCAACCATGGAAAAATGGCTTTGAAATTCAAAACTTAGTCTTTTGTTCTTTGATTGACATTGAGTAAGTGTAAACCTTGCTTTTATTTCTTCAGATAATGGGATGGGATGAGAGCTAATCTCAAGCTGTGCAAATTGGGCTGAGCCCAAGGTGTTTCTTTCTCTGTTCTAACTATCCCCAAGCCTAACTCAGGAAGCTTTTAGCCTCCTCTTCATCCAATGTTCAGATCTGGCTTCTTTTGGATTTGGGCGAATTGCTCTGCTTGGCCTCAAACTAATTTAGGCAATATGTTGTAATCCTCTGGCTCATTATCAGCTTCTTACTGTGTTCACCTGTATCTAGCTTGTCTTTGACATCTGTTTCTGCAAAACTGTGTTACTAAAACTGCATACTGTACACACACACACCACCACCACCACCACCACCACCACCACCCCTCTTACTGCTCTTAAGCAACTTCTCCTTCTAGTCCTATTGTCACATGAGTTGGAGATATTTTATCACTGACTAAATCCCTCAAATCTTTCTTTGATTCATCACTTTCTCTGCCCCTCAATTAGAAATCAGTTTCAAACATGGGTACTTTCTTCTACAAACTAACCTTACCTTTATTGTTAAAGATTAAATGTACATGCTAAGGGTAAATCTGTATTCCAGCCAGACCATACTATAATCCAGGACAGGTCTGCATTCTGGCCTGATCATATAAACCTAGAAGGTTTTTGGGTATGATCCCTTAACGGAGGATCCACCTACAGCCTCTGTTCTGGAAACTTCCTTTCTCACATGTTTATGACTGTTTTTGTTAAATAGCTTTCTTTCTCTGAGAATAAAGGGAGTGGGAAGGGGAAGGGGAAGGGGAAGGGAGAAGAGGGCTATGAGAGGAGAGGAGGGAGGTGAAGCTGTGAAAGGATATAAATTAATAAAAATTAGGTTGTTTCGTAAAAGCATGTAACAAGAAGCATAATATTTGTTTTTATGTTAAAATATTATTCAAACACTTTTAAAAAATAAAACACAATTAATAGAAAGATAGCTATTTAGGTGATTGCCTTGCACATATGTGGCCCTGCATTTAATCTTTAGGTCCTCATGGGAAAGCATGAGGTATGGCCAGTGCTCTTCTCATCTCACTGCAGGGAAGACAGAGGCAGGAAGATAGATGAGGATACTTGACAAATCTATCCTAAGTGGAAAGTTTGGAGCTGATGAGAGACCCTGTCAAACTGATGGTGTGCTTACAAACCGGGGCCTATCATGACTGTCCTCCGGAAGACCCAACAAGCAGCTGAGAGTCAGATGCAGATGTTTACACATAACCAGTGGACAGAAGCTGCTGAACCCTGTGGATGAATTAGGGAAAAGCTGGAGGAAACTGAGGAGGACTTCCCAGCAGTCTCATTTAACCTGGATGTTTGAGATCTCTCAGACACTGAGCCACCAACCAGACAGCATTGATTAGCTGATATGAGGTCCCCAATACAGCAGAGAACTTCTGGGTCAGGAGTCAATCAGAGAAGATGTACCTAACCCTTAAGAGACTTGAGGCCACAGGGAGTATGGAGGTCTGGTAGGTTGGGGGTGGGAGGATGGGGACATAATCTTGGATACAGGGGGAGGAGGTATGGGATGTGGAACTGTAAAGTGTAAACTGTAAAGAAAGATTTAAGAATAAATAAATAAATAAATAAATAAATAAATAAATAAATGAAATTCCATGAGTATAAGCCTTAGGTAGGGCCATTATATGAAAAGTCCATATGTTTTTGGTTGTGAGACTAGCCTTTAATGGCTGAGCCATCTCCCAACCAGACCTCACAGGCACTAAACCATTAACCAAAGTGTACAAAGGGAGGGACCCATGACTCCAGCTGCATATGTAGCAGAGGATAGCCTTGTCGGGCATCAATGGGAAGAGAGGCCCTTGGTCCTGTGAAGGCTTGATGCTCCAGTGTAGGGGAATGCCAGGGCAGAGAGGCAGAAGTTGGTGGGTGGGTGGGGGAACGCCCTCACAGAAGCAGGGGGAAGAGGAGATAGGGGATTTCTGGGGGGAATCCTGGAAAGGGGATACAATTTGAAATGTAAATCTCTCTCTCTCTCTCTCTCTCTCTCTCTCTCTCTCTCTCTCCAAATTGCATCTCTATATCTATACCTATCTATAACTATATCTATATCTACATCTACATCTACATCTACATCTATAAAAAGAAAAGTCCATTTGAACTCTTATGTCTAACATGGCTTGAACCACAAAGCAGTACTTCTACTACTTGCATGTGAGTTCATTGTAGTTTTGGGGGTTTTTATCCTTTATAAGAGGGCATAGAAAAATGTTCGGGGTTGTAACCTCAGCCCTCGAATTCTGAGCTACAGCCCTGATTGATTAGTCAGTGTGTGTGTTCAATAAACAACCCCTGACTGACTGAAAATGAAATCTTGATAGCCTCAGGCATCAAGAAGAATGCATGAGGCCATCCATGCCTGGTAAATGGGCACATGACTACAAGTACATGTACATGTGCACAGACTCATGAAAAGGGAAGAGCAGGAGTGAGAAAACCCAGGATTCTTTAATTTCTAAGGCATTGGCAAATATTTCACTTCACTCACTTAGGTGAAACTCTTTCAAAGCAAGGAAAAAGAAACAGAAAAAGAGGAAGAAGAGAGAAATGAATGTGAACATGAAATTCATTTTTAGAAAGGAGTTTTAATACCTTGAAAAAAATCAATACAATTTCACTCTAGAGATATGAAGAGCTGGAATTTGGAAGATTAATGGTTGGCAAAATGTGGCTTACTAATACATTGTTACTGATAGATAATAGAATTTATGTGGTCAATTGCTTTGACAATACTTGACTAAGCCCATTGGATTACAAGATCACATTTTCCCCAAGCACAACGATTTAAACATGGTCTTATGATTTTGATTCAAATATTTTTAAATCAGTGAATAGATTGGAAGCATGTGTTAAAATGCATCAGTATTGTCATGAAAATACAGTAATTAATTCTTAATTGATTTTTATTACAACAAATGCTTCATTTATCAAGTTAAACAGATTATCAGTTGAGAAAGAAGTAAAAGGGATAATTAATAGTCTTTTGAAAAGACTTAGCAAAGCCCATTTAATTATAAATTTTAGGCCCTGGGAATAATATTGGTCTTTATGACTAAGTAACAAATATTTGTGACAATTGATCATTTAGAATTCCTATATCAATAAAACCAAAGATGAAAGTATACGTGTCGGATAACAGAACATTTTACAATAGATTTGTGAAAAATTATTATTTATAGAATATACTTTTAAAAAGTTTAAAGAACTGATTAGTACCGCTGATTACAAAGCATCATTTATATTTATCTCCACATTTAAATTAAGTAATTTCCACTATTCACATGTATAATAGATAAGGTTAGGAATAATTTTCATTCTAACAGTAAGCAGTAATCAGTGTGGGATACATAAATAAAACCCTCCAACATCTTCATACTTAGAAATATCAAAACTTACTGTTTTAGTGAATTTGTATGTGCTAGTTAATATTAAGTGAAAATCTTGCAAAATAATTTGTACAGAATTAGTTCAACAGTCAATTATATTTTAATATAGGTATGTTTATAAGTATACAATATGAGCACATATACACATTTTGTATGTCTTGATAATAGAAAGTAAAAGTGGGACTTGAGATTATACAATACAATTTGTTTTAATTTTCAAACTTGGTAAATAAGTCATACCAGTGTTTTGTTTCACTTTATACATCTTAAAAATAGGCATATTTTCCCAAAAAACTCAAATTTTAGAGTTTACCACAAATTTAACTGATGAAACTTTAAAATATTCATGAAACATCAAGTTCATTCTTATAAATAAGTGTACGCATGAATTTTTCTAAGAAGATACTTGAGAACTAGAGAGGTAGATCAATGTTAAAGGGCAGATGACATAAGTTTGGTTCCCAGTGCCCACATGGTGACTTTGTATACCCCTATACCTCTTGTTTTTGGCAGTCTAACACCTTCTACACACACACACACACACACACACACACACACACACACACACACACAAACACTTAAAAATTGAAGAAAACTCCAACAAAACTTTGGAAGTAATTTCAGAGACAAAAATAACACTCTCATTAGTAGTTAAGAAAATGAAATATTTTGTATAGACACTAAAAGAAAAATAACAGGAAGATAAATGAGAAGAAACTGTGATGAAAACAATGAGCTGCAGTTTAAAAGAAAATAAACAGATATGACAAACAAGGAAAAATATTGAATTAGATAAGGTCCTTATATTGATGACATACAAACACTTAATAGCTTGTGAATAATATGTTGAAAATCCAAGATCAGACATTTTTTAGGATTCAACACACAAGTTCTGAGTAAATGCTTTTTCTACAAATAATTTTAATTAGAAATTGAAATGCAAAATATAACAAATTCACAGTCAAGGAATTGATATTTTTAATTGGTGAGAACTGTAAACAATAGTTAAAAGTGAATATGTATAGAACTTAGTGGTGCCTTAAATTAGAAATATTTCATGTTTTTAACTCTTTATAAAAACCAACTGTAACTTTTAAAAATTTTTCATTGTTATTTTGTTTATTTACATTTCAAATGTTATCCTCCCTTCTGAGTTTCCTCTCCAAAATCCCCCATCCTAGACTCCTCTCCTTGCCTCCACTAGCATGTTCTCCCACCCACCCTCCCATTCCTGCCCTACCACCCTAGCATTCCCCTATGCTGGGGCATCAAGCATTCAGAGGACCAAGAGCCTCCCCTCCCTTTGAGGACATCCTCTGCTACATATGTAGCTGGAGCCGTGAGTCCCTCCATGTGTACTCTTAGGTTGGTGATTTAGTCCCTGGTAACTCTGGGGATCTGGTTGTTTGATATTGTTGTTCTTCCTATGGGGTTGCATCTTCTTTATAGTTCTTTACAAATTTTCCATGTGTATAAAGTTCAAATACAGAAGAAGTTTTACCAATATGCCCTTCATTCTTATGGTCCAGGGCAATTATATCATCATGAAATGCAAGATATTACTTCACAAAAGAATTTGAAAACTGTCCACATTAAAATCTGTGTTGTTTAAATGACTCTATCACTGACAATCTTGCCAACATTTAGTTATGAGATATATGTGATTTAGTGGTACATAAGACATTGAAGATGCTTTCTTTTTTTTCCATTGTCTGGTTTTGGATTCTTTGTCAGAGATCTCTTGTCCATAGGCATGTTGGTTTATTTCTGCATCTTCAATTCTATTCCACTAATCGACCTGTCTTTCTCTGCACCAGTAACATGCAGCTTTTATTACTCTTGCTTTGTAGTACAACTTGAAGTCAGGGATGGTGATTTCCCCAGAAGTTCTTTCTTTTATTGTTGAAAATGTTTTGACAATCCTGAGGTTTTGTTTTGTTTATTTCCATATGAAGTTGAGAATTGCTGTTTCCATGTCTGTGAAGAAATGTGTTGGAATTTTGATGAGAATTGCATTGAATCTGTAGATTGCATTTGGGAAGATGGCCATTATAAATGGTGCTGATCTTACTAGCAGTCTGTGTGTAAGGAGACTGGAAATACATAAAGAGTTATCACCTAGCACAAAGTCCAAGTGAATCTTGGACCTCTACAATAAAACAGTTATGCTGAATCTAATGGAAGAGAAATTGGGAAAGAGCCTCAAACTCATTGGCACAGAGAGAAATTTCCTGAACAGAACACCAGTGCCTAGACACTAAAATCAAAAATTGATAAATGGGACCTCATGAAACTGAAAAGCTTCTGTAAGGCAAAGCACACTGTCAATAGGACAAAATGGCAACCGATAGATTGGGAAAAGATCTTTACCAACCCTACATTCAACAGAGGGCTAATATTCAAAATATATAAAGAACTCAAGTAGTTAGTCTCCCAAAACCCAAATTTAAATTGTAAAACAGTTATTGACTGCCTGCAATAGGTATTGAGTATTTAAATTAAACAAATTTAAATTAAACACAGTTCACTAGAGAAAAAAGAAAGTAACTGAGAGCATTTGTGGCTTTTGCCCGGGACCAAAGTTCATTTCTCACTTTCAGGTGTTTTGTGGCCCTCATCTGTCCGCCAGAGACATCTGTATGTATGTGAAGAACAAAAATGCTTGTAGACATAGGCATAATAAAGAAATCTGAATATTTTAAAAAGAAGAAGTAAAGCTAACATAAAATATTCTGGCGTTAGCTCAGAAGAAGTTTGCTCTGTGGGTAAGACACTGACCATGCATCCATGCTGATGTGAGCTTGAATCCCCAGAACACATATAAAACCTACATGCCTCTAAGCAGTCCCTGCAAGTACAGTGTTTCCAAATACATAACAAATACATACCAAAGGTAGAGACATTCGGTGAAACTCATTCTGAAAAGCAGTGTCAGCTACCCTAGAACACACTGCAGGAAAAACACAGATACCCTATATCAGACAAGGCAAAATGCAAGGACTGATATCTGAGGTAATCCTCTCGTGACATGAACAATATACATATATGTACCCTTACATGCTCAGTTGTGTGCACACAGTTGTTTTACACACACACACACACACACACACACACACACACACACACACACACAATCTTTTTCAATAACTTTCCCTGTGTCTACATCACCACATGTGAAACAAACAAAAGTAACTTAAAAATTCCAAACAAATTATAAGAAGTTATCTGCCCTACTCTGTGTAGCCCTGCCATAACTGGCAGCATTCTGGAAGGCTCTCTTGGTAAGTTATACATCATTCCCTTCCTTCTGCATCATTTCTCTTCTATCAGATGCCAGTTCTCCTCATAATAACTCCACCAGAATAATCTAAGAGCTTGACTTACCATCATATCACCTGGACAGCTAAAACTTCATGTAGATACTTTTAGGAGTAAAACCAGTGATCCCTCTGAGGGTTCTGAACTTTGAGTGTTGAACTTTCAGAAACACAAGGATCAACACATTCACACTCATGCACAAAGGGCACACCTGGGAATGAAATAGATTGTAGAGGGCTGGGAGAAATTTTCCATTTGCCCTTTTTGTTCCTCATTAGAATATTATTTGTAAGAAATAAACCCTTCTTAACAGTAAAGAAGCTATTGAAATCAAGAAAATAGCTTCTAAGTGTTTGCTGGAGACTGACCTTTGGTGTGTGACCATAGCCTCCTGTCCCTGGTCACATTCAATCCCAAACTTGAGCAGGCAGCTAAAGACAAATAAGGACTTTAGGTTTCATCAGTTCTCTTTTTCAAGATCCATATAGCCACACACTGTAAATCTTTGCAAAACCTTATTCATGGCAGTGGTAGACTTACAGTCATTTTCTTCTTTCTCGAAGTGCATCACAACTGCAGAACAAGTGTTTTCCGTGAGAGTCTACTTAAATTCCCACTTTGAAAAATCTAAAATACTTTCCTGCAAGGTCCAAGGAAGTCCTGATGACAGTATCCATTAATAAGGAATAGGTGAATTGGTGCATGGTTCCTCTATTTATTACATAATAGGTAGCTTTTATGGTTGTTCTTGGATTTTTGAAAAGCTTCCTAGCAGCTGAATTCCAGCACCTGTAATCCTTTGTAACTGTTTCAGCATTGGCCCAGGGATAGTGCCATTCACTCCAAACAGCACCAGCATTGATTTTGAAATAAAAGGTTCCCTATGGGATTCAAAGATTTTTACAGTGACGCAGTAGGAGAGCAATAAGCCTGAACTTTTAGGGATTTGTTTTATAACCTGGAGGTGTCTTAGACATACACACTTGTAATGCAGGTTGATAGACCTAGTTGACATTGAAACACTCAATTTGTTTTATTGTTTTTCCTTTAGGAGTACAAGCATATTGGCCTTGGAAAACAAGCTTATGTCACTCTTTGTTTCCTATTGTTTCTAATACTTACAGCTTCACATATGAACAAATGTTTTATAATCAAGTATGGCCCAACCTTATACCATTCCATTAGAATTCAATAGCTTTAACAACTGAGGAACATTAAGATGATAATTATCTGAGTAATTGTCAAGAATATTAATAGCAAAGTATTTTAGAAGCTTTATAACCACAAGTTTTCTTGAAATGTTTGCTTAAATCATGATCTATTTGATGGTGAAATTATCTTCAAATTATTTTTACCACAGTGAAGGTAAAAATGTTTCAAAACAGATACAAATATAAAAAGAGGAACAATAAGTATATAAACATTGATGCCTCTTTTTTAAAACTTTAGAATGATAATTTAACATTATTAGAGTAATCAAAAGTCATAAAATTGATAAAGTAAGCGTAAGCTGTTAATTAATTTTCTCTATAGCAAATAATGCCAGTCAGAAAATCCATTAAAGTGATTTATTCCATAATAATAAAAAGGAATAATGTTCTTTATGTAGATTTCTGAGCAACAACAACAACAACAAAAAAAAAAAAAAAAAAAAAAAAAAAAAAAAAAAAAAAAAAAAAAAAAAAAAAAAAAAA
>NC_034591.1:63618980-63637174 GCF_900095145.1 Mus pahari | reverse complement strand
AAAAGAAAAGAAAAGAAAAGAAAAGAAAAGAAAAGAAAAGAAAAACCAGCAATGATCTTATCCAGCTATGAACCTAGGGGAAAAAAAAACACTAAAGGAAACTCAAACTAAAAACTAAACATGATGAGCAAGAGGTGATCACAAGTGCAGTAATGGCAGGACTGTGGTGAGTAACCAACGGCTTGTAAACTTTGAGCAAAATAAAACTGTGCACTCAATACTCCAAAACTCCCTGTTTTTTTATTGAACCATTGGTGTGTAAGTGCATGATGCTGATAGGTATATCATGGCAAAACCATCTTAACATCAGCATTACCTATAAGATTTAATTGAGACAATGAACTTGGAGTAGAAAATAAATTAGGATCTTGTATGCCAGGTCTCTCAGAGACCAGTCCTCTCAGGAGAGCACCCAGGCAGCAGAAGCAACAGAGCTTGGACAAAGGCCCTTCGGGACTTTATCCTCAGGTAGAGTTAAGACCCAGACCTCTGTGCACCTTCTCCACCAGAGGAGAGCTTGCCTGCAGAGCGTACTCTGACCACTGAGACTCAGGAGAGAGCTGGACTCCCTGGAGTGCTGTCAGTGGATAACAGAATCACAGGAGGAACAAGCTTCAGCCAGGGACAGCTCGAACATCTAAAACCAGAGATTACAAGATGGCAAAAAGCAAACTTAAGAATCTTACTAACAGAAACCAAGACCACTTGATATCATCAGAACGCAGTACTCCCACCACAATGAGTCCCGGGTACCCCAACACATCCAAAAAGCAAGATTCAGATTTAAAATCATATCTCATGATTCTGGTAGAGGATTTTTAGAAGGGCATTAATAACCCATTTAAAGAAATAAAGGAGAACATTGCTGAACACGTAGAAGTACTTAAAGAGGAAGCACAAAAATCCCTTTAAAAACTACAGGAAAACATGGCTAAACAGGTGGAAGTCATTAAAGAGGAAACAAAATATCCCTTAAATAATTATAGGAAAACACAACCAAACAGGTGATGGAATTGAACAAAACCATCCAAGAACTAAAAATGGAAGTAGAAACAAAACAAAACAAACAAACACAAAACAAAAAAAGAAAGCAAACAAAACAAAAACAAAAACAATAACCAACCAACCAAACAAACAAAAAACCAAAAGGAGACAACTCTGGAGATAGAAANCCTAGGAAAGAAATCAGGAACCATAGATGTGAGCATCAGCAACAGAAAGCAAGAGATAGAAGAGAGAATCTCAGGTGCAGAAGATTCCATAGAAAACATGGACACAACAATCAAAGAAAATGCAAAATATAAAAAGATTCTAACTCAAACATCCAGGAAATCCAGGACACAATGAGAAGACCAAAATTTAGGATAATAGGTATACATGAGAATGAAGACTTTCAACTTGAAGGGCCAACAAATATCTTCCACCAAATTATGGAAGAAAACTTCCCTAACCTAAAGAAAGAGATGCCCATGAACATACAAGAAGCCTACAAAACTCCAAATAGACTGGACCAGAGAAGAAATTCCTCCTGACAAATAATAATCAGAACAACAAATGCATTTAGTAAAGGTAGAATATTAAAAGAAGTAAGGGAAAAATTAAGTGACATACAAAGGCAGACCTATTAGAATTACACCAGACTTCTCCCCAGAAACTATGAAAGCCAGAAGTTCCTGGACAAATGTTATACAGACCCTAAGAAAACACAAATGCCTGCCCAGGCTACCTTAACCAGCAAAACTCTCAATTATCATAGATGGAGAAACCAAAGTAGTCCATGACAAAACCAAATTCACACAATATCTTTCCAGAAACCCAGCCCTTCAAAGGATAATAAAGGGAAAACTCCAACACAAGGAGGAAAATTACGCCCTAGATAAAAGCAAGAAAGTAATCCTTCAACAAACCTAAAAAAAGATAGCCACAAGAACAGAATTCCAACTCTAACAACAAAAAAATAACAGCAAGCAACAAATATTTTCTTTAATATCTCTTAATATGAATGGACTCGATTCCCAATAAAAAGATATAGACTAATAGACTGGCTACATAAACAGGACCCAACATTTTGTTGCATACAGGAATCTGACATCAGGGACAAAGACAGATGCTACCTCAGAATAAAAGTCTGGAAAACAATTTTCCAAGCAAATAGTCAAAAAAAAAAAAAAAAAAAAAAAAATAAAAAAAAAAAAAAAAGAGAGCGAGAAAGAAAAGAAAACCAAGCTGGAGTAGCCATTCTAATGGCAAATAAAATTGACTTCCAACCCAAAGTTATCAAAAAAAGACAAGGAGAGGCATTTCATACTTATCAAAGGTAAAATCTTCCAAGATGAACACTCAGTTCTGAATATTGATGCTCCAAATGCAAGGGCATCCACATTCACTAAAGAAACTATAGTAAAGCTCAAAGCACACATTGCACCACAGACAATAATAATGGGACACTTCATAACCCCACTCTCATCAGTGGACAGATCCTAGAAACAGAAAATAAACAGAGACACATTGAAACTAACAGAAGTTATGAAACAAATGGATTTAACAGATACAATTTCCAAAACACATGAAACTCAAGAAGAAGGAAGACCAACCTGTGGATATTTTATTCCTTCTTAAAATGGGGAAGAAAATACCCATGGAAGGAGTTACAGAGACAAAGTTCAGACCTGAGAAGGAAGGATCATCCAGAGACTGCCTTACCCTAGGATCCATCCCATTAACAATTCGCAAACCCAGACACTATTGCATATGCCAGCAAGATTTTGCTGACCGGACCCTGATATAGCTATCTTCTGTGAGGCTATGCCAGTGCCTGGTAAATACAGAAGTGGATGCTCACAGTCATCTATTAGATGGAACACAGGGCCCCCCAATGAAGGAGCTAGAGAAAGTACCCAAGGAGGGGGTCTGCAACCCTATAGGAGGAACAACAATATGAGCTAACCAGCACCCCCAGAGCTTGTATCTCTAGTTGCATATTTTTCAGAAGATGGCCTAGTTGGCCATCAATGGATTAGAGGCCCTTGGTTTTGCGAAGATTATATGCCCTAGTTTGGGGGAATGCTAGGGCCAGGAAGCAGGACTGGGTGGGTTAGGGAGCAGGGTGGGGGAAGGTATAGTGGACTTTCCTGATAGCATTTGAAATGTAAATGAAGAAAATATCTAATAAAAATCCAAAAGAAAAAAAGAAAAAAATTAGTAGCTTTCTAAAACAAAAGCACGACTAAGAATCCCAGTAAGTACAAAGAAGTTTTAGTGAAAATGGTTCCTCTATAGTACTGGAATATGGACAATTGGGGGGGTACTATGGAGTAAACATGTGGGTATGGTGGCCAACAATCTAAACAGATCTTACTGACAGATCTTACAAATATCTATTCAGATGGTCTTCAAAAGATAAGCTGAACTTTCCTGAGAGGAAATGGAGTATGTGGCAGAGATTTGGTGTAGGACATATAACAGGACAATCTGTACTTTCTTTATTAAGTTTTCTGATTCTTATTCAATCAGAGAAAGTTATTTACCAGTATTGTTTAATAAATTTTTTTTTTTTTTTTTTTTTTTGGTTTTTTTCGAGACAGGGTTTCTCTGTGTAGCTCTGGCTGTCCTGGAACTCCCTCTGTAGACCAGGCTGGCCTCGAACTCAGAAATCCGCCTGCCTCTGCCTCCCGAGTGCTGGGATTAAAGGCATGCGCCACCACGCCCGGCTAATAAATTTTAATATTACAAGTGTTTTAAATTATAACAAAGAAGAGACATTTTCAGCTTTGAAATTCCAATGATCTAAAAATATCTATTTTTAAAAGAATTTCATTTGAGAACTATTTTCTGTTGCTGGGACTAGGGGCCAGTGAATATAAAGTGTGTTTTTTATTTAACAGTTTCACTCAAGTGGTAAAAACAATGCCCAGATGATTAAATTTCCATTGCTACATTTTATTTGTGTTGTTTTGTTTTTGTTAGTTTTTGTTTTTAGAAAATACTGTTTAATTTTATTGAATATATTTTGTATGAAAATATTGTTACTTTCTCTTTAAACTTTTGAATTAATAGAGGTAATTAATTATCCTGGGTCTGTCTGTGGTGCAGATAAGGGGGAACAGTCTGAGGAACTTAAAACAGGATGGTGTAGTGCATATGACTGACAGACCATTGTAAGATGTCCTGGGCAAAGAGACACTCATAGTGACAGATACTCAGAGACAAAAGATGAACTAAACTTGAGGGAAAGTTGTCCTTCTACTGATACCATTTGTTATGGAAATTATGAAAATTTATATGGTGAGCCAGACAAGAGGAAGGGCAAAATAGAAAACATTTGTTAAGTGGTAACATTATTTCTAAAAAGTTTAAATTAAATGAACTGATCTCCAAAATAAAACTAATTGAAAGACTATTCTGGAAAAACACACACACACACACACACACACACTATTCCAATCTGAATGGTACATTGCTTTATTGCTTTCTTAAAGAGACCAGATTATATATTTAAAGTTGAGAGGTAATGAGAATTTATAAAAAAAAAAAAAGAAGCTTATTACAGTTATAAAATTAAAAAAATGAAGAAAATTGAAGCTGTACCCCTCAGAGTAATGATGACCAAGTCTCAACCCTGTGTCTCATGTAAAAATAAATACAAAAGGATCTGGAAACTACATGACTTTAACTACATGTGTGCTTTCATTAAGGACTGAATGAAGAACAATGCAGTAAGACTAGCCAGGACAAATTATATACTTAAAAAGAAGAGGTCCACTCCACGCTAGAGAGTCAGTCTATGCTCCAGTTAATAGGAGAATTAAAGATTCAATGTAGAACAGCAATTCTGTCTTTTTCATTGCATTTAAAATTTTTTTTCAGATAATGATACAGAATAATGGGGTTGTTTTTAATAGAGTTTTATTATTTTTTATTTTATGTGTTTGGGGATTTTGTCTCCATGTATGTCTACTTACCACATAGGTGAAGCACATGCAGAGGTCAGAAGAGGGTGTTTATCCCATGGGACCTGAGCTACAGATGACTGTTAGCTCTCATTTAGCAGCTGGTAAGCAGTACCAGGTCCTCTGGAGGGGCAGTCAATGCTTTTATCTTCAGAGTTCTCTCTCTAGTCCAAATGGAGCTTCTTTATGATTTTCTTTCCACATGTCAATTGTTCTACTTACTCATATAAGTATGTTACTGTAGTCTTAATGTATTTAAATTAACTACTATCTAGGAGTACTGGACATCAGTAGTGGATACATTCCCACAAATGCATTATTAGTTACTATTAGCATTTAAGTATAATATTTTATGGAATTCATATATTTTGGCAAACTGTCTCATTGCATCTTTTATATAGTTGACTTTCTTCTTAAGAGTTTTCAGAGCATACAATTTGCGATAAATACAGAGTCTTTATTCATATCTGTGGAAAGGAAATTATTTCTTTCATTCTATGGCTTTTATTTTCAAATCAAATAAGTGTGATTGAAATGTCAACCTTGCTTCAATACCTAGAGGGACTAGCACAGGTAGAACTGGAAGTAGGAGCACTAGACATTTGAATTTAGTTAGAGGAGCTGAACACAATATAAGAAAATAATATAAAGGCAACCAATAGGAATTACAAATTAATATAGAATTTGGGATATATGGGGAAAATGCATGAAGATTTGCACTAGAATTCTTCCATAACAAAATGAATAAAACAGTCAGTTTAATACATTTCATTTTGAGAGCAAAGGAAAAGTGGTTTCCATTTGCTCTACATTCTACTCAGCTGTACCATGTGGAAATCTGTATTGCCATTAATTACTATTGTCTGCCTTCAAAGCAACTGTGGTATTTGATGTAGTAAGGAATAGGCATGTTCCATAGTTGTTAATATCTTCTAAGTTTAAAACTCTGGTCATTAAAATATTTATTTATTGACTCATTGTCCTGTGTCTACTTTTCACCCACTTCTTACCTCAAAGTGCTGGTGCCTAGAAGAATATATAATAAATCAGAGAAGTACTGTGTCCTACCAAAAGGAGAGTCTAGGACTTACTCAGTGGGTGGCAGATTTCTCCACTTTTGAACATTTTTTCCAGCTGTATTTTTATGTTTAGCTAAGGCCTATCCTTTCTTTTTTAATATCCTTGGCCTAAAATTATCTTAATACTTGTCCCTTTTTAGAATGTCACTAGACCCACAGAGTATTCTAATCTAATATCATATGGCAAACCTTATTTGTCTAATGTTAAATACAAGTATTCACCTGAAATGAATGTTTTGAAATTCTGAATATGTTAATGATATCAGATGGAGAAACAAATTTTAATTTATGTTCTATATTAACTCACTTTGAATAGGACTTACAAGTTAAAATGGGACATTTAAGAACTGTTCCATTTTTTTTTTCATTTCCATGGGCTTCTGTTTCACCATAAATAACACTAACCACATTCCAGTAACTCTAAAGAGCTAAAATTCCAGAAAATATGAAGTTTATGGTGTTACTTGAATGAACCATTTATATTTTAAAATATTGGTTAATATTCTATTGGTGTTCTCTTCCCTGAAGTATCTTATTTCTTTCTCTTTTTGGTATTCCTTAGTTTCTTATAGTTTATTGTGTATGTTTCAGGCTGAAAATATAAATATATGCATATAGACATATATATGTTCACATGATGAATATACATACACATATCCATAATTACTCTAAGACAGGTCCCATGCTCCAAAATAGTCAACAATTGTAAATTGGACTCCATATGATTACTTTTTAAAGAGAATATGAGATTGGATAGATAGCGAGATGTAAAAGGATATTAGAGAAGTTGGGAAAAGAGAAACAATAAGATTAATGTATATTTCATGAATTTCCCAAATATGAATGAAAACAATATCTTAACATTTACAAAGAGGATATGTAGAATTAAAATAATTCCAAAAATATAAATGGAGATCATTTATAAATAAAATGAATGACGACAAAATGAGAAAATGTTGTACTTCTACTTATCTCACTGTTCAAGGTACAGTCCTTGTTGAGGCAGGTAGTCAGTCAGGGCATTGGGAACTTGATATGACTTGTCATGGCATATCGACAATAAATAAATAGAAAAATAGTAAAAGCCTCTATTAAATCCCCACTCTTAATTCATGGTGTCTAATTCTTAATTCAGGTTCCTGTCCAGGGAAGGATCCTGTCCAAAACTGAGATAAATTTTTCCTATATGAAGCAATATAATCTAGATAATTGCCCATAAACATGCTCAGAATTTCTAGATACATTTTAGATCTTGTGAAACTGATAGTTAACATTAGCCATCACATTGACAAATTTAATAAGTAAAAAAAAAAAAAAAAAAAAAAAAAGAAGTAAGTTGAATATTAAACTAAATTCATACCTGGTACTGATCTTTACTAAAATAATAATGTAATTAAAAGAGCAGAGAATAATAGGTATTGAAAATATTTTAACACAGGAAATAAATTCTTAACAAACAAGTAGGACTTGATATATTCAGTCAATAATTGGTCGATTGAAAACAACCTCAGATATGTACACATTAATTGGTACTAATTGATTAATTAGGGCTAATTAATTCATACTGATTAACATACTTAGAGATAAAGTTAAAAGAAGGCTTCACAACAAAGTTAGGACTTCTGCAAAATTGTATAATAGGCCTTGGCCCCTTCAAATAAATAGCAAAACCAAAATAAAAAACAATTCAGTTAAAAGGATAGGCATTTCTAAAAACTATTTTACATGTAGCTACAAAGTGATCCCACCCACGACTAATCAAAGAAATGTAACTCAAAAAAAACATGATAATATTACTCTGCACATGTTAGTATGGCACTATGTTGATTTTTGTCAATCAAATCCTTATATTTGTGTTAATTGTA
Organism: Mus pahari; assembly: GCF_900095145.1. NCBI lineage: Eukaryota > Metazoa > Chordata > Mammalia > Rodentia > Muridae > Mus > Mus pahari. Next base: position 63,629,281 of record NC_034591.1, on the reverse strand, counting down.
TTTTTGGGGGGTTGAGAGAAGGAAGAAGTAAAAGTATCAAGATCCCCCAAAAAAGTAAATAAAAAATAAGTTTTAATTGTTATTCAGAAACTAAAATATTGATGAGCTATTGTAAGGAATTAATATGATTCAAACTTTTTGCTTATATAAAAAAAGTAGTTTACTAAAAAGATTTGCAAATTATATATCAAAAGTTCCAGCCACATAAGAGCAAGAGGACTAGGGCATCTGTTGAGATTTTGTATCCTAGAAATGGCAGATTTCCTCACCAAGAAAAACTAAAATTTATGGCTGCTTAAACAAGACCTGAACAATGACAACTGTAGCAGATGTGTGATATGGATGGGGAAATCTCAAGGGATCCACCACTAGACTGCTAATTACTGCTGAGAAATAAGGTATTATCTTTCCTAGTGATGAACTACCTAATGGATTAACCTAATACTAAGTGATCAGTAATGAAATCATATGAAAACATATGAAATCATATGAGTTCATACATGTTGAATATATATGCAACACTAAACAGACTCAGTAGGTTGTCTTTACACACATGTGCATATACACACCTGTGCGTATACACACACACACACACACACACACACACACACAAAGTACATAATTTTACAAAATTCACACCATGCTTTATTTTTTTCTTTTTCTTTTTCTTTTTTTATTGGATATTTTCTTTATTTACATTTCAAATGTTATCGCCTTTCCTGATTTCCCCTCCAGAACCCACCCATCCCATCCCCCCCATGCTTCTATGAGAGTGCTTCTCCTACCCCCTTCTTCCCTTTCTGCTGGATCGAGTTGTATCAACTTTACACAAAATCAGCCAGTACAATGGGAAAGCCCATACCTGGGTTTAATCCTCAGTCCTGACTAACTAAGAATATTGCTTTCTTGCGTGAGGCTTTTGCTGCAGTAGAGAAGTGTGGTTATATTCTCTAGAGATGGTGGAGTTGAAATCTATGATAGGGAATCACAAGATAAAGGTTTCCAATGCTCTGGAAAGCTGACTGGACCTGATATGCCAGATGATGCCAGAAGTCCGCGGAGCCTTGTTTGCTGCAAATGCCAACACGAAGTTTCTGGACTGAGCTTAAGGAGGTGCAGTTCCCCCTCAGCTGTACTCCTAGAGAAGCAGATTATCTGTGTGGCTTCCTCTAATACTGCTAATCAGTGGACACCCTCTACAGCTAATGCCCTCATATCAGTGTCAACAGAAGAGCCACTTGGTGTGGGCAAGAACTCAGCCCTAGCTCATGTGATGCCACAGCTGTGCACTGGGTTTGCAGCAGGGCAGGAAGGGTCATATGTGCTCTGTGGCCTCACCAAGGACCCACACTTTCCCTGTTTCTGCTCTAGTCTAGATTGAGTAGTGCATGCTGTCCCCTACTCTTTGGACATAATGTGCATGTGGGACTCAAATTCCTCCAAGAACACTAGCTTCACGGTTACTGTTTAGCTCTAGTCTTCCTATCTGTAAATGTGATTTAAAATCTAAGCCCCGAATATTCTCTATTTATTAATACAGTCTTAACAAATAAGTAGAATTTTGTATATTCAGTCAATAGTTGGTTGGTTTAAAATAACCTCATATTTGTGTGAGTGTGTGCTTGTTTACACAATGTAAATATATGTAAATGTACAAATGTATGTGTATGTGGTTTATGTATATGTGGCAATAATTAAAAGAACACGGCAACAATCTGAGATGATTACGATAGGAATAGAAGAAATTGACAAGAGGGGTTATGAAAAGTACTGGAGGGCAGAAAGAAAAGAAAAAATTAATGTAGTAATATTATAGTTAATATCTTTAAAATCTTAATTAAATAAACAAGTTTAAAGGTATCATAATGCCTTTTTCTAAAACATTCTATACACACCCTGTTTTTTAAAAGATATGTTCACATGCATAAATAATAAAATAAAAATATCTACAAATGCAGAAATAAGCCCATGTAATAAAAACCCTATGCATTTTAGTAAATATGTAAAAAAAATTAGAGAAATTTGTTGAAAAGTCTCAACAAGCAATGTGCTTCTAAAAAGGTCCTTAGCAGCTTAAATAGATAAAATAATCAATAAAAAAGCATACATAACTGAAAAGGTGGATTGTAGGGGACTCAGAAACTACTCACAAAAAAGAAAAGAATAATCTAAAGAAAACCATACAGCAGAATGAAAGCAAATACATCAGCAGCTATTAACTTGAAAAGGATTAAAAATCTAGGACTAACAAACCCTCAAATATTTTGCATCAAAACACAAATAATCAAACAATAGGAAATGTATATGAATAGAGTATTCTAAAAACAAGAACAATCATAAATTGTCAATAAATGCTGGTAAGGATGGGAGGATATTAGGATCCTTATATACTGACTGTAGAATGTCAACTTTCTTGTACCATATTCAGAATAAAGAGTTCTCAAAAGATAAAAATAGAACTCTGATGTATTCAAGTTCTACCAACCTAGAACATATAACCAAATAATCCATCCATGACATATGAAAATACTTGAACATCTATATTTATTGGAACACTATTCACAACAGCCAAGGAATAAACTAGCTTAGATAGCCTTAAACAGATAATATTGGTAAAGATCTTGCTGTATACATGCACAGTAAGATTTCACTTAGCCAAAAAAACAACTATTTCTTATTTTCAACAAAATATGTGAAAATAAAAGTCATGACATTAAACACAACAACCAAAAAGTTAAATGTGGTTCTTCTCATATACAGAACCAAAGGAACATATGCATATATCCATATACACTTTATATACATATGTGATTTGGTCTTAGTTTGGGGTTTATTGCTGTGCAGAGACATGATGACCAAGGCAACTCTTATAAATGCTAACATGTAATTGGGGCTGGGCTGGAGGAATTGAGAGTTCTATATCTTGATCTCTCTATGGCTAAGCATGAAAATACAGGAATCTATGGGGCTCATAACTATTCAAACTACCACATTCCACTCTCTGACCCCCATATTCTTGTAGCCATAATATAATGAAAAATGCATTTAGTCCAATTTCAAAAGTCCCCATAATGTATCACATTCTCAACAATTATTAAAATTCAAAAGATCACAGTCTCCTTTGAGATTCACTCAATCTCTTAACTAAAATTCTCTATAAAATCAAATGGAAAAGTCACACGCTTCCAACATACAATGACACAGAATATATACCACTGTTCCAAAATACAGGGGAAGGGAGCACAGTGAGGTAATACTAGAACAAAACAAGACTAAAAACCAGCTAGTCAAACCCATAAACTCAATTTCTCTATATCTGAGGTCAAAATGTTCTTCAGATCTCCAACTTCTTTCATCTTTGTTGACTGCACCACACTCTTTCTCTTGGTTCGTTTCTACTCTTTGTAGTAGCTTTCCTCAAGAGGTATAATATGGCTTTGCCATTTTTTATCTCTTGAGATCTCAAGGAAATTCAAGTTCATCTTCAAAACTTCATACCATGGCCTACCTGAGCCTCCATGCAAGGGCATCCTGCCACATATCTAGTGCCAGTGACTTTCTTTACTTATGGAGGGGGATTCCATAATCTCTTCCTTCTACCCTTGATTATAAAACCAGAAGCATGTTGTAAAAGCTTTTAAGTTCTGCTGCTTGTTGGGGCTGGAACATGCCCCCTTGTTCTACCACATCCTCACTACCTTTCTTGTTTTGATAACTTCTTTCATGCCTAAACTTGGCTGTCTTAGAACTTGCCCTGTAGACTGACCTTGAACTCAGAGATCTGCATGTATCTTGAGTGGTGGGATTAAAGACATATGCCACCTAAGTTTCTCTTTAATTCTTTTTCATTATAGAACTTTATAAAGTAGGGATCATTTATAATAAGAAAGAATAGTAGCAAGGAGTTAAGAAAGAATATTTGAGATGAATACTCTCATTACATGGTATTTTTCATGAAAACATTGTATAACTCATCTCTGTTTAGTGAGTAGCTTCTAACAGAGGACAGATGTTAATTTTTTCAATTATTTTTAAAGTGTCTGTGGATATAATCATTTGATATTTTCCCTTGTTATTGATTCTTGTTATCATCACTGCTCTTGTTATTTATATTATTTTTAATATAAATAGAGCAAATTTATATTATTTTTAATTCAAAATGTTGATGTAGGAAGTGTAATAAATTTAGTTTCCTTGTAAGCTTTAATATTTCAACAATAATCTCCTAATATTCATCTTGTTAATATATATTATTTTTAAAAAATATTTCTACTTTACTTAGTATCTTCTCCACCTATAACATTGTCTTTAATTGCCAAGTGTACTGGCTAGCTTTGTGTCAACTTGACACAGCTGGAGTTATCACAGAGAAAGGAGCTTCAGTTGGGGAAGTGCCTCCATGAGATCCAGCTGTGGGGCATTTCCTCAATTAGTGATCAAGGGCGGAGGGCCCCTTTGTGGGTGGTGCCATCTCTGGGCTGGTAGTCTTGGGTTCTATAAGAGAGCAGGCTGAGCAAACCAGGGGAAGCAAGCCAGTAAAGAACATCCCTCCATGGCCTCTGCATCAGCTCCTTTTTCTGACCTGCTTGAGTTCCAGTCCGGCATCCTTTGGTGATCAACAGCAGTATGAAAATGTAAGCCGAACAAACCCTTTCCTCCCCAACTTGCTTCTTGGTCATGATGTTTGGGCAGGAGTAGAAACCCTGACTAAGACACCAAGAAAAACTTAACTTACAGAGTCTGAAATTTTACCACCTTGTTCTAGTAAAGAATGAAGTACTTTTTAATAAGAGAAGAAAGAATTAACATTACTCGTTTGTTCAAATTTTAGTTTTCCCTTTTAAAATTCACAAATGATCAGCTTATTCAATTATTCAAGTTAAGTTGTGCTTAAGATCTTAACTTTCTTTAGTTCTTAATGGAGAAGCAAATATTATGGCACTATTGTTATAAAAGTGTTGGGGTTTTTTTTGTTGCTAAGTATTATAAATGTATTTGTCTTTTTGACCCTCACATTTTTTCCAGCATGTCTTTTTAAAAAATTAGATATTTTCTTTATTTACATTTCAAATGTTATCCCCTTCCCTAGTTTCCCCTCTGAAAAACCCCTATCCCCTCCCTACTTCCCCTGCTCCCCAACCCACTCACTCCCATTCTCAGTCCTAGCCTTCCCCTGTACTGGGGCATAGGACCTTCACAGGACCAAGGGCCTCTCCTCCCATTGATGACTAACTAGGCCATTCTCAGCTACATATACAGCTAGAGCCACATGTCCCACCATGTGTTTTCTTTGATTAGTAGTTTAGTTCCAACGAGCTCTGGAGGTACTTGTTAGTTCATATTGATTTTCCTCCTATGGGGCTTTAGACCTCTTCAGCTCCTTGGGTACTTTCCCTAGCTCCTTCATCAAGGACATTGTGCTCCATCCAATTGATGATTGTGAGCATCCACTTCTATATTTGCCAGGCACCGGCAAAGGCCTTCAGGAGACAGTTATGTCAGGCTCCTGTTAGCAGGCTCTTGTTGGCATCTGCCATAGTGTCTGGGTTTGGTGGTTGTTTATGGGATGGATCCCCAAGTAGGGCAGTCTCTGTATGGTCGGTCATTCCTTCAGACTGTGCTCTGAACTTTGTCTCTGTAACTCCTTCCATGGGTATTTTCTTCCCCCCTTCTAAGAAGGATTCTGAGCTTCTGGGCTAATCTCCACTTTTCAGTGAGTGCATATCATGTGTGTTCTTTTGTGACTGGGTTACCTCACTCAAGATTATATTCTCCAGATCCATCCATTTGTCTAAGAATTTCATAAACTCATTGTTTTTAATAGCTGAGTAATACTCCATTGTATAAATGTACTCATTGCTCTGTTGAGGGAAATCTGTGTTCTTTCCAGCTTCTATTATAAATAAGGCTGCTATGAACATAGTGGAGCATGTGTTCTTATTACATGTTCAGCACCTTCTGGGTATATGTCCAGGAGTGGTATTGCTGGATCTTCCGGTAGAACTATGTCCAATTTTCTGAGGAATAACCAAACTGATTTCCAGAGTGGTTGTACCAGCTTGCAGTCCCACCAGCAATGGAGGAGTGTCCCTCTTTCTCCACATCCTCGCCAGCATCTACTGTCATCTGAGTTTTTGATCTTAGCCATTCTGACTGGTGTGAGGTGGAATCTCAGGGTTATTTTGATTTGCATTTCCTTGATGATTAAGGATGTTGAACATTTTTTAGGTGCTTATCAGCAATTTGGTATTCCTCAGTTGAGATGAGAATTCCTTGTGTAGCTCTGTACCCTATTTTAAATAGAGAGTTTTGGTTTTCTGGAGTCCGACTTCTTGAGTTCTTTATATATTTTGGATATTAGCCCCCTATCAAATTTAGGATTGGTAAAGATCTTTTCCTCTTTGCCCAATCTGTTGGTTGCCTTTTGGTTTTATTGACAGTGTCTTTTGCCTTACAGAAGCTTTGCAATTTTATGAGATTCCATACAGAAGCCATTGGTGTTCTGTTCAGGAATCTTTCCCCCGTGCCCATATCTTCAAGGCTCTTGCCCACTTTCTCCTCTATATGTTTCAGTGTCTCTGGTTTTATGTGGAGTTCTTTGATCCACTTAGACTTGAGCTTTGTACAAGGAGGTAAGAATGGATCAATTCATATTCTTCTACACGATAACTGCCAGTTGACCCAGCACCATTTGTTGGAGATGCTGTCTTCTTTCCACTGGATGGTTTTAGATCCTTTGTCAAAGATCAAGTTGAATTCAAACATTCTTGTTCCCATTTCCTAACAAAATCATGGGGTAGATTTTTAATGAAATGATTTCTCAATATATGACAATTTGAAAGGAAGCAGAAAGTTCATAGTTATGTTATCTGGTTTTGTTTGTATTTCCTGAAGCTAAACAGGAAAACTGAGCCACCCAAAAGGCTGTGGGCCTCCAGTAGACCTACAGGAGGCATAGGCAGAGAGAGAAACAAAAGGTGTGGTGGAGCAATGAGACATGTCAGTCTATCACCAGGGAAGCAAAATTAGACCACACCCCAAAATAGAGGGAAATCTATAGCATCAATTATGACCCTTTTTGCTTTTCTTAATGCAAGAACTATGGACACACATATACCCTGCACTGCATTGGAATTTTTTTCTTTTTTATAATTAGAAATTGTATTTTATATATAACAGACCTCCTGACTTCAATAAGATGGAAATTATCTTTTTTCCAAAAGTTTAAACATGTTACACTTGATTAATTTAAGAATCAAAGTTTTGCCTCTTCTGAGGGAAGCATGTGTATAATGTATAAAATTACCATTAACAGTGGATTGGGGATGGAAGTTCTTTATATTTGGCTCTGCTAAGTAGGTAGAAATAGATTCTAAAGTTCACTAAATTCTTGGTTCTCTTGTTTATCCCTGTACTAGATTACTTACAGACAAGAAAATGACATGTAATTCATTGTTTTTAATTTCAGACATAGACAATGATATGTCATTGTCTTTCTAAAGGAAATGCTTGTTTTGGAGACACATGAACTAATAAATGTGAAATTCCCTGCTCATTTCTTCTGTTTCCTCCCTCTTAAAATTATGGCCAGTGTTTCATTTTTCTGATGGATATGATTGGCATTGGAGATTGACACCTTGGAGCCAGGGCTTAATTCTCATTCACTTTCCATTCTTAGCCATTTGGGGAGAAGTGGAAATCAAGGAGTTGGACTTCAGTTCAATGGAAACCTCACTGAATCTATCAGGTACTTGCTTTAAGTACACTCCCTGAGGACTAGAAATCTCTTTTGAATTTCTCTTCCCCATCACTACCATCAGGTTATTAACACAGGAGAAGCAAATTTGTGCTTCTGTTGGCTTATTTGTGTCTAAGTTCTATTCCTTGCAAGTAGAAGCCCATTTCATATTAAAGCTCAAAATGTTTAATTAAGTGAGACAATATTAACCAACCCCTGGTTATCAATATTCAGTACCAGATGACTATTATCTGCTAATAAGTAAGAACTTACTTTTTACAGAGCAGAGTACCAAGGCTTCTGTTCTTTGTTGCTCCTGTACCAGAATGATTTTTGGAAACTCAGAAAAAAGGTTTTGAATTTTAAATATATAAAATAATGACTCTCACAGTGAACAACAGACAAATGCCTGATAGCTGATTTTCACTAGAGGGCATGAAATGGAAGTTTGTCAGGTATGTGTATTGCATTCTGTAGAGAGAAAAAGAGTAATACAAAACTATGGGTATGGAATAAATATAAAGAAAAAGTGTTACACTGTTTACATATAGGTCAGAAACTGTCCATTTCCAATGTGAAATTCTTAAAGGTCAAGCTATGGCATTATACTCACTATAGTTAGTGCTTAACTAGTATATGCTGCATGCACGCAGAGAGGTCCAAAATATAAAGAGGTATTGCTCTGTGCTTGATATATTTACACACAGAGGCTTTGTGACACAGAAAATGTGATCTTAGCTAAGAGGCTGGTACTAAGGGCCACAATTTTATATAAAATAATGCTTCAAGTATTAATAACTTTAAGAGTCCTGGAATTTTAAATATGAGAGTCTATCTACATACTTATATCTTTATCCATGCTGCAATTCCAACTCACTCACTGAAAAAAATAATCAAAACTTATAAATAAATATGAATAAAATAAATCCATATAGTTTGGCATTTCCATATCTGACACTAGTGCTACATTATGCAAAGTTGAATTTAAATTATGTTTCATTCAATAAAAGTTTCACTTAGAAGAGAGAGCCATATATGAAACAGCCTGTAACTTTTACGTACGTCTATGAAGATGTCTAATTTTATAAGGAAAATCATCATAAAGCTACTTAAATGATACTACTACTAATGTTAAACTTTAATGAAACTTCTTATTATAATATTGGAAAAGTTTACATTTCACATTTGGGGAATTATTAAGATGTGACTCTCAACCTCTACTGTAAATTTTATGATACATGATTATTTAAAATAATAGGCCATAGTTTCCTTACCTAGTATTTTGCATAAAAGTTCGTCTAATAGATGATATTTTTACTATCACAATCATACATTTTACCTGAACTGCAAAGGAAATTATGCATGCATTACTTCATTCACATTCATAAAGGAAGTAGAAAATGTTCACAGACAGCTCTTTTAACTTCTCTGCCTGTGAGTGAATACTGGAGACAGAGAAATGATTGAAGGGAATGGGACACAGGACATCTGCTGTGCTGTCTGTCCTTAGGCCTTTAAACTATGAACATCTAGCAATTACGGTCAACAATAAACACTTCTCAGAGTAATGTAACATTTGAGTTTTGTAAAAACAATGTTTACTAAGAGGTACAAGGTCTAAAACATAATAATATAAAGAGCGTATATAAAGTAAAATGATCATTATCCTTTGGGATTTAAAGTTTAACATTAACAAAATTCTGTTTTGGTAAACATAACTACAATATTATAACATTTAAGTCTTTGTATTCCTTATATTTGGTAGTTCTCAGTCATTTTAAGTTGTTACATGCCTACTTTAATCTTTCATGTTATTTGTTAATTATCATGATAGAAAAATCTCATTTTCCAAATTATTATTTTTCATTATCTTAAAATTGTGACTTCCAACAGTAGTTGATTATTAGAATAAAACCTACAAACTATTTTATATTGACAAGTAGTAACATGCTAATGTTTATGAAATAATGTTTTAAATAAGTAATTTTATTTTTAATAGTAACAATATCCTCTGTGATATCATATTAATCTTTATTATTTAATCATCACACAAATATTATGAAATATATACTATTAATTCACCTTAATCCATGAGGAAACTGAAGAACAGAGAAGCTGAAGTTCAGCATGTAGAGTTGGACAGATGTTTAGTGGGTGAGACAGACTGTCACATGATAGGAGAACCTGGGTTGGAATCCATATTATCCATGAGTGTCACCATGTTTGTGCCTATAGTGACAATGCAATGAAGATTGGGAGGCAGTATGGTCCCTGGAACTTTCTAGCTTTTAGCCCAGATACACATTCAGTCAGAGACCCTGTTTCCAGAGAATAAAGTGGTGAGTGAGAGAACATAACACTCAGTAAATTTCTTGTTTGACCTATTAGTGATGTGCAAACACACACACACACACACACACACACACACACACACACACACACACACACACACACAAAACATACATGTAGGTCCTCCATTGGGGACCCTGTGTTCCATCCAATAGCTGGCTGTGAGCATCCACTTCTGTATTTGCCAGGCACTGGCATAGCCTCACAAGAGGCC
>NC_034591.1:63610941-63617948 GCF_900095145.1 Mus pahari | reverse complement strand
GCCTGCCTCTGCCTCCTGAGTGCTGGGATTAAAGGTGTGTGCCACTACGCCCAGCTCAAATTCTCATTTTTAACTTTTTAAAAATTAATCATTCCATTCATTTACATCTCAAATGATATTCACCTTCTTGTTTACCACTTCACAACCCCCCCATCCCATCTGCCCTCTGCCCCCTCCCCTTTGCCTCTATCAGGGTGCTCCCGCAATCACTAACCCTCTCCTGACCCATCGTTCCAGCAGTTACCTACCATAGGGCATCAAACTTCCCCAGGACCAAGGGCCTCCTCTCCCACTGATGTCAGACAAGGCCACCTTTCGCAACATGTATATCTGGAGCCATGTATCCCTCCATGAACACTCCTTGGTTGTGGTCTCGTCCTTGGGAGCTCTGGGTGGTCTGGCCTGTGGATATTTCCTAAGGGACTGCTATCCTCCTTTGCTTCTTTAGTCCTTTGCCCAGCTCCCCCAGCTTCCCTAACCAAGGTCCCTGAGCTCAGATTTGTGGTTGTCTGTGAGCATCTGCATTTGCATTGGTCAGGTGCTGAAAGAACCTCCCATAGAACAGTCACACAGTCACACCAGGTTACTGTGAGCAAGCATAGAGGCTTAAATTGTAAGCCTAGTGTGAAGTGAAGGCCTAGTGGAGGATAGTGGGTTTACAAGGTAGATATTGCTGTACAAGGGAGAGGTTAAATCCTGACTAAGAAAATTAGAGAGTTTCAGACAATAACATTCAGTCATGAAGCTTGTCAATGAAACAAAACCACCTCATTCTCATATGATATGTGGATGTGAAGAGAGTTACTTTCTTCCGTTCTGAGTGAACCACTGCCAGGGATCCAAGGACCTTCCACTGTGCTCTTGCAGGTCAAGTACTTCCCACATACCTAACTGGTATGGAATGAGCTCAAGAAGATGAACTTTAGAGGACAGACTCATTATATCTCAAGCAAAGCTAGTTGAACATGCAATAGGCAAGGGATTCAAGTTAAGGGCAAGAAAACAAATAATGTAGATTTACATATGGACAAAGACTTTGCACATCACAAAGGAGAAAGAAAATGGCCAGAACAAAAAGATTTGGGCACATTATTCTTTTGACTTACTTATGCTTTGAAGATATCATTGTCTTAACTGATTGAAGATTTGTAGCAACTCTGAGATGAGCAAACCTGTCATCTCCTTTTTTGTAATAACATGTCCTGACTTATTTTTTTCCTTTCTTTCATTTTTGTCATGTTTTGATTTTGTTTTTATTGAATATTTTCTTTATTTACATTTCAAATGTTTTCCCCTTTCCAGGTCACCCCTTCAGGAAAACCCTATTCCATTCTCCCATCCCTGCCTTCATGAGGGTGCTCCCCCACCATCCTGTATTCCCACCCTGGCATTCCCCTACCCTGGGATATCAAATGCCATCAGGCCCAAGGGACTCTCCTACCTCCCACTGATGCCAACAATGCCATCATCTACCACATATGTTGCCAGAGCCCAGAGTCCCTCCATGTGTACTCTTTGGTTGCTGGTCCAGTCCCCAGGAGCTGCAGGGGGCCCAGGGGTTTGACACTATTGCTCTCTCCTTGGGGCTGCAAACCCACTCAGTTCCTTTAGTCCCTTCTCCAACTTCTCCATCAGGGACCCCATATTCTGTCCAATGGATGGCTGCAAGCATCCTACTCTGTATTTTTCAGGCTCTTGTAGAACATCCCAGGAGACAGACATATCAGGTTCCTGTCAGCAAGAACTTCCCTGCAGACACATAGCATCTCGATTTGGTGACTGTATATGAGATGGCTATATCTACTTATCAGAGAGTACATACCATGTGTGTTCTCTGGTGACTGAGTTACCTCACGAAGAATGATATTTTCAAGTTCCATCAATTTGTCTAAGAATTTCATGAAGTCATTGTTTTAATAGCTAAGTAGTACTCTATTGTGTAATTGTACCACATTTTCTGTATCCATCCCTCTGTTGAAAGACATCCCAGTTCTTTCCAGCTTCTGGCTATTATAAATAAGGCACCTATGAATATAGTGGAGAATGTATCCTTGTCATATATTAGAGCATCTTTTGGCATATGCCCAGGAGTGGTATAGCTGGGTGTTCAGGTAATATTATGTCCAATTTTCTGAGGAAGCACCAGACTGATTGCCAGAGTGGTTGTACCAGCTTGCAATCCCACCAGTAATGGAGAATTGTTGTTGTTACTCCACATCCTCGCCAGCATCTGCTGTCACCTGAACTTAGACATTCTGACTGGTTTGAGTTAGAATTTCAGGATCGTTTTGATTTGCATTTCTGTGATGACTGAGGGTGTTGAACATTTCTTTGGGTGCTTCTTGGGCATTCGAGATTCTTTAGTTGAGAATTCTCTGTTTAGCTCTGTTTCCCAATATTAGTAGGGTTACTTGGTTCTCTGAAGTGTAACTTCTTGAGTTCTTTGTATATATTAGATATTAACCCTCCATTGGATGTAGGATTGGTAAAGATCTTTTCCCAATCTGATGCTTGACATTTTGTCCTATTGACAGTGTCTTTTGCCTTATAGAAGCTTTGCAGTTTTATGAGGTACCATTTGTCAATTGTTGATCTTAGAGCATAAGCCATTGGTGTTCTGTTGAGGAACTTTTTCCATGGTACCCATGTGTTATAGGCTTTTCCCCACTTTCTCTTCTACTAGATCGAGTGTATCTGGTTTTATGTGGAGATCCTTGTTCCACTGGACATGAGATTTGTACAGGGAGATAAGAGTGAATCAATTCAGTTTTTTTCTACATATTGACTACCAGTTGATCCAGCACCATTTGTTGAAAATGTTGTCTTTTTCCAATTAATTTTTAACTCCTTTGTTAAAGATCAAGTGACCATAGATGTGTGGGTTCATTTCTGGGTGTTCACTTCTATTCCACTGATCTACTTGCCTTTCTTTCTACAAATACCATGCTGTTTTTTTAATCACTTTTGCTATGTAATACAGCTTGAGGTCAAGGATGGTGATTCCCCTATAAGTTCTTTTACTGTAGAGAACAGTTTTCGCTATACTGGGATTTTTGTTATTCCAAATGAATTTGACAATTGCTCTTTCTAACTCTGTGAAGAATTGAGTTGGAATTTTGATGGGGATTGCATTGAATCTGTAGATTGCTTTTAGCAAGATTGCCATTTTTACTATATAAATCCTGCCAGTCCACAAGCTTGGGAGATCTTTAAATCTTCTAAAGTATTCTTTTATTTCTTCCTTCAGAGACTTGAAGTTCTTGCCATATAGATCTTTCACTTGTAGGTAAGAGTGACACCAAGGTTTTTTATATTTTTTTGACTATTGTGAAAGGTGTCATTTCCCTAATTTCTTTCTCAGCCCATTTATCCTTTGAGTTTAGGAAGTTAGTTTAGGAAGGCTACTGATTTATTTGAATTAGTTTATATCTGGCCAGTTTGCTGAAGTTGTTTATCAGGTTTAGAAGTTCTCTGCTGGAATTTTTGAGGTCACCTAACTATACCATTATATCATCTGCAAATAGTGATAGTTTGACTTCTTTCTTCTAATTTTTATCCCTTTGACCTCCTTTTGTTGTCTAATTCCTCTATCTAGAACTTCAAGTACTGTATTGAGTAGGTAGAGAGAGAGAGTGGGCAATCTTGTCTAGTCCCTTACTTTAGTGGGATTGCTGTGGGCCTGGGAGCTGTTGGGGAAGAGGGGGAGGGAAAGAGCCCACATCCAGTGCTCTGGGCAGGCAGACATGGGAGGACTGCTGTCATTTTCCACTCAGCCCTGGGTGAGCATCTAAGCCACTGACCCCACACTGTGGGGGATGGACAATGGGCAGCCCCAGATACCAGGGGCCCCAGGGTGATACCCTCGGTCCTGGGGATATGAGAGAAAGGGCATAGGGAGAGAGGTTTCCATGCAGGTAAGATTCCTTAATCTAGGCCTTGACTGGAACAAGAGAAGGCCTTCCATCAAGAGATTAGAAACGGTTCATTAGAGGAAAGACTATCCCATTGTCCAAGCACAATGGGCCTTGATGAACAGCCCATTGCCCCACAGAATTGTTTCAATTTCTATACATTTAGTATGATGTTGGCTACTGGTTTGCTGTATATTGCTTTTACTGCTTAGGTCTATACATTGAATTCCTGATTTTTCTAAGACTTTTAACATGGCCATTTCAGTCTGTGCCAGCACTGGATCACCTAGGGCACAGAGTCGGCAGGCAAGCCCATGGTCACTAGAGGACTGCCCACATGATCTTAGGATCACTGGTGAGTGGAACACAACTTCTGCTCCAATCCAATGACACACGGGACCTGAGACAGCACTAGGGAATCAGAGAAATGGCCTGACCAGGGGCACAAGTCCCTTCCTGTCTGCGCCAGCACCAGGTCACCTAGGGCACAGAGTCAGTGGACAACCCCACGGTCCCTAAAGGACTGCGCACACAATCTTAGGATCACTGGTGAGTGGAACACAACATCTGCTCCAATCCAATAGTGACAGGTCTGTGACCGCAGGAACAAGGACACCAGAGCCTTTCCTGAACAGAGGCTCAGGTTCTTTCCTTTTGATCAGTTCTGGTTTACCTTGGTTTTGAACGGACCAGACAACTCTACAGTCTTCAGAGGAGACACCACTTCCACACACTGTAACATGCCCAGGATCTTAGGACAACAGGATCCCAGGATAACAGGAGCTGGGTCACAGTAGTATTTGAGTGTCTCAGAGGATCTTGACTGCCAAGAACTCAGACACACCCAATATCTCAGGTTCACAGAAGACCACAATCAAAGAATCACAGAGAAATCTAGACTCTGAGAAGTTCTGAATCAACTGGGATTATAGGAAGGACAGGCTGCAGTCAGATATATTGAGGACAGCAAGCACTAGAGATAATCAGATGGCAGGAGGCAAGCATAAGAACAGAAGCAACAGAAACCAAGATTACTTGACATCATCACAACCAAACTCTCCCACAATAGCAAGTCCTAGATACAACATCACACCAGAAAAGCAAGACATGAATCTAAAGTCACTTCTCATGATGATGATGGAGGAGTTTAAGAAGGAAATACTGGAAATCACAGGAAAAAGAATAGAAGACTTTAAAGTGGAAAAACAAAAATCTCTTAGAGACTTACAGGAAAATGCTATCAAAAAGGAGATGGAATTGAACAAAACTATTCAGGAGCTAAAAATGGAAGTAGAAACAATAAAGAAAACCCAAAGGGAGACAACTCTGAAGATAGAAACCCTAGGAAAGAAATCAGGAACCATAGATTCGAGCATCAGCAACAGAATACAGGAGATGGAAGAGAGAATGTCAGGTGCAGAAGATTCCATAGGGAATACGGATACAACAATCAAAGAAAATACAAAATGCAAAAAGATCCTAACTCAAAATATCCAGGAAATCCAGGACACAATGAGAAGACCAAAGCTACGGATAATAGGAGTAGATGAGAATGAAGATTATCAACTTAAAGGGTCAGCAAATATCTTCAACAAAATTATAGAAGAGAACTTCCCATACCTAAAGAAAGAGATGCCCATGAACATTCAAGAAGCCTACAGAACCCCAAATAGACTGGACCAGAAAAGAAATTCCTCTGACACATAATAATCAGAACAACAAATGCTCTAAGTAAAGACAGACTATTAAAAGCAATAAGGGAAAAAGGTCAAGTAACATATAAAGACAGGCCTATTAGAATTACTTGAGACTTCTCACCAGAGACTATGAAAGCCAGAAGATCCTGGACAGATGTTATACAGACCCTAAGAGAACACAAATGCCAGTCAGGCTACTATACCCAGCTAAACTCTCAATTACCGTAGATGGAGAAACCAAAGTATTCCATGACAAAACAAAATTCACAGATTATCTTTCAACAAATCTACCCCATCAAAGGATAATAATGGAAAAACACCAATACAAGGACAGAAATCACTCTCTAGAAAAAGCAAGAAAGGAATCCTTCAACAAAACTAAAAGAAGATAGCCACAAGAACAGAATGCCAACTCTAACAACAAAAATGACAGGAAGCAACAATTACTTTTCCTTAATATCTCTTTAATATCAATGAACTCAATTCTCCAATAAAAAGGCATAGACTAACAGATTGGCTACATAAACAGGACCCAACATTTTGCTGTGGACAGGAAACTAATCTCAGGGAAAAAGACAGATATTACCTCAGAGTGAAAGGCTGGAAAAAATTTTCCAAGCAAACGGTCTGAAGAAACAAGCTGGAGTAGCCACTCTAATATTGAATAAACTTGACTTCTAACCCAAAGTTATCAAAAAAGACAAGGAGGGGCACTTCATACTCATCAAAGGTAAAATCTTCCAAGATGAACTGTCAATCCTGAATATCTATGCTCCAAATGCAAGGGCAGCCACATTCATTAAAGAAACTTTAGTAAAGCTTAAAGCACACATTGCTCCACACACAATAATAGTAGGAGACTGAAACACCCTGCTCTCATCAATGGACAGATCCTGGAAACAGAAACTACATAGAGATGCAGTGAAACTAACAGAAGTTATGAAACAAATGGATTTAATAGATATCTACAGAACATTTTAACCTAAAACCAAAGGATAAACATTCTTCTCAGCATCTCATGGTACCTTCTCCAAAACTGACCATATAATTGGTGACAAAACAGGTCTCAACAGATACAAAAATATTGAAATTGTCCCATGCATCCTTTCAGACTACCATGGTCTAAGGCTGATATTCAATAACACCAACATTCAATTTGAAACTGAACAACACTGTCCTGAATGATACCTTCATAAAGGAATAAATAAAGAAAGAAATTAAAGACTTTTTAGAGTTTAATGAAAATGAAGCCACAACATACCCAAACTTATGGGACACAATGAGAGCATTCCTGAGAGGAAAACTCATAGCTCTGAATGCCTCAAAAAAGAAACTAGAGAGAGCATACACTAGCAGCTTGACAGCACACCTAAAACCTATAGAACAAAAGGAAGCAAAA
>NC_034591.1:63605364-63610067 GCF_900095145.1 Mus pahari | reverse complement strand
CAAACTTTATATGCCCCAGTACAGGGGAACACCAGGGCCAAGAAGTGGCAGTGGGTGAGTAGGAGAGTAGAGGGGGAGGCTATAGGGGACTTTGGGGATAGCATTTGAAATGGAAATGCAGTAAATACCTAATAAAAATTGAAAAAAAAAAGACTTTTAACATGAATGGATGATGAATTTTGTGAAATGCTTTTTCAGTATCTAATGAAATGACCATGATGTTGTTTTTATTTCTTTATTTTTTTTAATTTGTTTATGTAGTGGATTATATTTATGTATTTCCATGCATTGAACCATCCCTGCATCCCTAGGATGAAGCCTACTTGACCTTGGTGAATGATACTGTTTATGTATTATTGCATTTGGTTTGTGAGAATTTTATTGAGTATTTTTGCATTGATATTCATAAAGGAAATTGGTCTGAAGTTTTTTTTTTTTCTTTTTTGGGTCTTTGTGTGGTTTTGATATCAGTGTAAATGGCTTTATAGAATGAATTGGGTTTCTATTTTGTGGAATAGTTTGAAGACTATTGGTATTAGGTCTTCTTTGAATATTTGATAAAATTCTGCACTAAACCCATCTGGTCCTGGGCTTTGTTTGGTTGGGAGACTTAATGATTGCTTCTATTTATTTAGCGGATATACCAATCTTTAGATGGTTTTTCTGATCCTAATTTAACTTTCATATCTGATATCTGTCTAAAAAATTGTTCATTTCATTGAGATTTTCCAGTTTTGTTGAATATAGACTTTTTAAATAGGATCTGATAATTTTTTGAATTTCCTTAGTTTCTGTTATTATATTGCCCTTTCGTTTCTGATTTTGTTAATTTGGATACTGTCTTTGTACCCTCTGTTTAGTCAGGCTAAGAGTTTATTGGTCTTGTTAATTTTCTCAAAGAACCAGCTCCTGTTTTTGTTGATTTTTGTGCAGTTCTTTTTATTTCTACTTGGTTGTTTTCAGCCCTGAGTTTGAGTATTTACTGCTGTCTACTACTCTTGGGTTTATTTTATTTTATTTTATTTTATTTTATTTTATTTTATTTTATTTTATTTTATTTTATTTTTTGTTCTAGAGCCTTCAAGTGTGCTACTTAACTGCTAGTGTATGCTCTCTCTAGTTTCTTTTTGAGGCACTGCTTTCTTTCTTTCTTTCTTTCTTTCTTTCTTTCTTTCTTTCTTTCTTTCTTTCTTTTTTTCTTTCTTTCTTTCTTTCTTTCTCTTTCTTTCTTTTTCTTTCTTTCTTCTTTTTGTTGTTTGTTTGTTTGTTTTTTGAGACAGGGTTTCCCTGTGTAGCCCAGGCTGTCCTGAAACTCACTTTGTAGACCAGGCTGGCCTCGAACTCATAAATCCATCTGCCTCTGTGTCCCAAGTGTCAGGATTAAAGGCATGCACCACCATGCCTGAGGCACTGCTTTCATAGTGTCCTATAAGTTTAGGTATATTGTGCCTTCATGCTTTCATTTTCATTAAATTCTCAAAAAGTCTTTAATTTCTTTTCTTTTTTTAAAAATTTCTTCCTTGACCAAGTTATCATTGAGTAGGGCATTGTTCAGCTTCCATGTGTATGTGGGTGTTCTGCTGATTTTGTTGCTATTAAAGACCAGCCTTAGTGCATGATGTTCTGATAGAGTGCATAGAATTAATTCAGTCTTCTGGTACATGTTGAGTCCTATTTTGTGAGTGAGTATAGTTTTTCAGAAGGTACCATCAGGTGCTGAGAAGGTATATTCTTTTGTTTTAGGATGAAATGTTCTATAGATATCTCTTAAATCCATTTGGTCCTTAACATCTGTTAGTTTCAATGTGTCTCTGTTAGTTTCTGTTTCCAGGATCGGCCCATTGCTGAGAGTGGGGTGTTAAAGTTTCCCACTATTATAGTGTGAGGTACAATGTGTGCTTTGAGCTTTAGTAAAGGTTCTTTTATGAATGTGAGTACCCTTGCATTTGACGCATATATTTTGAAAATTGAGAGTTCTTCTTGGTAGATTTTTCCTTTGATGTTTATGAAGTGTCCTGTTTTATACTTTTTGGTAATTTTTGTTTGAAAGTTGACTTTAGTTGTTATTAGAATGGCTACTCCAGCTGGTTTCTTGGGGCCATTTGCTTTAGAAATTGTTTTCCAGCCCTTTGCTCTAAGGCAGTCACTGTCTTTGACTCTGAGGTGAGTTTCCTGTATGCAGCAAAAAGCTGGGTCCTGTATGTATATCCTGTCTCTTAGACTATGTCCTTTAAATGGGGAATTGAGTTGGTTGACATTAAAAAATATGAAGGAAGAGTGATTGTTGCTTCCTACTATTTTTGATGTTATTTTCATGTTTGTGTGACTGTTTTCATTTGGGTTTGTGGAAGATTACTTTCTTGCATTTTCTAGGGTGTAGTTTCCCTCCCTATCTTGGTGTTTTCCATCTATTATCCTTTGTATGGCTTGATTTGTGGAAACATATGTGTAAATTTGTTTTTGTCATGGAATATCTTGGTTTCTCCATCTATGGTAATTGAGAGATTTGCTAGGTATAGTAGCCTGGGCTGGCATTTGTGTTTTCTTAGGGTCTGTATGACATCTGCCCAGGATCTACCTTTCATAGTCTCCAGTGAGAAATCTGGTGTAATTCTGATAGGCCTGCCTTTATATGTTACTTGACCTTTTAGCCTTACTGCTTTTAATACTCTTTGTTTTGTGCTTTTGCTGTTTGGAGTATTATGTGACAGGTGAAATTGCTTTTCTGGTCAAATCTGTTTGGAGATCTGTAGGCTTCTTGTATCTTTATAGACATCTCTTTCTTTAGGTTAGGGAAGTTTTCTTCTATAATTGTGTTGAAGGTATTTACTGGCCCTTTAAGTTGGGAATCTTCACTCTCTTCTATACCTATTATCTTTAGGTTTGATCTTTTCATTTAGTTCTGGATTTCCTAGATATTTTGGGTTAGGAACGTCTGGGTCTAAAATCTTAGAAATTCCAAGAATTTTATTTACTTGAAGTATATGTTCTAAACCTTTGGCACTTTTTCTTGTTATTAAAATGTGTCATCTATGTAAAGGTTCAACATGTATGGGTAGAACGAATAGTAACAATGTACACCTGAACAAAGAAAATATCACATGTTTATAGGGCAATACTAAATCTATTCAGTGGATTATAAAATAAAATGGGAGTACATGAAGTTGAAATAAGGACATGTTTGGATGAAGAAACATGTGGTATTGAAAGTGAAGAGTTAGGGTTAAGATGTGATCAAAACACACTGAAAACAAAATGAAATCCTCAAATAATAAATAAATAAATGCCAATAAAATAAATCCTCAAATAACTAAAACTCTTAATATAATTAAAAGAAAAAAAAAATATATATATATATATATATATATTTGTATTGGTAAGGCACAATAACTCTAGGAATCAAGCATTATAAAATATTCAAAACAAATGTGAAAATGGCTAAATTCTACCTGAATAACCTGAAATGAGATTTAGATAAATAAATAAATAAATAAATAAATAAATAAGAAGGAAATGGCAATTAATTTCACATTACAGGAACTTGTACAGAAATTGTAATTGAGACAGAAAAAATGATAAGCAAACATAATAAATTATGTTCTCCTAGAAAGATAGTAAAGACAAAGAATGGCTCATTCAAGATTTTGTCTTAGTCCTATACTCAGGAACTATGCAGATTTTAAATTATAATGGCACTTTTCTCTTCTTGTTTAGTTGATAAACATTGACTTCTAATACTTAGACATAAAGTACACAAATCTCCCACTCTATTTTGTTCTTTTTCTGCCATGCTGTTAATATTACAGTTTTCTGTGTAGAATGATTAACAGAACAGAGTAGCAGGGTAGATGCTCAGATTTCAGAGCCTGGAAACAGCCTGGTCTTTTAGCTTTCTTACTAATATGCAGCATGAACCAGCTTTACTAAATGGAATAATAGATTTATGCTATTTACCTTCATCTCCAACTCTCATGTGGTGTGACTATTGCTGAAATATATTTAGAGCATCTGGCACAACTGGCGGTTATCATGTAGAAGAATGAGAATTGATCCTTTCTTATCTCCTTGTACAAAGCTCAAGTCTAAGTGAATCAAAGACCTCCACATAAAACCAAAGATACTGAAATTTATAGAGGAGATAGTGGGGAAAAGCCTCGAAGATATGGGCACAGGGAAAAAAATTTCTAAACAGAACAGCAATGGCATGTGCCATAAAATCAAGAATTGACAAATGGGAACTCATAAAATTGCAAAACTTCTGTAAGGCAAAAGACTGTCAACAAGACAAAAAGGCCACCCACAGAGGGAAAAGGATTTTTACCAATCCTAAATCTGATAGAGGACTAATATCCAATATATCCAAAGAGCTCAAGAACCTGGACTCCAGAAATTCAAATAGCACCATTAAAAATGGGGTACAGAGCTAAACAAAGACTTCTCAACTGAGGAATACCAAATGGCTGAGAAACACCAGAAAAAAATGTTCAACATCCTTAATCATCAGGGAAATGCAAATCAAAACAACCTTGTGATTCCATCTCATACCAGTCAGAATGGCTAAGATCAATAATTCAGTTGACAGCAGATACTGGTGAGGATGTAGCGAAAGAGGGACACTCCTTTATTGCTGGTGGGATTGCAAGCTTGTAAAACCACTTTGGAAATCAGTCTGGCAGTTCCTCAGAAAATTGGACATAATACTA
>NC_034591.1:63565779-63603279 GCF_900095145.1 Mus pahari | reverse complement strand
TCTGAGAACTCTGTTGAGTCAAACTTAGAAATCAAAGAAAATCTAGAAACAGACCAAATTCATTTGAGTCAAGTAACAGAAAAATAGTCTCATATTAGTGAAGAACAGCTGGAATTTTCCATACTTTGTATTGGATGCTTGTCATTAAAAACATGAAAATATAACTATGTGAATCTATAAAAAAAGAAAAAAGAGTTGCTTTTTACTTAATTATTATTGTTTCTGGTAAACAGGGCATTTGCCTGATAAACTGGTAATTGGAGATGAACAATAGATATTAAATAAGTATCATTTTGAAATTTGTGTCTCTATGAATAGCAAATAGCAGAATCTGATTGTTTCAAAGTGAAATTAATTTGGATTTTTCCTAAACACCTGTCTCAGTTCCTTTGTCATTGAAAAAATGTCAGGTATCGATTCTATCTCATGAAGTGTAACTTAAATCTGATCAAATATTGGTAGGTTACTGATATAAGCTTGTGACACTATGGCACTAGTGCATCTTACAAGTAGGACACCATTGACCGTCAGAGAGTTAGAGGGTTTGTAGCTGGGTTGGTGTTTTCCCTCCTTCTCCGGGAACGTGTAATGTATCTTCTAGTAACATGAACTCGTGTCAATGGTGTGGGAGGAAGATTCTAGGTCGGTACAAGCTTGACTTCTCTGTGTTCAGTGTTTTGTGTAAGAGTGGTCTTCAGCAATAGGGTATTATCGTAAGTTGTAGAGAGTAAACAATAACCCCCAAAATAACCTGGATTGTTCCTGAATGTCTATAAAACCCCTTTGACTAACAACTGAATTATATGAAAGCCATTCTTGGAACTGGAGGCTTCACTTGGTGAAAAGAGATACACAGTGGAGCTCCATATCTCCAGTCTTTTGGGTCTTGGTTACCTCATTCAGGATGGTTGTTTGTTTGTTTGTTTGTCTGTTTGTTTTTAGCTCCATCCATTTATTAGCAGCAGTTAATATTGTATTGTGTAAATGCACTACATTTCTGCCACACGCTACTATACTAGAGAAATGTTACAATAAAATGACTACTAATGACATTCTACTATACTCATAGTCAGTGCTTTGCTCAGCCATCATCAAAAAAGTTTGCTCTTGCAATAGAAATAACAAAAATAGAGATTCACAACAGAACAAAGTTTCAGGACAATGTTGGAGGCATTGGGACTCTCAGTCATCTATGGGGTATCTCCATTAAATCCTTCCCCTCTGGACTCAGGAAACTCACTAGATGAGGAGGAAGAAAGGTTGCAAGAGCCAGTGGAATTAGAGGATAACAATTAAACAATCACTTCTAGCTATAGATGGAGTGGAGCATATGATGTCATAGAGTCAATGGCATCATGCACATTTCCTGCACAGGTCTAAGTCGGATGGAATCCCAGAGCTGACTAGGGAAGTAGACACAAGACACCATCCCTAAGAAAGAAGCTATCTCCAATTGCTAATTGCTAATAAATGAAAAATTAGGTATTTTCAATACATTTGCATTATTTATGCAAACCACCCTTACAGACAAACACCATGCGTAGTAGTAGACATTCAACACACACACACAGACACTTAAATGAAACTTTTGGAGATTTATTGTCTCAATGTTTTGTCTTGGCATTACTTTATTTTTTCTTTCTTTGTTTCTTTTTTCTTACAGGGATTTTGTGTACATACTGTTGGTTCTTGTGTTGTGTTTTTGTGGGACATTTTGTGTGAATGTGTGTGTCTTTGTCTGTATGTGTTTCTTGTCCATTTTCTGTAACTCCTTTTCACATGACTGTATGTTTGCTTCATCCTATTCCAGTTTGTTTTATTTTTATCATATTTTATTTTATAAAGTTTTTTTTTAGATTTCTGTTTGTATTTTAATAAGAAAGAGAAAAGAAGGATGTTCATCAGAGAGGATCAGATGCAGTTGGGGAAGGGGAAACTTCAATCAGAATATAGTGTATGAAAAAAACCAGCTACTTTCTTTTCTCTTTTTCTGACAACTTGTCAGACTCTTTTCTTCCTTTTCTTCTTGCCTTTAAAATAATATATTTTTCTCTCATACAATACGACCTAGCCACATTTTTAGTAGATGTCTCATCCTACTACAAAGACAGTACTATATTTTTCCTTCCCAAGGAGTTCCATGTTTCTTTCTTGTTACTTAGCCTTTCTCAGCCTGTGGATGGTAGCATGATTATCATTTATTTAAGAGATAATATCCACTTACAATTGAGTAATTGAATCATAATTCATTATGTGCCTAGTTTTCTTTGTCCATTTTTTGGTTGAGGAACATCTAGGTTATTTCTAGTTTCTAGCTATTACAAATGTGACAACAATGAACATGGTTGAGCAAGTCTCCTTGTGGTAAGATAAAGGTGTTTTCTTTGGTTCTATGCCTAAAGATGGAAATAATTCTCCGGACTTAATTTCTGACTAGATATTACTGCTATCTACTCAAATTTAAGAATAAGGCAATACAGGTCACATCAGCATGATCCTGGTATGAACATAAGCTATGGACATGAACAAGAGCCTGGGTGGCAGCATGGGCAACATATACCCACAAGACCTTTGGTGGTAATAGAGATCATGGTAATATGGTCTCCTACACAGCATAAAACATGGATGCCAGCCATAGCATGAACTAAGAACCTCAAAATGGCCCTTAGGAGCAGCACAGGCCATGACTGTAAAGGGAAACAGTGCTTCTTTTGCAGTGGTATCAATAACTGCAGATTCATGGTTGAGAATGAGAGACAAAGATTCTATAACAACCCTTACCCTACCCCTACCCTCTATCCCCAAAGAGTTGAGACTGAAAATCATTGAAGAAAACTCTTAACTATTCTGATAGGGATGCTGAAGTGTAGCTCTTCACAATTGAAGGTTCTGTAGGAATATGGATGGCAAGTGACTTAGTTTTCATTAAGGGGCTATCCACTGAAAGTTTAACCATGCACCACTTTGTATATGGCAACACAAAATACAATTAATATTTCTCTTTCTTTTTCACTTCTTAACATATTTTTTCTGAGAGAAGGCCACTACAAGGTTATAGGGATGTGGACTTGGGATAACTAGTAAGTGTCATTGGGATGCATTAAGTAAAATTCCCAAATATTAAAAAAAAAGAATAAGGTAATAATAAAAAATAGTAGTGTGTAATAAATGATGCAATTAATGAATAACAAATCAGTGTACATATCACTATGTCCAAGGCATTATGTATACGTGAGGTATTAATTGATAACACTATTATTTATCTTCTATTAATTTTTAATCATTTCTCAAGTTGTTATTTAAAAAAAGTTATGCTTTTGATTCTTTTCAAAAGAAAGTCATCATGTCACGGTTTACACATTTTGATGTGGACTCATTTATTTTCTTTTTTTCTCTTCAATCTTTCCTTCCTTTTTTTCCCCATTTGATTCTTTATTCATAGTATCGGCATCCAATTTTTCACTACTAAACCTATTATCATATTATCAAAAAGGCCAAAGTCTTATTTTATTTATTGAATTTTGTTAGTTGGGTTGACTATGAGTCTGTGATTATGACTCTCTGCTATAAATGACTTGAATAGTGATTATTTGGCTCTGCTTTTAATATCAATGTTAAATTTTTACAAATTTATATGAACTTTCTATACTAATTTTCTTTTGTATTGACCAATTATAAAGATACTCATTCATATTATTCCTACTTTAAAGTATTCTTCTTATTATTTTTCCTTAGTATGCCTTGAAAAATTAAAGATAAATTTTCCTTTATTTTAAATCTTATTCAAAAATCTCTAATTCTCCCTAAACTAGTGCACATTTAGCATCATGGAGAACCTGAATACAGATGTTGCTCCATTCACACTGTCCAGACAATGTCAGTCAGACACCAATGAAACCATCTAGAGATCACTGTGGTTTGTGTTCCAACAATTCAATTCTGGTCAAACCCTATCTTAGACATCTTAGGTTTTTTTTTTTTGTTGTTGTTGTTTGTTTGTTTCTAAAACTGAAATCAAGGTTTGGCCAGATCTATCTTCTACTCTTGAATGAAAGTAAATATGCTTCTGTCCTGCATATGGAGAAGTGAACTCAACATACTTTAATTAAATAAACATTTTGCTTATCTATTGTAGGCCTATTTGTTGCTCAGAATTATGCATATCATGTTACAAAGTGACAAAAAAACAAATTTATGATAATACAGCAAACTGCACTAAAGAAATAAAATCAGCATATATAAATGCTACAATTTGAAATTCATTTTACAATAGAGGCACAAAGAATTTCTGGAAGCAGATAAAATATATCTAACATCTTTACTACAATTTCATATTTTCTGTAGGTATGATGGGCAACAAAACTTCACAGGGGAGAGAGTTCCCTTGCCAAATTTCAATGATTAGTGGAATTCCAACACCTATACAAAAAGAGAGATATCACAGAGAAAAGGACAACAAAGGTAAAAAAATATGGATAAGATCAAGAAAAGGTATGTACACTATATTTGGAGGCTCCCAAAGATGGTGTATTAAGGTCTTGAAAGTCATATCCAGTGCACGATGATTGTGTACTTAAAAGTGCTTCCTACCTGGTCTTTGGAGGAACAATGGCACCAAAAATATTTGTAAGTACAATTACATGGGGTTTTCATTCTAGAAATATAATTTACCAGAGTATCACCTGTTTAATTTTTTCTTAATAGAGTCACTCAAAGATTTGTAAAATATGGGGAGGAATGTCAAGTCACACATGTATCATGTAATTTCCTATTCTTGATCCAAAAATTCACAACTACCATTGTGCCTCAATTCATAATAACTTTATATTATGGAGTTCTGTAGGTCAGAAATCTAAAATATGTCTGAAATTTCTAAATGTCAAGTTGTCTACAGGACTGTGATTTTTAGAGACTTTAAACTATATTTTATACTTCTCCTTAAGTCCTATTTCTTTCATCAAAGTCAGAAATTTTTTATAATCATTCATTTATTTCTTCTGCCTCTATCCTAAATTTTAGAGGGAACTTTATTATTTTGATGAACAATCTGAAGTACGCAAAACAACCTCTCTTTGAAGCAACATCATCAACTGCACCTTCCAATGCATTCCCCCTTGCCTACATATGATATTATATTATTGCTATTTCTACTGAAGAAGTTTTGGCAATCATGGGCTGACTGTTTTCTACTATATCAATAAAAAAATGGTTCAAAACTCCAGGTCAGAAGTATGTGATGATACATAGCTGAAGAAAATAGAAAGCATACATGTTGTCAATGGAATTTATGCAAAATCCTCATTGCAAGTGATGACTTTATTGTTGCATGGATTGGTTAAGGGTAAACAACAGTCAAAGCCTTCATGTAATATGTGATTATGTTACCAATGAAGGAAAGTTTTAAAATGTTACTAAGAGCATATGCAAAAGTTAACAAACTGTGTGTATTTTGGTAATATTGTCTGTATTTATTATTTTCCTTAACAGGTTCACTGAGTTCCTTTCAAAGAATAAGTGTAATGCTGTAGAAATGAGCTGTTTTATTACTGAATAATATCAAGTCTATCATGGCAGACAAGATATGGAAGTAAGGGTAGTTGTGTGGTAACTGGACTAGATCTTACTGCCCTTTTCTCAGCAAACCAGGAAACATAGGAGGAGGGATGTTATACTAAGCAGGATTTCTCTATTTTCCCTCTACCGTGTATCATTTCTATAGCTAGCTGATAGTTCCCCCTTCAGAATGAGTCTTCCTTCATCAGTTAATTCTCTATGGAAATACCTTCACAGATATTCCCAGAGGATGTTCCTGGGTGATTCTAAATTCAGTCAAACTGACAATGAAGATGAATCTTCACATTGCATATTTTACATGAGGTTGCAAATCAAAAGTGCAATATAAAAGGGACTCCATCTTTAAATCCTGACAAGCAAGTCAGTTACCCCAATTCTTCAAGTCTGTCTTCCCTTTCCTTTCATTTTATACCATCTTTCATATTTTTTTGATTTACATCAAACCCTGGAGAGGAATTTATGAAAATCATGACTGAATCTTAAAGCTGAGACTATAGCCCTTCTCTCTGGTAACTTCATTAGAATACCACAAAATATTTATCAAACTATTATAGAAATCAAATACTTACCAATGACATAAGAAGGCAATGTATATGCACCAGTCATAACATATTTCACAAATCATGCTAATTCTTGAAATAATACAATTTAGCTGAACTAAGGACAGAAGTAAATAAGCATGTGTTATCACTCCATAATCATTCTATAAGAAAGGGATAGGTAACTGCTTTATTATCCTTTAGTACAAAACAGATTTTTGTATAATCAAGAAAATTATAATTAATATACTTCTGGATTTTAATGAAGCAACTGAAAAGCATACAGTGTTAGAGCACGTTGATGCTTAATAAGTAATTATTGACAGATACATGAGTTATAATTCAAAGCAAAATAAATGCCCCTGAAGAAGTTGAAAACCATGGGAGTATTTGATAATAACTCTATCATTAATGGCTACTTTAGTATTCATGGATTATACAATTGTAAAGTGGTGTAATTGTACAAAACACTGTTGTTTTCACAATCATGATGGGGCTCTCAAAAGTTTCTCTTTGTCCTATTTTGACTTTGTTATATACATTGGGATATGAACTTATTCTTGGTAAAAATTGAAACACAGTTTATTTTTCCTCTTCATAAAACTCACCAGTGGTTTGATACCTGTGCAAACACCTGGGCTTCAAGGACCACACCTCTGTTCTCTGTGTCTTCCATTGTATTACTTTGGCATTCACTTTTGACTGTAGTCCATGGCCCCTCTTCCTATGTTCAGGGTTTTTTCACTTGCTGCCAAAGAAATGTGACTACAAGCACCCCACCCACCTATCTTTGCAAACCGCTCTTCCCTGACCACTTTCTGTAGAGCACAGCTGGCTTTTTCTACCAAGCAAAGGACTCCTTCCTGACAGGCTGCTCAGAAGTCCAACTGTCTGAGGCCATTTTCTAGTTTGTTTGTTTTTTCCTCGATTGATTGTATTACCGTGATTTTATCACTTTCTTTCCCACTGAAATCTAAGGAGTGCAACTGCAAGGGTTTCTGTTTCCATGGTTTTTCATTGTCCTGTCTCCAACATCATGAGTGGCTCAGGACAAACTCTTGCAACTCTAAAGCCTTAGCAAATTATGTTAGATTTGCTGTTCATTCTTAAGAATTCATCACTGTTAGGTTTAGGGTTGCAATATAAGTTTTCTTCTTTCTTTATTTTTATAGAGAATTAAGAGTATTTTGGTCAATATGCAGTGAAAATGAACTGGGCAGAGTTTTGTAATCTCTAGCTGTGCATTTGTTCAAAGTTTGCATTTTTATGTAAACCACATATTCATTGACCATCCACTTTTCTTAGCAAGCTTCACAAATGGTTAATATTATTTCCTCAGAGTTAGCCAATATTTATAAATAGAGCCTTGCATACTATTCACATCTTAAATGTTTTTTGCATATTATAAACATTAAGATATTCATTGATTTAAAACGATGCTTTGTTCTGATAAACTTAATCCAAGGCTGGAAATTCTTGTTTAAATTAAGATTTTAAAGGGTCATGTGTTCATAGTTAAGTTTGGGAGAACTATAACAAGTCAATAGTCAGCAATGTATAATAGTGATACAGAGAGATACCTGAAACAATACAAAACTTGAAGTTTTGAGGTCATAGCTGAAAACTTGAGTTTCTATGCAAACACACAGGTGGCTTAGATACAAACTAATTATTCTGAACAATTTCCTAACTGTAGTATAGTCATTAGATAATTGCTTCATTATGTAACCTCTGTTCACATAAAACAATTCTTTGGTTCATTTGTGTTCAATTCCTTGAAACTATGTATGCTTGAATTAATGTATCTTAAATCATGAAGCTATAAGTCTGTGTCTTAATAACAGTCATATATTTGCATTTTAGATCAATAAATCGCTAAACAAAATGGTTTAAAGGAAACTTAATTTAAGAAAAAAACTCAGTTGACAAATTATTAGATCATAATTAGAATGTAAATATATAACTAGGCAAATATGCAGTCTATCAAGAAAACTTTAAAATGCACTAACATGATTGGGAGGTATCTAGAAAAAATTTCTTCTTAATGTAGGTGAGAAAATGTCTTATATCATACTTGTTCTCTGTGATTGACTCCCATTTCTGTGTCTTAGCTACTGATTTTCTTGATGAATAACTTCATCTGTCGCCAATCAAAAAGACAATATGCTTATAAGGGAGCACCGCAGAAAGAATGCAAGCAAATACAGTCTGAAGATAACTGTACAGGTTATCCTTCCTATGCTAACTGTAATTTTTAATATACTAAAATTCTTCAGGATGTATAAAAGCTGATTTTTTTAAACAAAAAACTACATCAATGAAACTTGTTTTATAGTAAACTTTGATATCATTAAATCAGGCAATAGTGAGGTAATTACATTGTCATAATCACGTTTACAAAGATCATAGATTGCATTAATCTGGGCTAATTTAGACAAATTTCTAATTTTACTGTTTTAAATAAGAACCAATTCATATTATTGTTTTTCTTTTTTATTAGACATTTTCTTTATTTACATTTCAAATGTTATCCCCTTCCGTGGTTTCCTCTCCAAAAACCTGCTATCCCCTCTACCCTCCCCCTGCTCACCAATCCACCCACTCCTGCTTCTTGGCCCTGCCATTCTTCTACACTGGGGCATAGAGCCTTCACAGGACCAAGGACCTCTCCTCCCATTGATGACCAACTAGGTCATCCTCTGCTACATATGCAGCTGGAGCCACGAGTCCCACCATGTGTTTTCTTTGGTTGGTGGTTTAGTCCCTGGGAGCTCTGAAAGTACTGGTTAGTTCATATTGTTGTTCCTCCTATGGGACTGCAAACTCCTTCAGCTCCTTAGTTCCTTTCTCTAGCTCCTTCATTGGGGACTCTGTGCTCAGTTCAATGGAGCTGTGAGCATGTGCTTCTTTATTTGTCAGGCACTTGCAGAGCCTCTCAGGAGATAGCTATATCAGGCTCCTGTCAGCAAGCACTTGTTGGCATCAAAAATAGTGTCTGGGTTTGGTGATTGTATATGGGATCATGATCCAATGACTCCTTCCATGCAGAGAACAGAGTTAGATCTAACCTAGAATCTCATACGACTTTTTTCATTGTTGTCATAGGTCTGTGCCAAGCTATTCATTTACTTGATTACCTACAATATTTGATCTCAAAGACTGTAAAGTCTTTTCACAACAAATGGGAGAGATGCTTGGAAATAGATTCACAGAAGCACAGCTAATATCTCTGCTTATTCTGAATATGAACAAGCAGAGACTAAGGGAAAAACATTAGTTTAGATCTGCCAAGCAATTTGAAATTGTGTAGCCTTGGGACAATAGAGTGTAGAAAGACAGACCTACTTTTAGAAATGTTGGTAAAGTGGAGGAAGATGAGGGACTGGCACTAGAAGTGATTGGTTTATGCAAAATTCATTTGAATTACATCTCTGCAAAGAGATTATAATGTGTCTTATCACATTGCTATCATGCTTTATTTAAAAAAACTTCAATCTATATTGTTTTAGATAGAATACAAATGTTACACATGCACACACACACGCACTATATATATATATATATATATATATATATATATATATATATATATATATGCTATGACTCATCAATCATATCAACCCCATTTCCCATTTTATTGTTAATATGAACATAGGACTGCAGAAGATCTACCTAACAACACCTACAACAGGTACTTTAACTTTTCTTTATGATGACTGGAGAATATGCTGAGAAAAATGTCTTCACTGTTACTTCCCCCACTTGACTAATGAAATAATAATTAAATTTCTTCCTTATCTATATACACCATCTGTGCCACATGCACTTAAAAAAGTAAAGTTGCCTATTGTTCTCTGGACACTGGTAATAATTATATTCATCACTCCTATATAAGAAGTAATTTTCCTTTTGTTGTGCAGCCCACAAATTTCAGTGACATTTAGCGAATCCCAAACATCATTAATCTAAAGGAATCACTTTTATTAGAAGGAAAAAATTCTGTGGTTATTGTTATAAAAACAGTAAAACCAAGCCATTTTATGCCATTTGATAACTTAAGTAAGCAAAAGTTAGTAAACTCATAATTCTTCATAAGGAGGACAGTATAGTTAATGATAATAATTGTGAAAGATAATTTTTTGTCAAGTTGACTGGATCTAGACTCACCTAGGAGACAAGCCTCTGGGCATACCTACACAAGATTCTTTTGATTAATTTATTTGGAGAAGGATGGTCCACATTAAAGGGCTGAAGCTATCTGAGCAGCAGAATTTTTTTCAATTTTTTATTAGATATTTTCTTCAGTTACATTTCAAATGCTATCCCAAAAGTCCCCTATACCCTTCCCCACCCTGCTCCCCTACCCACCCACTCCCACTTCTTGGCCCTGGTGCTCCCCTGTATGGGACATACAAAGTTTGCAAGACCAAAGGACCTCTCTTCCCAATGATGGCCGACTAGGCCATCTTCTGCTACATATGCCATAGAGACACGAGCTCAGGGGGTACTGGTTAGTTCATATTGTTGTTCCACCTATAGGGTTGCAGACCCCTTCAGCTCCTAGGGTACTTTCTCTAGCTCCTTCATTGGGGGCCCTGTGTTCCATCTAATAGATGACTGTGAGCATCCACTTCTGTATTTACCAGGCACTGGCATAGCCTCACAGGAGATAGCTATATCAGGGTCCTGTCAGCAAAATCTTGCTGGCATATGCAATAGTGTCTGCGTTTGGTGGCTGATTATGGGATGGATTCCTGGGTGGGGTAGTCTCTGGATGGTCCATTCTTTCGTCTTAGCTCCAAACTTTGTCTCTGTAACTCCTTCCATGGGTATTTTGTTCCCTATTCTAAGGNGGAATGAAGTATACACACATTGGTCTTCCTTCTTGATTTTCTTGTGTTTTGCAAATTGTATCTTGGGTATTCTAAGTTTCTGGATTAATATCCACTTATCAGTGAGTACATATCAAGTGACTTCTTTTGTGATTGGGTTACCTCACTCAGAATGATATCCTCCAGATATATCCATTTGCCCAAGAATTTCATAAATTCATTGTTTTTAATAACTGAGTAGTAATCCATTATGTAGAATTGAATTTTCTCTGCTTCCTATTTGTGAGTACAACTCAATGAGTTACTTTTTCAGGTTCCTGCAACCTGAATTTCCCCATCGTGGTGTAATGTACTTTCTCTGAGACAAAATGAACCCTTTCTCTGTTAACCTCATTTTTGCAGAGTGTTTTATCACAACAGAAACCAAGACAACCTCTCCTTCACTGGACTGACCAGGATATTCCATCATATTTTGTTTCTGAAGCTCCTTCTGTCAAGACACAGTTTGCTTTCCCACCTAGGGAATGCAGGCTGGCTTGGTGAATTCCCTTTTTATTTCCTCAATTCATTAATCTTTTTTATATAATCAAGTCTTTATCCCCCTCCCAGTCTGATCTCTGACTACTACATCCCATAAGTCCTGCCCCACTAGCCCCCATCTCCAAGAGGATGTCCCAACCTCCAATCCCCCTCCATCACCCCAACCCCATGATACCTCCCCACTCCCTGGTGCCTCAATTCTCTTGAGGGTTAGGTACATCTTCTCTGAGTCCAGACCCCAAAGTCCTC
This sequence comes from Mus pahari, assembly GCF_900095145.1. Lineage (NCBI taxonomy): Eukaryota > Metazoa > Chordata > Mammalia > Rodentia > Muridae > Mus > Mus pahari. The sequence goes on along the minus strand of NC_034591.1, from coordinate 63,591,545 downwards.
TGCTGTATATTTTGGGGGGGTCTCATATCTGCTGGTATGTGCTGCCTGGTTGGTGGCTCAGTGTCTGAGCAATCTCAGTGTTCCACATTAGTTTAGACTGCTGGTTTTCCTTTAGGGTCATCCTCCTCCTCAGTTTCTTCAGCTTTTCTGTAATTCAACCACAGGGGTCACCAGCTTCTTACCATTGGTTGGGTATAGATATTTGCATCTGATACTTTCAGCTGAATATTGGGCCTTTCAGAGAGCAGTCATGGTAGGCTCCTGTTTGGTGGGCACACCATAGTATCAGTAATAGTGTTGGTCTTGGGGCCTCCTCTTGAGCTGGATTCCAATTTATGTCTGTCACTGGACCTCCTTTCTCTCAGGTTCTTCTCCATTTTTGTCCCCACAATTCTTTTAGACAGAAACAATTCTGGGTCAGAGTTTTTGACTGTGGGATGGTAACCCCATCCCTCACTTGATGCCCTGTCTTTCTACTGGAGGTGGACTCTACAAATTCCTTCTCCCCACTGTAGGGCATTTCACATAAGGTCCCTCCCTTTGAGTCCTAATCTTTTCTCACCTCCTAGGTCTCTCATACATTCTAGAGCCCCCCCCCCCCATCTCTTACTCCTGATGTTGCCTATTTATAATCTTTCTGCTGGCTCTCAGGGCTTCAGTCCTGTTCTCCCCCAATACCTGATCACATTCCTCTCTTCCCCTTTCTGTGCCCTTTCCCATCTAGGTTCTTCACCCTACCATGATTGCTTTCTTCTTTCTCCAAAGTGGGATTCAAACGTCCTCAGGGAAGTTCCAGACCTAGACTGTAGCTTCCCTCACTCATTATCTTTCCTAAAGCTCATTATCAGAAACAAGAACAGTTTCCTCTGAATAAGCCTACATAAATTTTCCAGAGATTGATTCCATGGGGAATACTGACAAGATATCCACTTAGGGATGTCAAAGCTACCCATAATTCAGCAAAAATGACAGTTGCCACAGTATGTAATAGAAGAGAACCTAGTAAATAATATTTGGGGCTGAAAAATTCCAATTAGAAAATTATGCAGTTGATTCTTGAACTCCTTACAATGATCACCTACTGTTTTACGATATTAAATTGCTCCATTTGTGGAAAGCTGAGTAGTTGATTCAAGCAGAAATCCAAAACAAGACAGTATAGAAACAAATTACAACAGATTCCAGAATGCCACAGAACTTTCCAAAGGAGCTCTAGAAAACAGGAAATCAAAGATGTTTTTGTTTGCTTAATGTTTGCTTCTTTTTATATGGTGGCCATTCTATTCTGTCTTACTGGATATGTTGAAAGAATCATTACTTAGCTTATCGGGCCAATTGCGTACTACTAAATAAAAAGCTGTATCACATTTTATGGAAAGGCTGATCTTTTTAACTCTTTGTGAAAGACAATTGTCAGACACAGATATTGAAGACAAAGCACTCTGTTTACAAGTGATAATAGCAGCATCTTACTTAGATCAAGAGGATTGTGGCTGTAAACACAAGTGGCCAGCCAATGGTACCCACTCCCTATACCATATGGACTATGTGCTAAGTCTCATCATAGTTAAGTTTACTGTTCTCAGAAGTGAATACACCTGAATACCCAAATACTCCCTTCTATAAGTCTTCTTTGTACACTGGCAATGCTCAAATCACCTTATCACAATAACACCTTGGGAGTCACAATACACCTGCTGTGCATGATGACTGTACTGGATAGCTTTGTGTCAACTTGACACAGCTGGAGTTATCACAGAGAAAGGAGCTTCAGTTGGGGAAATGCCTCCATGAGATCCAGCTGTAAGGCATTTTCTCAATTAGTGATCAAGGGGGGAGGTNCCCTTGTGGGTGGTGCCATCTCTGGGCTGGTAGTCTTGGGTTCTATAAGAGAGTGGACTGAGCAAGCCAGGGCAGGCAAGCCAGTAAAGAACATCCCTCCATGGCCTCTGCATCAGCTCCTGCTTTCTGACCTGCTTGAGTTCCAGTCCTGCATCCTTTGGTGATTAACAGCAATGTGGAAAATGTAAGCTGAATAAAACCTTTCCTCCCCAACTTGCTTCTTGGTCATGATGTTTGTGCAGGAATAGAAACCCTGACTAAGACAATGACCTTCCATGGTAATATGATTTGCAAAGTGATAGGGTCTCCTTTTCTTCAATTTCAATTTCTAGATTTTCAAAACTGGGCAGTCCAAGAAGATCTACCAACTGTGTATAAAGTGGAAAGTTGATATAAATATAAATATTCTTGATAATTGAATTCAGTTACCATGCTTGGGTTCGTGTGCGTGCGTGTGTGTGTGTGTGTGTGTGTGTGTGTGTAAAGAAAGATTATATATATGTATATATATATATATATATATATATATATATATATATATATATATATAGTTTGTGTGTATGTGTGTATGTGTGTATGTGTGGGTGTGTGCTCATAACTTATGGGTGAAGGGAGCAACTAAGTGAAGGCTGTTCTCCTCAGCTACTTCTACATGAATTCAGAGGATCAAACTCCATCACTAAGTTTGCCCAGAAAGCACCTTTCCTCACTAAGCTTTATTTCTGGTCCCAATATATCTATTGACATCACATTTTAGTCAATTTTCTATATTGCACATATTTATAAACACATACATGATAAAAAATATAATGATAATAACAAATCATCTCTAGGATTCTTTAAACTGAGGAATTGAAAGATCTACTTGTTTCTGAAAGTAGTTATTATTTTATTGTCTTGACTTCAACAATTATAGTATGTGAACAGCTCATAAAATTGCATCCTGTAAATATATATTACATCATATATATATTCAACATATATTCAATCCACTTCTGAAAGATATAATCAATTCAAAAACATAAGTCTGTTGAGTTTGATGATTATGAAAAGGTGCTCTTTGTACATTTTGAGTTTTATTGTATGATTGAATATCACTTCTAGAAAACAATAATGTGGATGAGTATAGCTGCAATGAATTCTGGAGTTAGTTTGTATCTGTTACATGATTTTTAGGGAATCAATTTTATGTACTGTTCCTTATTTTTTTGACAGTATGGATTTTGCAATGTATGTTGATTTCAAACTGTTTGAAGAGGGTATTTTGACAGATTTATAATAAGGACACAATGTCTTGTTTATATGTATATGTACCTTTGAAAAGATAGTTCTAGCTTGAGCATACATTTCTAAAACAAATGAATAAGCAGATACAATATAACCATGACATTTGTCTTTACCATTACTTTCTGTTTGTGTCTGTTAATCATGTATCCATGGTACCTTGAATTTCACTTATAAAAATATATTTACCAAAAGATTATGGACAAAAATGAATTGTTTCCCACCAATGAAACTTTTATATATCTTCTAATTTTGTTTGTTTTCTTTTATTGAAAACAGATTTCCTATAACCAGACAGATTGAGAAAGAGCAAATGACCAAGCACCAATCCCTAACAATATTAATGATAACTCTGCTCTATTTGCAGAACATGTAGTTCTATAAGTGGCTCCACCCAGAATCAGAAAGATATAGACACCTATAGCCAAACAGTGGATAGAGTTTGAAGACTCTTATGGAAGAATAAGAGGAAGGACTGGTGGTACTGAAAGGGATAGGAATTCCACAGGAAGACCACCAGAGTAAACTAATTTGAACTCTTGGTGCTCTCAAAGTCTGAATTGCCAACCAAAAACACACTGGCTGAACCACTGAACCTAGGCCTCTGTGAACGTGTAGCAAATGTGCAGCTTGGTTTGTTTTTGTTTGTTTCTTTTTGGTTTTTTTGTTTTTGTTTTTTTGGATTGAGATAATTTTTATTTATGCTTACACAGTATTATGAAAAACTGTCACCATGGAAACTATGCATCACATTATTATCTGTGTTAAATTTCTTTTTTATCTTTTTTATTAGATATTTTCTTCATTTATATTTCAAATACTACCCCAAGGTACCCTATACCCTCCCCTGCCATGCTCCCCAACTCACCCACTCCTGCTTCCTGGCCCTGGCATTCCACTGTACTGGGGCAAATGATATTCACAAGACCAAGGGTCTCTCCTCCCATTGATGGCCAACTAGGCCATCCTCTGCTACATATGCAACTAGAGACAAAAGCTCTGGGGGGTATTGGTTAGTTCATATTGTTGTTCCTCCTATAGGGTTGCAGACCCTTTTAGCTCCTTGGGTATTTTCTCTTGCTCCCTCATTGGGGGCCCTGTGTTCCATCCAATAGAAGACTGTGAGCATCCACTTCTGTATTTTCCAGACACTGACATAGCCTCAAAAGCGATAGCTATATCAGGGTCCTGTCAGCAAAATCTTGCTGGCATATGCAATAGCGTCTGGGTTTGGTGGTTGCATATGTGATGGATCTGCTGGTAGGGCAATCTCTGGATGATTCTTTGTTCTGTCTCAGTTCTGAACTTTGTCTCTGTAACTCCTTCCATGGGTATTTTGTTCCCCATTATAAGAAGGAACAAAGTATTCACACATTGGTCCTCCTTCTTGAGTTTCACGTGTTTTTCAAATTGTATCTAGGGTATTCTAAGTTTCTGGGCTAATATCCACTTATCAGTGAGTACATATCATGTGTGTTCTTTTGTGTTTGGGTTACCTCATTCAGGATCATATCCTCCAGATCCGTCTATTTGCCTAAGAATTTCATAAATTCATTTTTAATTGCTTAGTAGTACTCTACTGTATAAATGTATCACATTTTCTGTACCCAGCAGTTTGTTTTTCATGTGGGTATAACAACTAGATCAAGACCTGTCCAAAAGACTATGGGGTATACATGTGATATGTTCTTATAGATGGGCTGCCTTGTCTGGCCTCAGTGGGAGAAGGGCCTACCCTTATAAATACTTGAAGTGCCAGGGTACTCCCCCCATCTTCTCAGAAGGGAAGGATTGTAGTAGAGGGTGACCTGGAGTTGGTCAATAAGCAGTATGTAAAGTGATAAGTAGAACTAATTAAAAATTAAAATAAAATAAATAAAAAAGAAAATGATTACTTCTCACATAATACATACTGATTACAGTTTCCCCTTCCTCTACTCCTCCCAGCTCCTCTCAACCCCTTTCAGGCCCACCCTCTTTCTTCCTCTTATTAGAAATCAAATGAGCTACTATGTGTTGCTAATAAGAGATTTAATATAATGCAATAAAATATATTATGATAACATAAAAATTAACAGATCAGAAAAATAAAAAGCAAGCAAACAAACAAAAAAAGAAAAAAAAAACAAGAGAAAGCACAAGAAAAAGAAACCCACTCTTTCACATACTCAGTCATCTTATAAAATCATTAAACTGTAAGATATAACATTTTGAAGCACCTATAGAGTAAATAGAGAAGAGAAAATACTCATAAGTAAAATTAAATTAAAATGTAGAAATACTTAGAGAAAGTTTTAAAAATGAAGAAAAAATGGAAGACCCCCTAGTAGACATATTGAATCAGGAAACATCGAAACATGCTTTAGAGTTCATTTTCTGTTGACTATCTTCATTAAGAATGTGTGCAGCTTTCTCTTTCTTTTTAATAAACTAAATATTTATTTTTTATTAATTTAATTTAAATATCAATCACAGCTTCCTTTTGTTCCTCTCCTGCAATCCTTCCCTTTCCCCTCTAACCCTTCATATCCTTTCCTTTCTCTTCAGAGATGGGGAGGACACCCATGGCTATCAAAATACATTAGCATATTAAGTTGCATACCAACTAGGTGTAGCTTCTTTTATTGAGACTAGACAAGGTAGCCCAGGTGAGGGAAAGGGTTCCAAAGGCAGGCAGCATAATCAGAGACAGCCCGTGCCACTGCTGTTAGGAGACCAAGGGAAGATACTTGAATCTCACTGATAAGGGGAAATAAAAGAGACATCGGGTATGGACAGAGGGAGGGAAAACCATAGGTGATTGGTGTCAGGAGAGAATAGGAGGTTTCAAGTCTTTGGAGGACAGAGGGAATTGGAAGAGAGAATTGGAATAATTGGAGGGAGACATCTCTCAGATGAGCCGGACACTCTCAGAAATCTCGGAGGGTGGCCCTAGAAATATCTAGTAATAGAGGATATGGAACCTGAAATAGCTCCCTCCTCTAACAAGATCAAATTTCCAGTGGAGGAATGGTAACACCTACCTAGCCACAAAACCTTTGATCTCCAATGTCCCCTGTCTACAAGATGTGCAGTGATAAAGATGAAACGGAAGTTAATGGAATGGCCAACCAATAATTAACCCACATTGAGACCTAACCATGAGAAGGAGACCACCCCTGATACTATTAGTGATATTCTCCTATACTTGCAGACAGTTGCCTACCATAACTTTTATCTGAGAGGCTTCACCCAGCAGCTGATAGAAACAAATACAGAGACACATAGCCAAACATAGGAAGGATGGAAGAAACCAGAAAGGTCAAGGACACCACAAGAACGCCTATAAAATCAACTAACCTGAGCCCATAAGTTCTTAGAGAGACTGGACCACCAACCAGAGACCATGTATGAGCTAGATCTAGGCTCCCTACATATATGTAACAGCCTACTCTTAGAAGTAGTTTGCTTCCCCAGTGATATTTTTCTTTGAATTAAACTAAATTTCTAGTTACAAGTAGTTATCATTTGGAGATTGTTTCTGGATTATCAAGCTGTACTACAGAGCAATAGTGATAAAAACAAAACAAAACAAAGCAAACAAACAAACAAAAAAGAAACAAAACAAAACAAAACAAAACAAAACAAAACAAAACAAAAACCCTGAATGATATTGGTATAGAGACAGGCAAGTAGATCAGTGGAATCTAACTGAAGACCCAGAAATAAACCCACACACCTATAGTCACTTGATCTTTGCTAAAGAAGCCAAAACCATCCAGAAGCAAAAAAAGACAGCATTTTCAAAATTTGTTCCTGGTTCAACTGGCTGTCTGCATGTGGAAGAATGAAAATTGATCCGGTCTTATCTCCTTGTACAAAGCTCTAGTCCAAGTGTATCAAGGACCTCCACATGAAACCAGATACACTGAGTCTAATAGAAGAGAAGTTGAGAAAGAACCTGGAACACATTTGGCATGAGGGAAAATTTCCTAAACAGAACACAATGGCTCATACTCTAAGATCAACAATTGACAAATGGAACCTCATAAAACTGTAAAGATTCTATAAGGTAAAGACACTGTCAATAAGACAAAATGGCAACCAACAGATTAGGAAAAGATGAATCCCAATCTTACATCTGACAGAAGGCTAATATCCAATATATACAAAGACCTCAAGAAGTTAGATTCCAGAGAACCAAATAATCCTATTAAAAATAGGGTACAGAGCTAAACAAAGTATTCTCAACTGAGGAATACCAAATGGCTGAGAAGCACTTAAAGAAATGTTCAATATCTTTAGGCATCAGGGCAATGCAAATCAAAATGACCGAGATTCCACCTCACACTAATCTTAATGGCTAAGATAAAAAACTCAGGTGACTGCGGATGCTGGTGAGAATGCGGAGGAAGAGAAATACTACTCCATTGCTGGTGTGATTGCAAGCGAGTCCAACCACTCTGGAAATCAATCTGGCGGTTCCTCAAAAATAGGACAATACTACCTAAAGACCCAGCTATACTATTCCTGGGCATATACCCAAAAATTCTTTAACATATAACAAGAACAAATGCTCTACTATGTTCATAACAGCCATATTTATAATAGCCAAAAGCTGGAAACCACCCTCAACAGAAGCAAAAAAAAAAAAAATGTACATTTATACAATGGAGTTCTACGTAGCTATTAAATACAATGACTTCATGATATTCTTAAGCAAATGGATGTAACTAGACAGTATCATCCTGAGTGAGGTAACTTAGTCACAAAAGAACACACATGGTATGAACTCACTGATAATTGGATATTAAACAAAAACTCTTGAAATACCCACAACACAACTCACAGACTATATGAAACCCACAACGAAGGAAGAACAAAATGTGGATGCTTTGGTCCTACTTAGAAAGGAGAAGAAAATAATCCCCAGGAAGTAGAGGGTGGTAGGAATCTGAGAGAGGAGAGGTAGGGAGAGAGGAGAGGGATAGATCAGGTGTGGAAGGAGATGGTAAAGAAGTACAGAGGGCAGGAATTTGAATGGACTTATATAGCAGTTGAGGATGGGGTACTGGGGTAGCTACTACAAAGTTCCAGATGCCAGGGACCCAAGAGGTTCCCAGGATTCAACAGGGAGGACATTAGCCACAACATAGGGTAGATGGAACTTGTAGAGATCATGTCCAGTAGATAGGCACAGCCTGTGTTTGAGGCATGGGGCCACCCACCCATCTCAAAAATATTAATCCAGAATTCCTCCTGTGAAAAGTAAATTCTGGGACAAAGAATTAGCAGAGACTGAAGGAATGGCCATCAGGAGACTGCCCTACCATGTGATCCAATCTGAATACTCCAAACCCAGACACTATTGCTAACGCCAAGAAGTGCTTGCTGTCACAAGCCTGGTATAGTTGTCCCCTGAGAAGCTCTGCCAGAATCTGAACAATACAGATTTGGATTCCAGAAGCCAGCCATCTGATTGAGCTTGAGGACTCCAATGGAGGAATTAGGGGTAATAATGAAGGAGCTGAACCCCATAGGTAAAACAACAATATCAATCAATCAGACCAGCCAAAATATACAGAGACTAAATCACCTACCAAGAGTACACATCTGGGGACCCATGGCTACAGCCTTATATTTAGCAGAGGATTGCCTTATCTGGCATCAATGGGAGGGTAGCCCCTTGGCCAGGTGGTGGCTTAATGCCCTAGTTTAGGGGAATGCTATGGAGCTGAGCGGGAGTGGGTGGTATGGTTGGTGAAGCCCTCATAAAGACAGGTGGAGGGAGAGGAGAGAGGGGATAGGGGGCTTGTGGAGAGGAAACTGGGAAGGGATGAAAACATTTGAAATGTAAATAAACAAATAACCAATAAAAAAGAAAAATCAAATAATAAATGGAACCTTATGAAGCTGAAAAGCTTCAGTAAGGCAAAGGACACTATCAATAGAAATTGAAGTGTACAGAATGGTAAAAGATTTTCACCAACACTACATTCAGCAGAAGACTGATATACCAAACATTTAAAGAATTTAAGTAATTAAATACAGGCAAATGAAGTAACAAAATTTAAAATGAGGTACAATAAAAAACAAAATTCTTAACATGAGAATCTCTAATGGCAGAGAAACACTTAAAGAAATGTTCAACATCCCTAGTCATCAGGAAAATGCAAATTAAAACAACTTCAAAATTTTATCTCACACGCATCACAATGGCTAAGATGAAAAACTCAAGCAGTGGCTCATGCTGGTGAGGTTTTGGAACAAGGGAAACATTCTTCTATTGCTGGTAGGAAGGCAAACTTGTACAGCCAAAGTGGAAATTAATTTGACAGTTTTTCAGAAAGTTGGCAATATATCTACCTCAAGACACAGCTATACCTCTCCTGAATATATTCCCCATATATTCCTCCATAATACCACAAGGACGATTGCTCAAATATGTCCATAATGACACTATTAGTAATGGCCAGAAACTAGAAACAACCTAGATATCTCTCAATTAAAGAATGGATAAAGAAAATATCTTACAGTAACACAATGGAATACTAACCTGCTATTAAAATCAAAGACATAGTGAGTTTTGGAGGCAAATGGATAAACTAATGTGTACCATTAGTGAGATAACTCAGTCCCAGAAAGACAAACATATTATTTACTCACTCGCTGGTGGATAGTTGCTTTAAATTACAGGATAAGCATTTAACACTCCACTGACCGAAGAAGCTAAGTAACAAGAAAGACCTAAGTGTATATGCTTGAGTCACACTGATTTATTTTTTAAAAGTAAATTGAAGTTTCGCATTCTTCAATTGAAAAATTTCACAATGTTATACATTAAAAAGTAAAGTTTTTCCAAGTGACATAATAATTGCAATAAATTGTCATCTTGTCCCTCTGCTTTCTACTTGTTTCTCCTCACGTCTCAATTAGAATTCATTATCAGCACTACCTAAGGGACGTTTTGTTTAAAGCTTACTGATGTGGCTATGAGTACAATCCATCTAGCTGTCATCTTTGCTCAGGACTACTGCAATTATACTGCTCTGCGAACCATCCTTAGTCTACTACACCACGTAGCCTTCAGTTCAGACCTCATTAATGCTTAAACCCTGGCTGGAGCCATTCTTGGAATCCCTTCATCTCTGATGATGCTCACTTTGATCTCACAGGCATCACCTGGTATTACCTTACATCCTAGTAAGTTCAGTACTTAAGGACCTTTTTATACTTCTTAAAAAGTATGTATTTTCTTCCTTTGCAGCATTCAGCAATGCTAGTTTCCTTGACTTACGAAGGTCTAACCTACTGACTAGCATTGGGAAAGTTTAAGATTCAGATATCTTCCCACCAAGTTCTCTTTTTTAAAGCACTTTATTTTCCAGCACAACTTTATACTCCAAATACAAAAATAATATTAAAAATAGTATTTTCCTGCCCTGCCCTTCCGTGAGTTATTTTAATAAAAATCTGTACTTACTTTTATTGCAAAACAATGCTTAGGAAAACAAATGCAGAGGAACTAGATTTACTTGCTGTTGGTAGGGTTATTACTTCTAGCCCTGTCAGTAAACAAAATGGGAAATATATTATTGTACAGGAAGACATCAATATTTATTATCTATACCTGGTATTAAAGGTCTCATAGGTTCTAAGAACACAACTTCATTCCCCACCACAAACTTCATTTTCACTTTCTCCCTGTTCCATATTTGTTATTTTCCCCCTCTGATGGTGATTCTCACTGTTCAAAATATTTGTACTAAATATACTTATTTGTTCAATCTAAGCTACCAGAAGTAAAGTGCTCATGGGCCTTTGAGACAAATTGATGAATAACTCTTTAAGTAACTTGCAGGTAGTCTGTTGTGGTGATAGGTGGTGTAATGTGCCAGTAAGTGAGTTGCTATAGTTGAGAGTATACTGTTGCTTTTGAGGACTATAGCTGTAGCTGGCGGTGTTCTGCTGAGAGCTACTGAGGTGGAATGTGAACTGCCATAGTAGTAAACTGAACATTATAATGGTTATATCAAATGCACAAGGTGCACTCTGAATTGTTCTGTGCTCAAGCCCGATCTTGTCTTCAGGATTTTAAGTTCCATAATAGTACAGTGACTTCATGTCCTCTGGTACTCATCTATGTGTGGCTTCCAAGGCAATTCATGATTTCTTTTGCATTTTCAGCATTTCCCCTTCTTGGTGCCATGTGTGCTATGACAGAATATGTGTTTGAGCTTAAAGTAATAAGAAAAATTTTTAAAATTTCTAAATCATTAAGTATTTTCAAAAAGGTATAAAATATAAATATTTTTTATTTTAAAAGATGTGTTGATATATATTTTCCTGGCTTCATTATGAATAATATAATTAAACATATGTGAACAAGTAACAACCATTCTGTTCATGAATAAACAATGTAAATATCAAAATATATGGGCAAACAAATGTGAGAAAAAATAATTTTATCCATTGTGTAAAATTGGTTTTTTAATCTGAATCTAAGCCTACCAGTGATTTATTGCTTCATAAGTGTATTATATAAAATATGTTGAATGGGTATGAATTTCTAACCTCAGAATAATAAAGGTTTAATTTTGCATTCATTATTTACACAAAATTATTCTATGGATTTTAAGTATTTTAACAACTAGTTTTGTATAAATTTATAAAAAGTTTAAACTAGTGATAATATGATAAAAGGAAATAGAGAACAGCACAAAAAACATACCATAGCTGTAGGCTGTTATGTGAGAATGACTGTTATTCCTTTATTTATTCCAATAGATAGATACCAATAGACAGTAAAAGTAAAATCACCTTCCTCATTGAGGAAACTTCTGGTTCCATATAATGCCAACTGTTTTCTTCAGTACGGCAGGGCATCTTTGAATAGTTACCATCAATCCAATCAATTGATAAGGAAATGAATTAATTTTGAGTATTATACAGAAATGATTTTATTTAGTTAAAATTAGACATGAATTACCTATCTTGTTTTGAATCGTTTTTAACAAGTAAAGAGATGGTTTTGGACAATTCATGGTTCCCAAGAAGAAGTGATTTAACAGGAAAAGGCACTCACAGCAAGTTGATCAAAGAATAAACTACTAGCAGATATGTCACACACACATACATGCATATAATCTCCAAGTTGTATGCATAGACCTAGCCACAAATCATTTTTTTCTGAATAAAGACAGGACATTGGCACTGAAGATGTTCTATAGCTTTTATTTTTCAATATTTATTTACCTTTTATTCATTGTATGCCACAGCTCTGTTCCTCTGCCCAGTCCCACCCTTACAAATCCTGCATTGCACCCTCCCCTTCTCTGCAGAGAAAGGAACTCCCCTCTCTGTTGGGTACCAACCAGTCTTGGAACTTTTAGCTCCAGCAGGACAAGGCACATTTTCTTCCAGTGGGGCCAGACAAGGCAGTCAGGTACAAGGAAGGGAACCCAATGAGAATTGAAATTGAGCCAGCCGACTCTGGTTGTTAGAAAACCCACGTGAAGACCAAGCTGCACATTTGCAACAGATGTGTAATAGACCTAGGTCCAGACCCAGAAGGCTCCTTAGTTGGTTGCACAGTCTCTGTGAGCCCCCATGGTCCCAGGTTAGGTGACTCTCAAGGTCTTCTTGTGGGGTCCTCAACCCCTCTAACTTGCCCACTTCTATATTCCATTTTCCCACAGGATTCCCTAAGGTCTGTCTGATGTTTCACTGTGGGTCTCTGCATCTGCCTCCATCTGCAGCTGCTTCAGCCATCATTTAATTTTTAAAATTCTTTTGGGGGCACAGAGGCACATGGTATGAATACAGAAGACAGAGGATAGCTATACAAATCAGTTTTCTGTTTCTATCATGTGGGTTCCAGGGATTGAACATCTAGTCAAGCTTGTTGATGAAATATTTTAACAGAAGTATTTTTTTAAGTTCATATTTAGAACTTATTTTATTTTATCCAAAAGTTAGAAAGACTTAAAACATTCGTCATTGGAGTCTGTAGGTAAATATTTGAAATATAATGAAAATCCAGGTCAAGGTTCTGTGTTCAAAACAAGTGTCATATAACCAGGAATGTGAAGGAAATCCATTTGGCTTAATTATGGTGGACATGTAGGAGACTTTATTGACTGTTTTGAAGATTCTACTGTATTTCCTTAGTTGCTATTCCTGAATGCTATTTACTAATTTTTTCCAGGTCTGTGATAATAGTATTTGAAATTATTTTGTGGTTGTTAATAGTTAACTTTTCTGATATTTTATCCATTTTCTCTCTCTTTGATTCTAACTTTTTTGTGTTAATAAAAATGTAATGTTATTTAGTATAAAGGAATTTACCCTTATTTCATCTTTCTGTTTTTATTAGTTTTTTTTTTTTTTTTAGTTTATAGGTTGTGAGGTAACAAGTTTCATTGCAGTATTTGCATACTTAATTCTTGTTCATCTTCTTCCATATGCATATTTGAGGAACAACATGATAGCACATGTAGAAAGATTGATGGAGCCATAAACCAGACTTGGGAAGACAAATGCAAGGTTTTCTATCACATGTAGAAATCTCTCTCTCTCTCTCTCTCTCTCTCTCTCTCTCTCTCTCTCTCTCTCTCTCTCTCTGTGAGAAATAAAACCAATCTTATGCTGCTAGGATTGAATATGATTTTGTTTTATAATACCACATATATTAGTCAACAGATGCTGAGACACAGTTACTTTCTTCTTTTGTAGTCTGCCTTCTTCCATAGCTCTTCTACTTCAGTAGTCTCCTGTTTCTGTTAATGGCAGAACAGACTCAAGGTGCTTCTTTGTAGACTTTGTTCCCCACATCCTCTTCCTTATTTGTTTTTGTTTGTTTTATTCTAAATTTTGACAATTTCGTACAAATTCAGGTATAAATGTGGCAAATGATCTCTAGGCTGCATCCCATGCTGTGGAGCTGTTGGTAGTCATTTGCTGGTGAAGGCAGAATCATTCTTTACTGAAGATACTTGCGGGTTTCTCATGAGCCTATTTTCCCCATAAAAACAGTCCTTCCACTACCATTTCAGATTTGTGCCTTTCAGAACTCTATCATAAGAAGTTCTCTGCAGCATCCTGGCTTCCAGGTCTTAATCTAATATCTTACAAGGCTTTCACTTTAATTGTGATGAATGGTAAGTTCTTCTGTTAGCCAGACCCAGAGGGCTAAATCAATAACTCTGAAGGATGGGGTTACAGCTACTGTGAATTTTATCTTCCAACAAACCCTTCATGCCTGTCCCTTACTAACTGGGTAATAATTTAGCCTGGGCTCCAAGAAAAGCTATTGTATGTTAATGTGTGGCATTTTTAGTAGGTTTTCAAAATTGTTCAGCCAAAGGCTTGTTTCTAGTGCTCAGCAAATTAGCACCAAAGGTAATGAGAAACTTACTGTAGGGGTGAGGGCAGTCCTAGAGTAGTGAGGCAGCAAAAGTGGACACAGAGAAAATGTTGGTTGATGAGGTATTTTAAATTTGTGAGGGTGTCTTCAAGGACAAAAACCAACAAAACTCTAAAGAGTCCAAGTGTTTCAGAGTAAGAGGAAACAGCAGGTTTATTAAGAAAGAAAGACAGATAGAAAGAGAGAGAGAGAGAGAGAGAGAGAGAGAGAGAGAGAGAGAGAGAGAGAGAACAAGAAAAGAATAAAGAAGGAAAGAAATAAAGAAAAATGAAAGACACCAACTATAATTGTTGTAAAGATCGCATGAACACAGCATGTAAGCTATTCTATCAATTGAAATGTTGATAGAAGTGTTGATTCTATAGAATCTCAAACTTGAGAAAAGCACCTTAGAATCTTTCCATATTCAATCTTTTAATCGTATACTGAACTTGGAAATGCACGCAGGAAAATTAGTAATAAAATAAGTAGAGTTAAGTTCAGAAAGATTTGTTTTTTTCATATTAAAGAGAAATTAGAACAACCTGAAAATGTTACATGGAACTTGTTTTTGTGTGTTTGTTTGTTTGTACGTGTGTTTATGTATGTGTATAAATATCCACATGAATATTTGTATGAAACTCATATGTAGACAATATGTAGATATCAAATGTCTCCCCTGATAACTCTTCACCTTTTTTTGGGAGACAGAGTATTTTAATGAACTTGGAGCTAGTCTGGCTCACCAAAGGCCTCAAAGGCCACTCAATATACATTTCCCCAATGCTGTAATTAATGGCATACATCATTACACCTAATGTTTTACATGGGTGCTAGGGATGGAACTCAGGATCACACAGTTGTGTAGCCCTCACTTTTCCCGAGCTCTCCATGGAATCATGTGTGTGTGTGTGTGTGTGTGTGTGTGTGTGTGTGTATGTGTGTGTGTTTCTGAAATTTAACAAATGGTTAATAAGCCACTAATTCACTCTCTGTTTCTATACTGGTTTTGTCCACTAACAGAACTTTGCAAAAGTTAGCTTAAAGCTTCATGGACTCTTTTTTTAAAGTTCCACTCAGGGTGATTTTAGGAAAATAAGTCATTTCTCTTTCACAAGTTTCACTGACTTTACATTTGAATGATTTTGTTAGCTGGCTGATCTCTAGAGCCAAAGTCTATAGAAAGAAAAGCCCTTGTGAACAAAGAAAGAAGTAGAAAAGAGAATATATATATATATATATACATAATTCAATTTGAAATGGAAGCTCACTTACTTCAATTATTTCTATTAAGTCAAGGTTTATAGTTACATGGTCAGAGCAATTTTCCCAAGGCCAGCCTTGAATGCAATACTTACTTTATATGAAACCAAAACAATAATTTAGGATCTCTGGAGATATGCAAATCCATTAAAAATCCACTTGGTTGCATTTTTTAGAATTAAAAATGAAGGAAAAAAAGAAAGATGGAAAGAAAGCATTCAAATATTGGCAGAAGCCTACCTACTAAGAAGCCTAAATATACTCAAGCTATAGTTCTACCTTTTTATATTGAGAATTATCATATGTTCATATCTGAGTTGTTGTTTCAACATAGTTTGACAATTATATTATTAAAAATTATCTAATACTCTTTCTTCAACAGAAGCTAATCATAAAACATACATATTTTGCTTCTGTGCTAATTGTTATTTTAATTTCATTGAAACATAAACAGAGAGGGATATTTTCACCTTAAAGGAAAAAGCTATGTGAACCATGATGTGATTGCCTGTGTTATTAGTTAAACCCTGAATTCTAAAGATAATGCTTTAATATACTTTAAAAGGTATAAAAAACATATAATCCAAACCCCTGTTTTTTTCTCTCTCAGCTCCCTATAGAAGATATACAAAAGAAACAGAGAAAATCTGTTAAGTACTAGATTCAATTTCAAGGTACTCCCTTGACATCTACTCCCTATATATCACATAAAAGATTAGGTCACATGATATAATAAATGACATTTTTGATGTATAATTAATCATATCAGTCCACTTCATAGTAAAAAAGTTACACTGGTTAGTTGATTTCAATCAGTCAAATCTTTAGAAGCAGAACTTACTCTGGTTGATAGCACTGTAAAGTATAGATATTGAAGCTCAGGAAGAACATGATAGAGACAGACCCACAGTGATACTCCATTGTTTGAAGATAAAGGTGGTCATGTTTAGAGAATGTTCATGGTCTTTAGATATGAGGAAGTATTTCTCAAATAACATTCTGGAAGAAATGAGGGCCTTTGTGCTACAAGCCAGTTTCCTTGGATTCTTCCACAATACTCAGTAGAGTAGAATCTCTTTCTGCTTCAGAAATAGTGGATCATTCCAAAGAACCAGAGCTCAAACTTATGAGAACTTAGAGAAAGTATAAACTGCTCCTTTGTATGGTTAGTAACTGATGAATATTCTTTAAAATGCCAAGTTGTCAGTACTTTTATGAAAATAAAATACTATTTCTGAGGTCTCATTAATGTTATATATAAAATTAAATTCAAATTGATAAAATCTCAATCAAGAAAAAAAATACAACTCTAAAGTCTTAATAAAGCACATATCAATATTTTCATGGTCTCAGATCTAGGGAAGATATTTTAAATAAATATTTTAGAAACATATTGCATAAAAGGAAAATACAGTAATTAATGTAGATACATTAAAAACATTGTATTACAATGTGGAAGTAAATTATACAAGCAATTCTGTTTTGTTAACACATTACTCTATTAAATGATTGCTGTACAACAAATTGAATATAACACCAATCATTAAGAAAAAGTCAATATATTAGAAAAATGGAAAATTTATGTATAAATGGAAATTAAATGAAGCTGAAATGCCATTTGTAGAAAAAGAGCAATTATGGGTATTTAAAAATAATTTATTTCATAGCTATCATATTGATCAACAAAGTTGGAGGATATAGATGCAAAGCATTGAACGGGTATCAGATGAAAGGGCATTTAATGCAATTGTTTGGAAACTAATTAGAAATAATCACATTATAATATAGTTTGTGAATATCTAATAATATTGAGGAGGCTGATTCCTCATAAATCAGTAAGTTTATGTGAGGGTACTCTTGAAAGAAACTTTCATACATGTATTTGGAAAAAGGGGAAGGTATCATTTTCAATTTTATTTCTGCTATTCAAAACCTTTATTATTTAAATAAATACAACCCAAAGAATGTACATATAATCAATTCTTATTACTTTTATTTTTTAATTTTTTAAAATTGTATTTGATCTTTTTTTCCACTCTAGATTTTAATCCCCTCCAAGTCCACCCTCTGACTGTTTCCCATCCCATACCTCCTCCCCATCCCCGTGTCTCCATGAGGATGTCCATATTCTCCACCTACTACCCCACCAGACCTTTAAACTCCATGGGTCCTCAAGTCTCTTCAGGGTTAGGTGCATCTTCTCTGACTGTTCCAGGACCCAAAGTCCTCTGTTCTATATGTGTTGAGGGGACCTCATATCAGTTGGTGAATGCTTCCTGGTTAGTGGCTCAGTGTCTGAGCAATCTCAGGGTTCCAAGTTCATTGAGACTGCTGGTTTTCCTATAGGGTCACCCTCTTCTTCAGCTTCTTTCAGCTTTTCCCTAATTTAACCACAGGGGTCACCAGCTTCTTTCCATTGATTGGGTGTAAATATCTGCATCAGAATCTTTCAGCTTCTTGTTGAGACTTTCAGAGGGCAGCCATGTCTATAAGCAAACCATACCATAAGTAATGGTGTCAGGCCTTGGGGCCTCCCTTTCAGCTAGATCCCAATTTAGTCCAGTCACTGGATCTCCTTTCCTTCAGGCTCTTCTCCAGTTTTGTCCCTGCAATTCACTAAGACAGGAACAATTCTGGGTCAGAGTTTTTGACTGTGGATGGCAACCTCATCCCACCACTTGATGCCCAGTCTTTCTACGGGAGATGGACTCTACAAGTTTATTTCTAAGGTAAACAACAATGTTTCATCTAAGGTCCCTGTCTCCTCTGTACATTTCACCTAAGGTCCCTCCCTTTGAGTCCTAAGTGTCTTTTGTGTCTCAGGTCTCTGGTACATTCTAGAGGGTTCCCTCACCTACTACCTCCCAAGGATTTCTGTTCCCATTATTTCTGCTGGTCCTCAGGGCTTCAGTCCAGTTATCCCCACCCTCCAAAACCTGAACATGTTCCCCTCTTCCCCTCCTTGTCCCCTTTCTCACCCACGTCCCTCCCTCCCTTCCCTCTTGTTATTGCTTTCTTCTCTCTCCCAAGTGGGATTAAGGGGTCCTCATTTGGGTCCTTCAGTTTGTTGACCTTTTTGAGTTCTGTTGACTATATCTTGGATATTTTGTACTATTTTTGGCTAATATCCACTTATTAGTGGGCATGTACTATGCATGTGCTTTGGGGTCTGATTTACCTCACTAAGAATGATATGTTATAGTTCTATCCATTTGTCTGCAAAACTCAGGATATCCTCATTAATAGCTGAGTAATACTCCACTGGGTAAATGAACCACACTTTCTGTATCCATTCTTCTGTCATCAGACTTCTGGGTTGTTTCCAACTTCTGGCTATCACAAACAAGGCAACTATGAACATAGTGAAACATGTGCCCTTGTGACCTGGTGGGGAACTAGAGTGGTATAGCTGGGTCATCAGGTAGATCTATTTCTAATTTTCTGAGAACCCTCCAGATTTATTTCCAGAGTAGTTGTACCAGTTTGAAATACCACCAGCAATGGAAGAGTTTTGCACAAGGTGAAAAATATGGGTCTATTTTCATTTTTCTACATAAAAACAGCCAGTTAAAGCAGCATCATTTATTGAAGACCCTTTGTTGTTTCCATTGTATATTTTTTGGTTTCTCTGTCAAAGATCGAGTGGCAGTGTTTGGTTTTATTTCTGGGTTCTGGGTCTTCAATTCTATTCCACTTATCAATGAATCTGTCTCTATACCAATAATATTTTTAATTGGTAGAGTGTAAGATCCTAAACTTAAAAACACATAATAGTTTTAGGAAGACTCTACTTTGTTCTTTTTTTAAAATCAGATGTATAGCATTAGTGAATATACATACACCCACACACTGAGACATATACACATCCATGAGCACATACCACATATACATTCACACATACATAAACTCACACAAAAACCTACAGATACACTCAAACACATGTGTGTGCACACACACAAACATACACACACCCTCACATATGCTCACACAAACACATACTCCCATATTCTCTCTCTCTCTCTCTCTCTCTCTCTCTCTCTCTCTCTCTCTCTCACACACACACACACACACACACACACACACACACACACACAAAACTCTACTAGTATTTCATTATCATTGAAAATTGAATATACCTCTATAATATCAAATACTATTTAACAAGATGTGGGGATTTTATTGATTAGTCATATTACTGCAAATTTATGACAGCCATTCTTTTGTCTTACAAATGGGAGATACGTGGTCATAAGTTTTTACTCTCCATAATTATTATGAACCTTGAAATATACACTGAAGAAACACTGGAAACAGAAACCCTTCTTTCACTGTGTAAGTTAGCCAGTGTATAAAAAGTTTTCCAATTGGTTTGAAATGGATTTTTCTATGTCCTACACTGAAAGCATAGTATTTTCAGCAAAATGGTTTAGCCACATAGCTTTGGTGGTTCAGAAAGTGAAAGGGCAATAACATGTGGTTTAGGGACTCCTGAAGACTCCCTGCCCTTTTTCTACTGCTACTTAGAGAGATAATCTGTTCTGGATATTGCAAGTTTTCATTAGGAGCCCCTGTTGTCTGAGATCATCACTGACACATGTAAAAATAGTGGAATAATAGAGATGACATTGTAGGTGGGGAGAAAGATGAGTGAGTAGGAGAAAAGATGAGAAGAATAAAGAATAGTTAGTACCATGGTGTCTGAAAATATCATATGGAGTGCTTGTTTTGGCAGCTCATATACTAAAATTGGATTGAAAGTATCATATGGAAACATTAATTTATAAGGCTTTCAAAGGCATATTTACATAATCAATTATTTTATTGAATTTACCCTATAAAACAAGTAATACTCCTTCCACAGGTGGCCAAAGAAAAAGCTCAGTGCCAGCTGAGGGAATATAGCCTTCACATTAATTGTCAGCAATGTCCTGGAGATCCCCAAAACTATATAGGCTATTTAAATTACTTTTGGTTGCCTACCAGAATTTTATGGCAGGACAGATGACTGGAGACAACACATACTTTGATTACACACCATGGATAAATCATATTGGTGTTGGCCAAGAAATATATTTTTTGTTTAATATCTGTTTTGTACCTGAATATACAATCTTGGCTGCTGGAGGAAGGATAATCACTAACAGTAAAACCTGGATGTGAACTCTGTGAACAATGATCCTGTAACAAACTATCCCCATGGGTGCAGCAATGGCATACATATTATTGCCATACATAGCTGCTTTCTGGTTGGAATTAAGGCCCATTCCCTCTGTCCTAGATCCAGGATTGAAGAGCCCAGAGACTCCAGAGTTGACTGTCTTAGTATTATTTTTTAAATGGACTTAGTATAAAACTGCCATCTAAAATTGTAACAATATATCCACTATTTGAGAGCTCATCAGAGAAGTTACTCTGCAGTGGATGGTGGTTAACCCAGAAATACACAATAGATCAAAGTATAGAAAATAAGTGTCCATGAGTGGTCAGATACTAAAAGGACATCTATATCACAAAGGGCTTGGACACCATCAAGGTTTTGTTTATGTTTTGACTATATGCTAATTATCATTATTTTAAAATGTGACAGTAATTGTTCCATGTCATAGAAATTCCATTTAAAGTTTTTAAGTATGAAGATGTTAAGATGCTGGCATTAGAAGTAGACCAGAAAAGAGCTAAGAAATGCATAGTCTTCCAGAGCAAGGTTACTGAGTACTGTGATCACTGGCATATGCCAGCATCAGATAAGCCTGGGAGTTTGTATGTAACTCAAACTCATCCCACTGTTTTATGTTCTAGGCCTTAATACAGATTTCTATGATTATATTATCTTCTAGAAATTTTATGCTGAGAATTCATCTTAGACTAGTATTCAAAATCCTGGGGTTTTTTTATGTTTTCTATTTTCCAATTGCTAATAAATTTTTCTAATGGATAGCACTATGTTGACTAAGATGCATCAAATGTGGGTCAAACATACTTGTTAAAAGAAACTATGGAATATCAATTGACCATAAGAGAATTTCAAACTGGCATAATGAGTCAATAAATTTGTTAATTGAGCTTTTATTCAGGGCCACTATGACAGAACTGGGAAATTGGGGGTTTTAATGGATTATGGATTATTCCAAATGCTTTGTTATTTGGGGAGGGGGAGGGGAGGAATGTTCAACTATTCTTCTACTTTCATTTGACTTCCACATAATACAAATGCATTTTGTAGCTGATTAAAAAGCTAAAGAGTAAAAAATATCACCAGTTTAAGTGTAAAAGACTTGCCAATGCCATAGTTTACAACGTGACTTCATGGTCTTTGCAGAAGCTACTCTCTTGAGTTCATTCACACACTAAACTCTCTGCTGGTAATAGTCTCTTTTCTACAGGGGGCACTAAATCACATGTAAATCATATCCATTTTCTTAAAATGTTCGCACTTTCTTCATCTTTTTCCGTTGTATCTCTGGCCAATTTGCATGAAGAAATGGAGCAACAGTGACCCTGAAATGCTGGATCTTAGACCAGAACTCCTGCTGTGAGCAGCAAATGTAACCATACAGAGTTTCCAACTTTCTAATTTCTATACCTCCAAACTCAGCTTTTGAAGCACAGAAAGCAAAAACTCTAATTCAGTTTGCATTTCTGTCCTGGTGGAATCTACCTGTCAGTGTGTCTGTCCATCTCACATCTGCTTTAAGCATCTCACCCTACAGGGTGTATGTTAGTGGATGGCATGGTATTCTCAATTATCTGTTAGCCACAAACACCAGGTATGAATTAAAGATATCAGTAATTATTAAGTGGAATTTAACGTTACAAAAAAATCAAACATTCACGATGAATAAAGTAATTCATAGTTATGACTGAAAACATTTAAATTGTTCAACTAGACTGTACAAATGCATCAATTTTCTCAGAGAATATGATACTGTTCTGGTGTAAATATCCATGACATTTGGGGTGTTTACAAATGTAGCAGCCTCTGAAGCAGAGATCTTTTGTCTTTGATTCAAATGTATAATCTAAGACATGGTTGCATAAACATGAATTACATACAATCTATAGGTATAACAGGCAAAAATAATGCACATTTAAGCAAATATAAGGTGAATTCTTTATTGTTCTGTTACATATTAAACTTTAAACCAATAAATGTAAATAAAATCAAGTGTATAATGAATGGTAACACAGTGAATTACAAACAGAACCAAATAACTGAGTGACTGTAGAAACACCACGGGAATCTAGTGCCTTTCTAGACTCCTGCACTGACCTTTGGCTTGACTTCTGAGCCAGTTCTGGGACTCTATTTTTTAAAATGTTTATTTCTTTATATGAGTATACTGTAGCTGTTATCAGACACGTCAGAAGAGAGCATTGGATTCTATTACAGATGGTTGTGGGGCACCATGTGCTTGCTGGGAATTGAACTCTGGACCTCTGGAAGAGCAGTCAGTGTTCTTAACCGCTGAGCCAACTCTATTATCATCTAAAAGGTTTAAGACCTGAGACAATTTCAGAAAGACACGATTTATACCAATTAATTCTCCTCACCTCTAATTTGGATAGGGACACACAAGTGGGCCTGTCTGAGACAAAAACTTGCTTGGCAACTAAAACCTTCTTCTTTGGGAGATTGATTAAGGAAATTGTAACTAATATTTGAAGGTTTATTTTTTTTTATTATGGTATGTATATGTGTTTTTCTCTCTGTGTATGTATGTATCTGTACACATCAGTGAACTGCCTAGAGTATATAGTAGAGAACATCAAATAACCTAGAACTGCAGTCAACAGGCAATTATGAGTTGCCCAAAATAGGTGCAGAGAACCAAATCCAGCCCCTCTATAAGGGCAGCAGGTTCTTTTAACTGTTGAGCCATCTCTTTATCCCCACAATTTTATTGTTGTTAAAGAAGCATTGCACTTGCCTTTTCACATGTAGATCTGACTAAACCCTAATATTGTGGGTAAATAAACATTTTATTTCATTCTTTTATTCAAACTTCATATCCCTCAATGGTGCAAATCTCATGCGCATCAAATTTTATTCAATACAAAACAAATACATCTGAAATTCACTATCCTTGAGTGGTTCACTCCATTCGTTCAAGCCATATCTATATAAAACACTATGAAGAACAGTATTACAATAAATTTAGTAACAGTTCAATTCAATAAATGTCATAAAACTTTAAACATTCACATGTATGTTTAAAACAGTCGCAAATCTTATTCTCATTACAAATCATTGTTGGGGTAAAAGGTTATATTCAGAATAAATGCTTGTGGAGGAATGTAGTCACTAAACTACCTTCAACAATTTTAACCCAAAATTGTTCCTGACTAAAAGAAATACAGGACAAAAATTGAACAGAGATTGAAGGAATGGCCATCCAGTGACTGGGACCAATTGGGGATCCATCCCATGGGTGTGCGCCAAACCTTGACACTATTACTTATTCCATAATGTGCTTGTATGCAGGAGCCTAGCAGAGCTCTCCTCTGAGAAACTCTACCAGCAGCCAACTGAGTCAGATGTACTTATAGCCAACTACTGGATTGAGGTCAGTGACACCTATGGAAGACTTAAGGGAAGGATTGAAGAAGCTGAAGGGGATGACAACCCTGTAGGAAGATCAGTAGTATCAACTAACCCAGACTTGTAGGAGCTCCCAGAGACTAAGTCACCAACAGAAGAACATACATGAGCTGGCCTGTGTGCTCTGCCCCCCAGCACATATATTGCAGAGGAATGCTTTGTCTGCTTCATTGCGAGAGGAAGAGACTTGTAGAGACTTGATGCCATAGTAAATGGGGACAAGCAGGAGTGGGAGTGGGCTGTGGGTTGGGGGTGGGGAGCACTCCATCCAAAGTAAAGGGAAGGGAAGCAACATTAGAAATGTAAATAAGTTTCCAGTCTGGTCTGGGCCACCTCTGCCATCTCTCTTCTGAACCCCAGTCGAGGCCACTAAGCTCCAGAGGACTTTCCACACCACAGGTCCTCCAGATCCCCTCTAGATTGTGAGAGGCAGAGCAGAGACCCATCCCCCTGGGCACCTTCCTTGCCAGAGGAGAGTAGGCCTACAGGGAGGGCTCTGAAGCCAGGACTCAGAGGGTGGATCAGAGCTCCAGACTTCTGGACACCTGCCCTACAAGAGGAGAGCTTGCCTGCTCAGAGTGCTCTGACCACTGGGACTCAGGTGGAAGTTGGATTCCCAAGAGTAATGACAGAGATTAACAGTGTCACAGGAAGATCAAACTCCTGCCAGAGACAGCTTGAACAGTAACACCAGAGATTTCCAGATGGTGAAAGGCAAATGTAAGAATCTTATTAACAGAAACCAAGAACACTGAGCATCATCAGGACCCAGTACGCCCAACTACAGCGAGTACTGGATACCCCAACACACCTGAAAAGCAAGACACAGATTTAAAATCATATCTCATGATATTGGTAGAAGATTTGTAAAAGGACATTAATAACTCACTAAAAGAAATACAGGATAACAATGCTAAACAGGTAGAAGCCCTTAAAGAGGAAGCACAAAAATCCCTCAAGGAATTGCAGGAGAACACTGCTAAACTGGTAGAAACCCTGCTACACAGGTAGAAGAAACACAAAAATCCCTTAAAGAATTACAGGATAACACTGCTAAATAGCTTGAAGAAACACAAAAGCCCCTTAAAGAATTACAGGAAAACACAAACAAACAGGTGATGAAATTGAACAAAACCATTCAGGATCTGAAAATGTAAGTAGAAACAATAAAGAAAACCCAAAGGGAGACTCTGGATACAGAAACACTAGGGAAGAAATCAGGAACCATAGATGTGAGCATCAGCAACAGAATACAAGAGATGGAAGAGAGAATCTCAGGTACAGAAGATTTCATTGGGAACATGGACACAACAATCAAAGAAAATGACAAATGCAAAAAGATTCTAACTCAAAATATCCAGGAAATCCAGGACACAATGAGAAGACCAAACCTAC
>NC_034591.1:63562465-63564668 GCF_900095145.1 Mus pahari | reverse complement strand
TTCATGATAAAAGTCT
This sequence comes from Mus pahari, assembly GCF_900095145.1. Taxonomy (NCBI): domain Eukaryota; kingdom Metazoa; phylum Chordata; class Mammalia; order Rodentia; family Muridae; genus Mus; species Mus pahari. Next base: position 63,564,652 of record NC_034591.1, on the reverse strand, counting down.
TGGAAAGATCAGGAATTCAAGGCCCATACATAAACATAGTAAAAGCAATCTACAGCAAACCAGTAGCCAACACCAAAGAAAATGGAGAGAAGCATGAGGCAATCCCACTAAAATCAGGGACTAGACACTTTCTCCCTACCTATTCAATATAGTACTTGAAGTCCTAGCCAGAGCAATTCAACAACAAAAGGAGATCAAGGGCATACAAATTGCCAAGGAAACAGTCAAAATATCACTATTTGCAGGTGATATGATAGTATATATAATTGACCCTAAAAATTCCACCAGAGAACTCCTAATCTGATAAACAGCTTCAGTGCAGTAGCTGGATATAACATTAATTCAAACAAATCAGTGGCCTTTCTCTACACAAAGGATAGCATGTAGAAGAATGCGAATTGATCCATTCTTATCTCCTTGTACAAAGCTCAAGTCTAAGTGGATCAAGAGAACTCCACATAAAAGCAGAGACACTGAAATATATGGAGGAGTAATTGGGGAAAAGCCTCGAAGAAATGGGCACAGGGGAAGAATTCCTTAGCAGAACAGCAATGGCCTGTGTTGTAAGATCAAGAATCGACAAATGGGACCTCAATAAATTGCAAAGCTTCTGTAGGGCAAAAGACAATAAGACAAAAAGGCTCCCAACACATTGGGAAAGAATTTTTGCCAATCCAATATATACAAACAGTTCAAGAAGCTGAACTCCAGAAATTCAAATAACCCCATTAAAATATGGGGTACAGAGCTAAACACAGAATATTCAACTGAGGAATACTGAAGGGCTGAGAAGCACTTGAAAAAGTGTTCAACCTCCTTAATCATCAGGGAAATGCAAATCAAAATAACTTTGAGATTTCCCCTCACACCAGTCAGAATGGCTAGGGTCAAAAATTCAGGTGACAGCAGATGCTGGAGAGGATGTGGAGAAAGATGAACACTCCTCCATTGCTGGCAGGATTGCAAGCTGTACAATCACTCTGGAAATCAGTCTGTGGTTCCTCAGAAAACTGGGCATAGTACTACCGGCAGATCCAGCAATACCTCTTCTGGGCATATACCCAGAAGATGTTCCAACTGGTAATACGGACTCATGCTCCATTATGTTCATAGCTGCCCTGTTTATAATAGACAGAAGTTGGAAAGAACCCAGATGTCCCTCAACAGAGGAATGGATACAGAAAATGTGGTACATTTACACAATGGAATACTTCTAAGCTATTAAAAACAATGAATTTATGAAATTCTTAAGCAAATGGATGTATCTGGAACATATCATTCTTAGTGAGGTAAGTAACCCAATCACAAAAGAAGTCACTTGATATGCACTCACTGATAAAAGGATATTAATCCAGAAACCTAGAATACTCAAAATACAATCTCCAAAACACAAGAAAATCAAGAATAAGGAAGACCAACACATGGATACTTCATTTCTCCCCAAAATAGGGAATAAAATTCCCATGGAAGAAGTTGCAGAGACATAGTTTGGAGCTAAGATGAAAGGATGGACCATCCTGAGACTGCTCCACCCGTAGTGGGTCCATCCCATAATCAGCCGCCAAACGCAAACACAGTGCCCCAATGGAGGAGCTCGAGAAAGTACCCAAGGAGCTGAAGAGGTCTGCAACACTATAGGTGGAACAACAATATGAACTAACCAGTACCCCCATAGCTCGTGTCTCTAGCTGCATATAAAACAGAAGATGGTCTTGTTGGCCAACATTGGGAAGAGAGGCCCCTTGGTCTTGCAAACTTTATATGCCCCTTACAGGGGAATGCCAGGGCCACAAAGTGGGAGTGAGTAGGTAGGGGAGCAGGGCGGGGGGGGAGTGTATAGGGGGCATTCGGGATAGCATTTGAAATGTAAATGAAGAAAATATCTAATAAAATAATTTTAAAATAAATAAATCACATTCGCTCCTCTAAAAAAAGAAATGTAGATAAATGAATCAGTTTTTAAAAAGAATTAAATGCAAAAGAACATTATATTTAAAACTGTCTAGAACTTGGTAAATGGATCAAAAGGTAGCCACCAACCATTGCAAATAGACTTCAATCCTCAGGACTCCCATGATGGTAGGAGACAACTTTCTCCTATAATTTCTCCTATCTCTACATACAAAGTCTCTCTCTTTCTCTCTCTCTCTCTCTCTCTCTCTCTCTCTCTCTCTCTCTCTCTCTCTC
>NC_034591.1:63549132-63562413 GCF_900095145.1 Mus pahari | reverse complement strand
AACAAATCACAATATCAACTTGGAAGATGATCACAGGGTGCTAAGTGCTGTTGGGGAATGATTCTTTATTTTATTTCACCTCTCTCTCTTTCTCTCTCTCTCTCTCTCTCTCTCTCTCTCTCTCTCTCTCTCTCTCTCTCTCTCTCTCTGTTATTTACATTCCTGTGCCATGTTGTGTTTGCCAACGTGAAAAGACAACCTTTGGCATATGTCCTTACCTTTCACGTTATTTCTGATAAGATCATTTGTTGGTGAGCACCACCTATGCCAAGCTAGCTTATTCATGAGCTTCCAGGCATTCTTTTGCGTCTGCCTCCTAGATCACTATAAAAGTGCTGGAATTACTTACTATTGCTTCTAGCTTTACATGGTTTGTAGGAATGAAATCTGCATCTTTATGGTGGTCCAGAAAGTTTTTTTTATCCACTTAAACATCTATCTCCCCAGTATAGCTTCCTAGATTTTATGAATCTCAAGCTTTTAGCACTCCATGATATGATTTCTATGTACTGTGGGTTAGGGTTTCATTGCCATGAAGAGACACCATGAGTAAGGCAACTTTTTATTTTTTTGGTGGTGGTGGTTGTTGTTTTCATAATTTACTTCTTTCTTTTATTGAAAGTAGACTTCAAGACAACTTTTGTAAGAGACAACATTTAATTTGCGCTGGCTTACAGATTAAGAGTTTTAGTCTGTTATGATCAAGGTGGGAGCATGGCAGTATCTACAGAGGCATGGCACTGGAGTAGCTAAGAGGTCTACATCTTGTTCTGAAGGCAAATAGAAGACTGGCTTCCAGACAGCTTAAGAGAAGTGTCTCAAAATCTACCACCACCTTAGTGACCCATTTCCTCCAACAAGGTCACACCTACTCTAAGAAGGCCATACACCCTAATAGTGTCACTCCCTGGACCAAGCATATTCAAACCACTTCTGGCATAGAGATCATAATACAGAGATAGATGTGGGAAGGAGAAATTGCACTTGTAGATTCCCAACCATTATATTTAAGTAGGGACTCACTTCAATTCCTCAACAGGCAAATAGACAGATTCCGGTTAGTAATGTCTGTGCGGAGCTTTATGATTACAATGCAGTATTTATTATATGTGAAGATTTCACAAGTCAGAACCCAAATTCCAAACATGGAGTAGTGTGCATATGGAAAGACAGTTGTCAACAACTATCTGGGTTAAGATCCTGCATATAATTTAACTAAAACAACGTTAACAGTAGATATTAATTAATTAGTTAATTAATTTTTTTGAGACAGAGTTTCCCTGTTTCTCTTAACTGTCCTGGAACTCACTCTTTAGACCAGGCTGGCCTCGAACAAGACATCTGCCTCCCTCTGCCTGTCAAGTGCTAGAATTAAAGGCTATAGATATTGGTTTATTAGAATAATGTCTACATTGGTCTCTTAAGATAAAACAATGACTTTAAAATTCAAATATATCCTCACATGGTTAAAAGCTACTTCCTTCTTTATATATGTAATTGAATACAGATTATGACAACAACATGAATGAGCTATTTGGGATTCCTGTCTTAAAACTTTGAGTGTTTGGGAAGTAGTCCTCCTTACTTATAGTTACTATCTATTTTTGAAATGTACAAACAAACAAACAAAAAAAAAACCCTGCCTATCCTCCACTAACAAATAACCTGTAAATTTATCTTTTCTCCTAATTACAACTTTCTCAGAAAAAACAAACAAACAATTATATAGGCATTTTTTAGCAGGACTTACTAAGGATCCCACATCACAGCAGACACTGATGTCCAATTCGGTGTTACAGTGCATATGTTCTTCCATATAAGATTTTTATTCCTTTTGTATTTTCCTCACAAAATCTATAATTCTGTTGGTGGTGTTCAAATGATCTACCGTGACTAGTATTACTCTGATGTTACATTCACACTTATTTTAAAATATATGTCCCTCTGGTTTTAATTCTCTATTCCTGAATCAGTTTTGATTTGAAGTAGGATTTTATATTGTATATTTTTAGAAATTAATTTTGCCCATGATATTCTTTGAGGACTAGATGCTGAGATAACTCTTGGAGATTACTTCAGTAAGAAATCTGGATTGCCCATCAGATCTGACAGATGCTGGGAAGATTGACTTAAGTCCTCCTTAGCCCACAGAGGAGTTCAAAGTATACCTTTTGCAATGATGGGTTCCCAATGAAAGTGCTAGGAAGTTTTACAACCANTTTGACTAGATACTCTTTGCAATATGACCTGGAACACAAATTGTCAATTACCTTTGCCTTGATCACTCAGTCTCTCAGCACCTAAGAAAAGAGCTATCTCAGCTTGTAAATGCTGAATCAAAATCTGATTGAAACTATCAACAGAAGAAATTTATCCCTGACACATTTCTTCACAAGGCTTTCTAATCCAAATATAAAATGATTATATGGGTTATTGTAATTTTTACTTTGTAAGCTAAGAACTCATCAACAAAATGGTGGTTTCAATAATATTATCCCAAACTCTCTTCACTTCACCCAAACAATTAAGAACAGCTTATAGAACATTAATTGAAAAATACCATCCATTTATTAATTTCTTGTAGGTGCACATGAAAAGGTAAAAGAAAAAATTGATAGGCAAAAGTCCAACAAATTTAAAAGAAACTATATGTATTTTAGCAGTATGTTGCCTTCAATTATAGAAAAGAACCACTTATCTATTTTAAGACTAATTAATCATCACGGAAGAAAAATATGATCAAATATAACATTATGGAGATAATGGTTACAACAGGTCTTAACTTTTCCTGTTGGGAATTTTATGTAAAACTGGCCTGATCATTTAAAACAAGCTCAAAAGCTGTACAATGGCTTCAAAGTAAGCATGTTGTTAACAGTGGCTCTTGCTGTGTTCTGTGAATAGACAATAATATTCTCTGCAAAATAACAGTTGGGAGTTAAATACGCCTTTCTTTGAAAAAATTGAGTTTGTCAAAATGCTACTTTTTTTTTAAAGTAGGGCACTACTAATCAAATGGAATGCCTTCTCTTTTTCACCTCATACTATAATTATGACACTAAGAATAGATATTAAATTTAATTTTTGACAAGTTATCACAGATGTGAGTTGAAGAGAATTTATTTATTTACAAAAATATAGAGGGGGCCTAAAATGGTTTGGACATTGATGTGTTAGATTCTATCTTGAGGCAATTTAAGGAATAAACTGCATGAAACTCCTGTAAGCATAAATATTATACAGTAGGCTTCAAAGGGAAACCCATGCTGTGAATCACAGTCACATGCAAAGGATTTTTCAAAGCATCATTAAATGAATTCTACTTAAGGAAAAATCATAGAATCAAAGAGGCAACAATATAAGATGCCAACGCAAGCACTGAATTTGGAAAAAGCTTGAAGTGATTTCTTTTAAGTAAACACAGGTTAACGAATTGAAAATAAATTGTATCCAGCATCATTTAACTTGCTGAGGCAAAGGTGCTGCTCTGTTGCTGAGTTTTTTGTATCCATACTTGTCTTTGGATATAGTCTTGCCCAAATCACATTGAATATATCAGAAGTGCTTCAGAGTAAATCTTCCTATCTATCAGAACAAAATCCTTATTAAGATGTCACATTGTCATAGGAAATCTGGAATTATATTTTTAGTTTTTAAAATATAGCTCATGATAATTGTTTAGGATTTTAAAAAATTGTATGTAACATTGGGAATTGGCTGCATCATAGATTATAGTTTCTAAATCTATGAACATATATTAGTATATATATCACAGTCAGTCATACTTATTGTTTCCATATTATAGTTTTATTATATAATTGTATGCATGTGTTCTGCCATATAAATTCAATTTGGTAATCATTTCTCGTATCTCCATAAAATGAGAGTGGGGGATTAATTGAAAAGAATACCATAGAAATTGTGTAACTCATGGAAAACATCATGAGTGCTATAATAAGTAAGAAAAGAATAGTAAAGGCAATGGAAAACAATAGGAAATTGATTTTAAAAAGAAGTATTTACAAGGATATTTTGATTTCATAAGTGTTACTGTTGAATTGAACCTTAAAAAGATGCATTTGTCAAGGAGTCTGAAACAAAGAAGATAGGGAAAGGTAAGTATTTGTGACAAACTGGAATAATGTGAATTCCAACTCCTAATCAGCATGTAGTTTGTGCACTAACTTTGAAGAATTGTATGGCACAGTGTATGAGAGTTGAGAATGTACATATGGTTTATTAATATTCCTCATTTCATTGGCAAATGGTCTAGAAGGAACATGATCGAAATTATTCAAAAACTACATCTCAGTATTTATCTCTCTCAAACTTCAGTATTCTTTTTCTATATTTACAAGGATTCACTGAGAAAATATTGGAAAACACCATTATTAGAATGCATATGATTTCAATATAAAGTAGCAAGGAGGGACAAGAGATTATTTACCAAGAAATAAGAAAATAAAGTCTTGTAAGGTACCCTAGGACCTGAATACCATGCCCAATAAAGTTGTCACAGGCTTTTCTTCCTCAAGACTAACACTGTGCATATTAGAGATGATGTTTTGGTCACTCTATTACTAAGTTGTCAGCACAGACTTTCCACAGCTGTGGATTGTCAAGTGAGAAGCCAATGGGTTGGTAAAAATGGTGGCTTGCGTTATCCCTTGGCAGAACTGGCTCCAAGGTGGTGGATACAATCTGGTGATCAAAAATCATCCTGCCAGAGTGACATCAGGCCCAGGCTGGCAGGTAAGATACCACAGTGGAGGGTTGGCAAGTAAAGCGTGTGAAAAGCCAAGTTCTGTGTGTGTTGGTCTGTATGCTTCTGGCACGCTTACTCCTAGATAGATCACAGGGGAAGAAACATAATATCTCCTGGAGGCCTAACCCTTTGCCAGAAGAAATACTTGTCCAGATAGAAATACTTACTGAAGTTTCCATAAGAAGTAGTTCCTAATTATTACAAATAAGAATAATTTGTCTAATAAGACAAATAGTGTTGTGCTGAAAAGCAAAAATCATTGAGGGACGTTATATTACTTTCTATCAAGCAATTCAAGTAGAAAAAATGCAATAAAGATGTGTGGATGTAGACTTTTGGGAATACTTAAATGATCACAATATCTGTGTGTTCACCATGAAATACTTGGTTAGGATTTCATACTGTATCTCTTACCAAGGGTCTTGTGAATTGTTTTAAGGTATTGCTGTCATGACCCAAATGAAACCTCAAGGTGAGGGTGGCAGAGAACACATGAGCTAGAGATCCTGACACTCTCTAAACAGAAAGTTGACAATGTGAAGAAACAAAACACTGATACCATTTATCACAGATGACTTATGACACTTGCTCAGAAAACACTGCTCTGTATAGAGCATCCCAAATTAAAACAGAGATAAAAGTGACACTCAGGTGCCTTGATGCTCAAAAACATTGGTGAATGCTGTTACTATATGTAAGTGATAAGTATACAGGAAGGAGAACACAACTATTTGTATTAGTGAGTGGAACTACTCTTATTTAAGCACAAGCATTTTTATTAATAAAAAGCATTTGGAAAGTCTTATTGCTTACAAACAAGATCTTTAATGTTATATTACAGTATACACTGATATATCTATTGCTAGAGTTCACAACACCATAACATAGCACTATATGCTGGAAAATGGAGAGCATCTGTACTCTATAGAATAGTGTCAGGATTGAGTCTGACACAGAGTTATGCAACTACCAGCATGGCTCACCTATGAAGGAATTGGCAATATCCATTCTTCAGTGAGTTCATTTGTGCTGTGGATAACATAAATAACATTGCTCATAAATGTTAGTACTATTTCTTTTTTATTAGCTTTTATTCAATGTGTAAAACATTGAGTTCCATAAATATTTTTCATGTATATGACATAATTTTGCTATATTTACACACATTACACTATTCTGCTCTCCTGGCTATTCTTTTTTATTATTGATTATTTGTGATATTCAGGTAATGCACTTCATGCACGCTCATCTCCTTGTCCCCTCAAAGCTACCATTTGCTTGAATAGCCTCTCACTCCCTGATAAATCTAATACACACACACACACACACACACACACACACACACACACACACACACACACAAATAAACAAACAAACAAAACATAGCAAAGTGGATAAAACATCTTATCCTGGAAGAGCTGTAGTATGTCAAACAGTGTCCCACAGTGTATATCTCAGTTCAAACATCTTCAGCTCCAAATGTTCATTGCAATGAGTCATTACTCTGGTTTGAGGTCTGGTTTTTATGACACCATCAATACTGTATCTTCATTAAGACTCCTCCAGGTTATCCTGTTTTTCCCAGTGTCATGGAGATCCCACAGCTTTGAAACAGCAAGACTGGTCCTTTCATGTGTTCACAGATGATATAGAATTCAGAGCCCTGGAGCTGAGCTTGGGTAGCAGCTGATCTAGTCAGCCCATCAGCTCTCCCTTAACCTTATCGCTACTGGTGGAGTTCTCCAGCACTGCCTGACTACCCAATTCCACCATCAGCAGGAGACAGAGTCACCTGCTCTTCCACTCTTAGGCCTTTGGGGCCAACTCACCTATACCTAGGCCTCCAGAGTCAACTCCACTGTGCTACCCAGTAAGGTACATGGTCTGCTTTCCCACACGCTGTAGACAATGAGGGGCTTAGTCAGTTCTACTTTTCTCACACCCTTGGGGAGACCTCACCCCTACCTTTGCCATCAGGACCTTCTCCATTGTGTTGCCTAGGTGAGATGAAAGGTCCTCTTTCCTGAGTGTTACAGCCAGTGAGAAGGCTGGGATGGTCTCTTGTTCTCATGACCCCTGGTTCCAGATCTTCAGGCTACTGCAGGTGACAAGGAAGAAGGAAGAAATCTCCCCTGCACCAACTCTACCCCATGCCACACATCTGGCAGGTACAGCTCTCCCATCCTGTCACCTCCTGAGAGTGCTCAGGAGGGCCTGCTTATTTGTGTCCCTTCCACCATCGCCAGCACTACTGTGCTGCCCAGATAAGATGCAGGGCATGCTACCCAGAGTGCTGCAGACATAGAGGGACATGGCCAGATCACCTGTTCTCATCACCTCAAGACCATAGATGTGTGAGTTACACCCATACCACCTCACAGCAGACAATTGGTGGGTTCAGCCCCCCATCCTCCTGTACACCTATCCTCTCATCTTCCCATCCTTTCATACTCCTACCCTTGGGGCTGACTCACTCAAGCCCTCTCCACCAGGGCCAGCTCTACTGTGCTGCCAAGGTGAGGGGCAAGGTTGGCTCTTCTAAGTGAGGGCTGCAGTTGGTGATGGACAGGACTAGCTCTCCTGTGATAATGACCCTGTGGTCTACTTTCTAACTGCTGGAGGTGGAGTAGAATACGGGGAACATCATCTCTATGCACATGCCACTCCACAGCAGACAAATGACTGGGTCAACTCTCCAACATTCATGTCCTTGAGGCTAGCTCACCTGTGTCATGCCCTCCCACCAGGACAAACTTTATTTTGCTGCCAGGACCCATTCTCCCAAGTGCTAACTAGTGAGAGATGGAGTCAGCTTTCCAGAGTATTGCATCCAGTGATGGGTGGAGTCAGTTATGCATAGCTCGGGGGTATCCAGCTGGTCCCCAGTTGCTGCCCCATCAAGAACATCACTATGTTCTCTAGTATGACCTAAAGCCACTCAAAACAAGCTACTCCTCTCCATTGCTCTCCAATTCCATCTATCTTTATAATATTCAAGCTGTTTAAATTCTTTCCTCTCCCACTGACAACAGGTACTCACACGTTGTGTTGGCTCTAACAGCAGCGTTGCCATGCATCTGGCAGGCCCCTGAGTGATATCTTCCATCAGTGCTTTGTCTATGAGCTTCCTTAAAGGCAGGTCTATGGGCAGCACATGGTCCACAGGCATCTGTCTATCTTTCTCCTCCTATGATGTGCTGCCTGGATTTGATTAGATTTTTTTGAGTCCTAGGCATAAGACATACCTGACCACCAAGTCAGGCACTAATCTAGCATGAATAAAGGCTACCATATGCTCTGACCCTGACTAACATAAGAACACCAACAACAACAAGTTGTCTCTTTCCCTATTCCCTTGGGTTTCTTGGCTATTTTTTAATAGCACTTTTCCTAGTCTTTACACCCTAGCCCAACCCCATTCATATACACATACTGTATGGCTTGTTTTCTTTAATAGAAAGATCTATTGTTCCATGTATTTTTCCTGAAAAGGAATTTTTTCTTCTTTGTGGCTGAATACTAACTTCTTCATTCTATGAGTATTTCACACCCTCATTATCCATTCATCTGGTAATGGACATCTATTTCAATCCCATGGTTTGGTCATTGTGAATAGTCCTTGAATCAATTTGGATAAGTGATTACATCTACTGTAGGATGATGATGTATATTCCATTTAATAGGTTCTCTGGGTCATATGGCAATTTTACTTTTAGTTTTATAGGACATGTCATACTGATTTACATAGCAGAATCAATCATTCTATGATTTCTGAGTGTGTATTTCACATGAGTAATGTGTAACACTCACATTATGTTTTCTTTCTCTGGAGCAGGAGACACTCTAGATGAGTATGATTTCTGCCAATCCCCTGCATTCAGTACACCAAGTGAGTGGCAGATGCACTGCCATGCTGTGGAACAGCATCTAACTCTCACAGTTGTGACTTTTTCACATATCTTGATTGGACTAACATTATTATAAAATTTCTGCAAAAATACAAAATAAACGATAGCTATAAAAAATCTATCACTAAGAAGGATATAGGGGCAGAGACAAAATTTAGAGCTAAGATGAAAGGATGGATGGGAATACATCCCATCATCAGCCACCAAACCTAGATACTAATGCACATGCCAGAAAGAATCTGCTGAAGGGACACTGATATAGTGGCCTCTTGTGAGGCTATGCCAGTGCCTGGCAAACACAGAATTGGATGCTCACAGTCAGCTATTGGATGGAACACAGGGCCCCCAATGGAGGAGCTAGAGAAAGTACCCAAGGAGTTGTAGGGGACTGCAACCCTGTAGGNCAGACTATGGCCTAATCGGCCATCATTGGGAAGAGAGGCCCCTTGGTCTTGTAAACTTTATATGACCCAGCACAGGGAAAGGCCAGGGCCAAGTAGTGGGAGTGGGTGGGTAGGGGAGCAGGGGCGGGGGTGGGGTATAGGGAACTTTCAGGATAGCATTTGAAATGTAAATAAAGAAAATAATAATAAATAAATTAAAAAAGAAAGAAAGAAAGAGACATAGATTTAGATAGAAAAGTTTAGTGACAACATGCATAAATTGAATAAAAATCTATTTATCATGTCAACTCCAATGTTTCTAATTCAGGAGAGTCTGAGAACAAAGGAAACTGTACTGATTTAAGCTTTCATATGTCTTGGACTATGGGTCCTGGGCTTGTAAAGTGTGAACACAGTCCTGCAGTTAGCTTATATGTCTAGATGCCATCAGGTTTCTAGGAAATACAAAGAGAGGGATTTAGTTTCAGACCAATAGGAAGGAAGCAAAAATTGTACTTCTGTATTAAAAACATGCTTTGAACAATTTCCTCTCAAGAAGAAACTTCTGCCATAGTAGTGACTCAGTGACCAAGTAAGCAGAACTGAATATTATCTGTTGGGTTGTGTCCAACAAAACATAAATTTAGGTCTGTAAACCAGCTAGCTATCATCTGAAGGACATGGCACACTTGAGATAAAGATAGAGCACTGTGAAGGTCTTATATAAATTGGGTGAGTTAAGTGTCTGATTTCCCTTGTCCCCTACTGTTTTTACCCCAACCTGCTCCTTTCACTCAGACATAAAGCTTCTGTGTAACTTTCCCCATAGTGAGCTACCTCAAAAGCTACAATCTGCAGCAGGTCAATGGAAGAGGTGCCACAATAAGCTCAAATGGGCCATGTGGACTCTATGTGACTGAAAAGATGATGGTCATTCTTCCATTGAACAGAGCCTAGAACACAGCCTGCATAGTACCTATTCTGTGTATTAAAGGTAGGCTGAGATCTGCTTACAGTCAGGCTTCTGTGTATTGTCTGTCAAGAATAACTCAATTCAGCCAAAGATTTAACAACAAAGTACTAAAATACTGCAGGCAAGTAAGCATAAGAAAACACATGTAAACAGGTCCACGGACATGAAGCCAGTATGCACATGTCTTTCTGCCACATATTCTGGTGGACATGAACATATCCTGTCCCTATTCTTTCTCAAGAAAGATCTCACGAACTCACTTGATGCAATTTTTCCAAAGCTAGCCCCCAGAATCCTTCTTATGTCAGAGAGTACCTTATTTGAGACTCACAAAGTCTCTTCAAATCATTTCTTCACCTGTTTGTATTCTCATACTGTTTGTCAACCCAAGACCTTTGGGGCTGGTTAAATGGACATTTAGAGATTTCACATGACTCAGTACTGTAGGTTGATGAGTTATGGATTGAAAGCTATGTTATTAAGCAGCTATTTCTAGGAGAAATTGTTTGACTGAAAACTTCCTTGTAAGCATTCCTCTTACCTCCTCTGCCACGTATACAAACTATAAAACAAATTCACCAGGTTGTGTTTACATATACCAATATGTAACAAAGATAGTCAATGAAAAAGAGGCTATATGGCAGAGCATGGGAGTAGTTGAATGGAAGGTAGCTGGAAGAAGCTGGATGGAAGAAAGAAAGGGAAAGACAAAAGTTATTAATTAAAAGTCTGTCATGGTGGTGCACACCTTTAATTCCCCTAGTACTCATGAAAGAGGCAGGCAGATCTCTGAGTTCAGGTTTATCCTGGTCTAACTACAGAGCAATGAGTTCCAGAATAGCAAGAGGTACTAGAAACAACCAAACAGACAAACAAACAAGTGGATAACAAAACAAGTTAAAAGTGTATTACTTACTGTGTGTAGTGGTGCATACTTGTAACCTGAAAGGTGAGGAAGAATTTTAAAATCAAGGCCAACTCAGATGCATAACAAGTTCTTGGTTTAGTTTGAGCTCCAGATAAAAGATACTGTCTCAAAAATAAGACATAAACAAATACTTAAAAGCCATAAGACATAAGCAAATATTAAAAAGCTATTATCATGTTGCCTATTCTCTAGTCAGAGTTTAGAAAGGATGGGTGCTGAAATGGTTGTGGACTGAAATATAAAGAGTTTGAGTAGTACTCCATTGTGTAAATGTACCACATTTTCTGTATCCATTCCTAAAAAAAAAAAAAAGAAAAGAAAAGAAAGAAAAGAGTTTGACCTTCTGTTTAGGTGAAGTGTCAAGTGACTTAAATTATCAGCATAACATAGCCTCAGCCAGATAAGTCTAGTTAGGGAAAGCCTGGAAAAAGTTGAGGAACAGGGCAACCCTATAGGAAGATCAGCAGTCTTAACAAATCTGGACTCCTGAGATGTCTCAGACACTGAACCACCAACCTTGCAGCATTTACGAACTGATCTGAGGCCCCCAATATGAATACAGCAGAGGACTGCCTTGTCTGGTCTCAGTGAGAGAAGATGTGACTAACCCTCAAGAGAATTGAGGCCCCAGGGAGTAGGGAGGCCTGGCAGTCAGGGGCGGGTAGGAAGGGGAGGCATCATTTTGGAAATAAGGGGAGGAGAAATGGGAGGAGGAACTGTGGGAAAGTGGACCAGGAGGTGGGTAATGTCTGTGCTGTAAAAACTAAAAGTAATAAAAAAGAAAAAAGAAAAAGAAAAGAAAATCGCCTAACGAATTCAAATGAAACATTAAATTTTACAGAGGACAAGATCAACCTTGTGTCACTAAAATAGAGGGCTTAGGAGGGATTAAATCTTAGCATTTGTTTACTATGTTTTTTTTTTCTCCTTCTGATCTGTAACTCTTGATTCACTAATATCTATGTACAATAACCTGGCTCTTTAAACATGCTAGGACATCCCAATCTTACCATTTTTATAATTGTCTTTGAAGGACTATCCTTCAGAGCTCCATATGACTCCATTCATTCTTATGTGTATGAACACAAATTCTTTGTGATGATGCTTCTGAAATTGAGCATCTGTCCTGACCCTTCTCCCCCGATGCTGGTTTATTATTACTAATCGCTGTGGAACATGCTCTCTGCTTTTACAGATGTGTCTGATGATAAGGATGAGCTTCTCTAATCTGACTCCGTGAAGCATGGATTACCAGAAGAGAAATGGCTTTCCCTGCCAAGGTCATACCTTGATCAATCTTTTTAAATGGCAAGGCTCAGAATGCATAATCCTATCACACAGGAGACTGATGCCTATTTTACTCTCAAATCAGTACCACCGTCTGAAAGAACAGGACTGAAGTCAGACACACGCTCTGTCAATTTGCTCTTCTTGTCTTTTTCCTGAGTGTGGTATAGATGTATTCTGAGCTTCCTTAATGATGGAGTTGAAATCCCCATGGTTACAGTTAGAGTATAGTTTTCCTGGGTCTCTTCACTGCCTTAGTATAAAAAATGGTCAAGAGGGCACCCATTTAAACACTAATAACCCAAGCCCTATAAACCTGATATGTGTACTCTTAGACCATTTTTACCTATTTTTCAGACTCTCTACTTACAATGAATTCACAGATTTTTTCTTCATTATTTTATAATGAGAACCAAGGATATGCCTATGCACAAAAAAGCTAAATAACTGAGACAGTATTCTTCAAGCCCACTGAACTCCATCTGCTAATGGTTACAAAGGATGCTACGACATACATCTGATTAATTTTTAATAGGATCAACTTAAGGTACTAGAGAAAAGAGTTAAACAGAATGGTGGAGCACCAGCAAAATACCAGACACTGAAATTGGGTCAATAAGGATTTACATGTAAAAGGTAATGGAACTCTTCTGGACTACAAAAAGAACAAGGATACAAAGACTGCAGCTCCTAGCTTGGGTGTGACATAAGTTACATGTATCATCAAAGAGAGTATCTCCGTGATAGCAAAGACTCCTGGACAGATTTCAGATTTCTAAGAAAGAAAAGATGGGGGCAAGGCAAAATGGAAGATATAGATATGTGATAAACAGTATATGACACACAACTCTTTTTTAAAATTATTTTATTAGATATTTTCTTCATTTACATTCCAAATGGTATCCCGAATGTCCCCTATACCCTCCCCCTGCCCTGNTTCCCTACCCACCCACTCCCACTTCTTGGCCCTGGCCTTTCCCTGTATGGGGCATATAAAGTTTGCAAGAGCAAGGGGCCTCTCTTCCCAATGATGGCCA
>NC_034591.1:63536663-63548817 GCF_900095145.1 Mus pahari | reverse complement strand
TAGTGTCTGTGTTTGGTGGCTGATTATGGAATGGACCCCCGGGTGGGGCTGTCTCTGGATGGTCCATCCTTTCGTCTTAGCTCTTGGATGAGATGCTCAGAAGGAACATTTTGTACAGTCTCTGCTTAATAATAGTGTGTTTCCATTCTCATTTCACAGCCAAAAAAAAAATGTAAAGCTAAGAAATGTGAAGGAATGGTAAACAGTTGATGATCAGAGTCAGACAGGAAATGAAGCCCAGAATGGTTGGATCTTTGCCAGCGAGAGCATACCAAAATGAATGTAGATGCTTGTGTCTGACTGTAGTTACAAGATACAGAAAAACAAGGCATAATCATTTTCTCTTCTGTTAACTTTTGATAATACTGGAAGGTCTATGCAGGCTGCTATAGGAGAGATATAAGTTATTGAATCTAACAGTGAACCCTGATAAGGTATGTTAACTGGTGCAGCAGAGACATAGTTGTTAAGTCTCCAACAATCTTTGTCTGATTCCATTAGAGGCTTGTTCTGCAGAATGGATTAGAAGCAGGGGACTGTAAACTTGGTCAAATATCTTTAGCCTGTTTTTGTTTTGTTTTGTTTTGTTTTTCTTTGTCATAAGATGTAAGCATTGATGGCTGTGAGGCTAGATGCAGGGAAAAGTTATTAAGCATAATAAAAGCACATAAGCAATAACATTTCCAACAAAAAAGAAAAGTTTGAAGATGAGAATAACTGGAGGCTTGTTGTGATGGTTTCAATATGCTTGGCCCAGGGAGTAGCCCTATTAGAAGGCCTTGTTGGAGGAAGTATTTCATTGTGGGTATGGGCTTTAAGACCCTCTTCCTAGCTCCTTGGAAGCCAGCCTTCTCCTATTTGCTTCTCAGCTCCTCCTACACTTGCCTGCCTGGATGCTGCCAAGCTCTTGCCTTGATGGTAATGGACTAAACCTCTGATGTTGTAAGCCAGCCCTAATTAAACATTGTCCTAATAAGAGTTGCCTTTGTCACATTGTCTGTTCACAGAGGTTAAACCCTTATTAAGACATTTGCCTATCAGTGGTGCTAAAGTAAGCTGGTTTCTTGTTCCTATAAATTTATTCAATAAAGCATAGTATATTTGCTTTATGGGTATTCTAGTTTGCTTCTGTTAATGTAATAAATCACTGACTACAACCAACTTGGCAAAGAAATATTTTATTAAGATTACAAGTTGTAGCCCACCATCAAGGGAAAATCAAAGTTAGAGACGCAAGACTGAAGGCTATAATAGTTGTATCTCTACCAGAAGGGACATAACAAATTCAATGGAGATGTTTGTTTGGGGCATTGAGTCTGACTGTGGTTACAAGATACAGAGAAACATGAAGAAAGCTATAATTACCCTTTCTTCTGCTAGCTTTGATAGCAATGGAAGGTACATAAGTTATTGAATCCAGCTGAGAACCCTAGTAAGACGAAAGGATGGACCATCCAGAGACTGCCACACCCCGGGGGGGTCCATCCCATAATCAGCCACCAAACGCAGACACTATTGTATATACCAGCAAGATTTTGCTGAAAGGACCCTGATATAGCTATCTCTTGTGAGGCTATGCCAGTGCCTGGCAAATACAGAAGTGGATGCCCACAGTCATCTATAGGATAGAACACAAAGACCCCAATGGAGGAACTAGAGAATTTACCCAAGGAGCTGAAGGGGTCTGCAACCCTATAGGTGGAACAACAATATGAACTAATCAGTATCCCCAGAGCTTGTGTCTCTAGCTGCATATATAGCAGAAGATGGCCTAATCAGCCATCATTGGGAAGAGATGCCCCTTGATCTTGCAAATTTTATATGCCCCATACAGGGGAAAGCCAAGGCCAAGAAGTGGGAGTGGGTGGGTAGGGGAGCAGGGAATGGGGAGGGTATAGGGGACACTTGGGATAGCATTTGAAATGTAAATGTAGAAAATATTTAATAAAATATATTAAAAATAAATTAAAAATATAATGGAAGGTGCATAAGTTATTGAATCCAGCTGTGAACCCTAATAAGACATACCAACTGGTGCAGTAGTGGAAAACTTAGTTGTTAGGCCACCAACACTCATTTCTGATTGTATTAGAAGTTTGTCCTGAAGAAGGGATTACAAGTCCAGGCAGGTATCAGCAGACAGGGATCTGGAGGCAGGAAATGAAACATAGACCAAAGAGAAGCACCGTTTACTGGCTTGATGCCCATTGCTTACTCAGGCTGCTTTCTACACTAACCAGGCCCACCTTCCCTACATTGGTATCATACAGTGGGATAGGCCCTCTTGCATCAGTTAGCAAGTAGGAAATTGCCTATGGCCATTTAATGGAGTTAGTTATTCAACTGGGGAGGGGGATCAAAAAAGAAGTAGTACAATACTTCCTACATCAAGTAACTTTCTCATAAATTCCCTACTAACTCTTAGCATTTCTTTTCCTTATAGGAGTAAGTAAAAAATTATTTATGATTTAGGTCCTTTCTATGTGGAATTTAATGAGACATATGAAAATGTGTACTTCACAATGCATATAAATATTTTTATTATCACAAGTACCAAAAATACATAACTATGTATCCTAAATACTATTGAAAATCTTCCTTGCTTACTATTAATATATTCTATTGTTGAAATCAATGAGACAAAATTGCCCATTAGTTATCTTCAGTCATCCAAGGCAGAAACTTCACTTATTTTAACAAAACTACATGTAAAATTTTACAAGATAAACTTACAAAAATCCATTCAAACACTGACAAAATATATTCTCAATATAACATGGAATAAAATGCACAATTGAATATCAGAATACAAATAACTATTTCATCATACTGTACTTCATGTGCGCAATTTAACCAGCAAACTTCTAGAAACTCTCTGGAGCCAACTAAAATAACATAAAATTATATTGATGGACAAACAGATTATTTATAGGAAATATCAATGCAAACAGAAACTGTTACCTCAAATTGGCACTTACATTTATCTTGCAGATTATGTGAGAACATATTCATTATTAAAGGAAGAAACAAAAGATGGACTGGAATGTGTGTTCATATAGGTTGAAATATCTCATATTTCACCAAGGACAAAGTTTTCTTAGTATCATCAGCCCCTGCCTTCAGAAAACACTAAATGTGAGGCTACTATTTCCTATCAGGCTATTAAAATTATGCTAATCTAAAACACGGACAAAGGTGTGACAAATTTGCATTTTCTAAACAAGACTCACTGTGAGGTTGGATATTACTCCGACCTCTAATTCAGGGAACCTGGCAATATGTAGCAGTATTACATTTGTTTGAACCTTTGCTCAAGAAGTATCCATGAATGTATACAGGTAAAAGACAGAAATGAAGCAAATCCAGGATATGCAAAATAGTACTGTATGTACTATCAGAATATAGGGGGCATAGATATCTATCAGCAGAGAATTAATTAGTGTTTATAAAATATGTACTTGGTTAAAATGAAATAATAATTACTATGTAATTTTAAAACAGAATGAAAAATATCTATAACTACCAGTGTACAGATCATTTACAGAACATTTCTTAAGATGTTAAAAAAGTGTAAAATGTTTTGTTAGTAGTAAAATAAAACTGTCTGTGATTAAAAGCAAAGAGTCATAAATTTTAAATGTGATTGTCCCTGAAGAATAAAAGAAAGCAGTGTAATATACAGGGGTGAAAGCAATATTTTACCTAGTACACATTGTATAATTCAGTTTGATTTAGACCTATCTAGATGTTTTAAGCAACAACAAAATAATTTAATTAAAGTAGAAATCCCCAAGAAATCAGGAAAAAATGGTACAGACTGAATTTCAATGTGAATTTTTGAGCAATGTGAAATTCATGTTGGCATTCAATTCTCCATTACTGTAAAAAAATGAATAAGTAAGAACTACAAAAGACTTAGGTAATTTAGTTACTTATACATTGTATAGTAATAGTGATGCTATAATGTCAGTATACAAGTATTTAATATGTTATAGAGTTACATAAATCAAGTGAGAAGCTGTTTTTTCACATAAGAAACATGATATTTCGACTGTGAAGCATAAAAAAGTTAAATAAATGAATGGTAGTAAGAAACTCAAATTTAAATATATTTTTCTTTTTTCTGTTTATCAAACTAGTATAAGAGCACTGTATATCTCATTATTAGTTTTGTTTTAACAAAAACACAAAAGAAAAGAAAAAGAAAATGAATACCATGTCAAATTATATTTCAAACATTTTAGTGTTGTATTTTTCTTTTTCTATTATATAACTATTTCCATTAGAAAATTTCATATTCTTATTCAAAAATTCATAACTTAGTAGAAAGTCTGATCAATTTGCTCTTCCGTATATTCTTCTAGAGGAATTTTAATCCAGCAATTTGACTGCTATGGCAAGGGATTACATTCAAGTTGTGATTCAACTGGAATACAGAAAAACACCTTTAATCCCTCTGCCTAGTATACAGACATTCCCTTATTGCATATATATCTTTGATCCCTCTGGGTGGAATATAACCATTCCTTTGGCACACAGCTTTAATTCCAAACAATGGTAAAAAAATTGAGAAGCAGACAAAGTGATGAACCAGAGAAAGATTTGACAGAATGAGTCAGAGATAGGATACACCCAACTCTCATGAGAACACACAGGAAGAGAGTCTACTTAAAGAGCAGTGAATGGGATTGCTTCAAGTTTCTCTCCATTTAGTTTGATGTCAGCTACTCATTTGCTGTGAATTGTTTTTACTATGTTTAGGTATGGACCTTGAATTTCTGATATTTACAAGATTTTGTCATGAAGAGGTGTTGAATTTTTGTCAAAGACTTTCTCAGCATCTAATGAAATGATCCCATGGATTTTTTTCTTTGAGTTTGTTTAAATAGTGGATTATGTTGATGGATTGCCAGATATTAAAATATTCATGCATCCCTGGGATGAATCCTACTTGTTCATTATGAATGATGGTTTTGATGTGTTCTTGGATTCAGTTTGTGAGAATTTTATTGTTTTTGCATTGATTTTCCTAAGTGAAATTGGTCTGAAGTTATATTTCTTTGTGGTTTTTGTATGAGCATAATTGTGGCTTAGTAAAACAAATTGGGTAGTGTTCTTTCTATTCCTGTTTTGCGGAATAGTTTGAAGAGTATTGGTATTATGTGTTCTTTGAAGGCCACTGAAATAAGGGACTAGACAAGGCTACTCACTCTCTCCCTACCTATTCAATATAGTACTTGAAGTCCTAGCCAGAGCAATTAGAAAACAAAAGGAGGTGAAAGGTGTTGGTATTCTGTCTGGACTCCACCCCCACAGATACCTGGTAACAAATCTTTTTATGGTCAAATCTTTTTACGATCACAACATTGGTGCCTTGTGACTCAGATCCAGAAACTCTGTAGGTTTGCATCCCATCTCATCTGCCATCAAGCTTGCTGGTAAGATCCCATTCCCACTGGTCAGAGTAAGGATATACATGGTCCCTGAGTCGATTTCTTGAACCTTCATTTTAAGACCCTTTCCCTTGGGTGAGATTTCCCTCTCCTCTTTCTTTTGGCTGAGAATTCCAGGCTGGGTCTGGAAGCCCCAGTGTATCTTGCCCTTGAGTCAGTCTGTTATAGCTTAGAATTTCCTCTCTCCCTTCACTCATTTGTAGCCTGCTAGTTTAGCTGGTTTGCCTGTAAAGCATGTTTGGCTCCACCCCTGCCACAGACCCTGCTTGCTGCCCTTCCTGCAGCAACTCTTTCTCAGCTGGCATGCTAGAGAGCTTCCAGAGGAGCTGGTGCCACCCAGCCCCAGTCTCTGCCATATGTGTTATGCAGTCAGATATGCCCAAAACAACCACTTAGTTCCACATTTTCTGCTACCAGACTGTAGAAGCCCACAAACACACAATGGCATATTGATTAGTAAGGAGTTTCTCCAGTTGCCGGGAGAAACTCTATATGCCCAGATAGCGCCTGGCCAGACTCTTGAACTAAGGTGTTGGCTTTCAATGCCCAGGTCATAGCCTCCTGACTGACCTACAAGTTAGGATGTAGGCCCATGGGTGACTCCCTTACCAAAAGCAGTTCATTAACCCCTTCGGCTCTTGCAACTGGTCAAAAATTCCTGGTACCAGGTTGAATTCCTTTCTGGCAATTTCCAGGAAACTGCCCACTGCTGTGGCCTCTAGATATTCAAGTGACAACCTCAATTTCTAGTTTAACTTTAATGGCCCTGACCACCACTGAGCTCTTTTCTTGGGACACCAGTACAAACAAAAAGGCTAAGTGACATTCTTTCCCCCCAACTCCCCACCTCTGTCACCCATTGAACTCTAAATTGCCTTCAAACATATATTTTAAAGGATCTTCACACATACTGCCAGCAGACTGCTAAATGGAAAAAAAAAAAAAAAAAAAAGGCCCAAGCGCTTACCTATATCCATCCATGCTCCCTGTATGCTCAGTTTATGTATGCCTGAACAAACTCATTTTCTGTCACCATGATTTTATGTCACTGCTGCCAGCTCTCTTATTCTGGTTCTAGCCATTTGCCTCTCTACTAATACAAAATAATACTTCTCTCTAACTACACAACCTGTGAAGGTTACCTAAGGTCTTCATTTCTATCCTGTCTCAATATAATTTTTTATTTCTGTCATTAAACTCTACTCAGTTATAACCAATCCACATTGTGCTCAATCCTGTCAGAAGTTTGTTAACTATTACATTTATGACAGACAGAATTCCCAAAATCCTCTAAAGTTTCTCCCACAAGGTCTCAGAAGATGTAGACACAGCTACAGGATGCTGCCTGGATTGTGATATGATAATCATTGAAATACTCAGTGGGTAAAACTGGATATCCTGAGTCGAATGAATTACATTGTCTAAAACAAGGTAAGACATTTCTCATGTCACATGTATCTATTCCACAGAGAAAAATCCCTGTGTCTTCTGCACTTGAAAGCCAGACTGACTCTGCCCAAGTTACCATTGAGACTATGGAGACCACAGAGAAATGTTGGCTAGTGGACTATGTCATTTTTAAAGTAATTATCGCTGCTAAATTATTGTTTATTCTTTCTCTGACTTCTGACTACATTGACAGCTAGACAGCTATCTCCTTTCCTCACCTCTGTTTCCATTGACTAAATGCTTCATATTTCCTCTTCTTGCTATGCCACTGGCCTAATATTATCTGAGTTCCTATAAAGTTGACTAACTCTAATAAAACATTCCTCTATACCATCCAACTTTTTAATCTTGTTCCTACTGTTCCACAAAAGGCTCATCTGAAAGACTGTTTATGTTGCTGACTCATGTTATCTCTTTTATAAGCTACAGACAATTCACTCTGATCTACCTCTCATGGACCAAATAGACTCAATGCAGATAAGCAGATCTGCCCAAAGTTCCCACTTGCTACCTATTCCAAAGATGGGATTCCTCTGGGTTTCAAATGTACATCTTAAGAAAAAGTTTTCTTTCTCCCAAATGTACTTAATCTTATTTTCTACCTATAATAATGTGTTCCAACATCTTGTCAAGTCCAGCCACTTGCTACATCCAAGACAGCTCCAAGAGACGCAACCTTCAGATGTTCCAATCTCCTCTCAGACACAGATGCTTCTTACTGGGTCTCTTCTTCTGACATATCCTCAGATGGCTCCACAGGCCCTGGACAGCAAGGAAACAGCCAACTTTCCTAAGACTGGACAAACATCCCCCATTCTTCCAGGTTCCCCAGAGACATTGTCACCCCAATGTCATCATGAAGCTGCCAGATATCACAAAAACTCTATTCTTACTTCTCTATTACCTCTTTCTAATTATTTTTCTTTTATAACTATACCAAAATGGGGAAATATTGATATTCTGTCTTTACTCCACCCCTACAGATCCCTGGCAATAGCAAGGTAAGCTGCACTCCACAGCCAGGTAGAACTGGCCTACTATAAAAGGAGCTGCTTGGCCTCTTCTCCCTCTCTTGGCTCCCTTACTCTCTTACTCCTAATTTTCTCCCTTGCTTCATTGTCCCTTTGCTGCCCCTGCTCTCCCCATTCCCTTCCCCCTTTCTCCATTGGGTGATCATGGCCAGCATCTTCTTCTCTACTCTCTCCTTCTCTCTGCCTTTCTCTGCATCTACTACTCTCTTAACTCCCCTCCCCATGCCTGGAATAAACTATTCTATACTATACTGTAGTGTGGCTTCTCTCCTCTGGATTGGCCTGCCGAGGTATCCCCTTCTCCCACACCCTGCAGGAATATATTCTAATATATTTTATGTCTTTATGATCACAAAAATGTATACAAATTGTAAAGGAAAAAGTCAAAATAGCACTACTTGCAGATGATATGATAATATACTTAAGTGACCCCAAAAAATTCCACCAGAAAATTCTAAACCTGATAAACAATTTCAGCAAATTGGCTGGATATAATTAACTCAAACAAATGAGTAGCCTCCCACTACTCAAAGAATAAACAGTTTGAGAAAGAAATTAGGGAAATGATGCCCTTCATAATAGTCACAAATAGCATGACATGCCTTGGTGTGACTCTAATCAAGCAAGTGAAAGATCTGTATGACAAGAATGTCAAGTCTCTGAAGAAAAAAATTGAAGAAGAATATGGAAAGATCTCCCATGCTCATGGATTGGCAGGATTAATATAGTAAAAATGTCCATCTTGCCAAAAGCAATCTGTTGATTCAATGCAATCCCTGTCAAACTTCTAACACAATTCTACATAGAGTTAGAAGAGCATTTTGCAAATTCATTTGGAATAACAAAGAATTCATGATAGTGAAAACAATTTTCAACAATAAAAAACTTCTGGGGGAGTCACCATCCCTGACCTCAAGTTGTATTAGAGGTCAATGGTGATAAAAACTTCATGGTATTGGTACAGAGACAGGCAAGTTGATCAATGGAATAGAATTGAAGACACAGAAGTGAACCCACACACCTATGCTCACTTGGTATTTGTCAAAGGAGCTAAGTTTATCCAGTGGAAAAAAGATAGCATTTTCAACAAATGGTGCTAGTTCAATTGGAGGTCAGCACATAGAATAATGAAAGTCTATCCATTCTTATCTCCTTGTACAAAGCACAAGTCCAAGTGGATTAAAGTCCTTCAGATAAAACCAGATACACTGAAACTAATAGAAGAGAAAGTAGGGGGAGAGCCTTAAACAAATGGGCACAGGGAAAATGTTCCTAAACAGAACAACAATGTCTTATGTTCTAAGATCAACAATGGTCAAATGGGACCTCATAAAATTGTGAAGCTTCTCTAAGACAGAGGACACTGCCAAGAGGACAAAACAGCAACAAATAGATTGGGAAAAGATCTTTACCAATCCTACATCCAATAGAGGGCTAATACTCAACATATACAAAGAACACAAGAAGTTAGACTCCAGAGAACCAAATAACCCTATGAAAAGTCTGGTACAGAGCTAAGCAAATAATTCTTAACTGAAGAATACCTAATGGCTAAGAAGCACCTAAAGAAATGGTCAACATCCTAAGTCATCAGGGAAATGCAAATCAAAACAATCCTGAAAATCCACTTCACACAAGTCAGAATGGCTAAGATCACACACATAGGTGACAGCTGATGCTGGCAAAGATTTAGAGAAAGAATAAAACTCCTCTATTATTGGTGGGATTGCAATCTGACCAACCACTCTGGAAATCAGTTTGGCGGTTCCTCAGAAAATTGGACATAGTACTACCTGAAGGCCCAGCTATACCACTCCTGGGCATATATATACAGAGAAGATGCTCCAACATACAACAAGGACACATCTTCCCCTATGTTCATAGAAGCTGTATTTATAATAGCCAGAATCTGCAAAGAACCTAGATATCCTTTAACAGAGCAATGGATACAGAAAATGTGGTACATTTACACAATAGAGTACTACTCAGCTATTAAAAACCATGACTTCATGAAATTCTTAGCCAAATAGATGGAACTAGAAAGTATAATCCTGAATGAGGTAACCTAATCACAAAAGAACACATATAGTATGTACTCACTGATAAGTGGATATTACCCCAAAAGCTCAGAATACCCAAGATACAATGCATAGACCACGTGAAGCTCAGGAGGTAGGAAGACTAAAGTGTAGATGCTTTAGTCCTTCTTAGAATGGGGAACAAAATACTCAAGGGAGGAAATATAGAGGCTAAGTGTGGAGCAGATACTGAAGGAAAGGCTATCTAGAGACCGCCCCATCTGGGGGTCCATCCCATATACAGACAACAAACCCAGACACTATTGCAGATGCCAACAAGTGCCTGCTGACAGGAGCCTGATATAGCTGTCTCCTGAGAACCTGACAAATACAGAGGCAGATGCTCGCAGCCAACCATTGAACTGAGCGTGGGGTCCTCAATGGAGGAGTTAGAGGAAGAACTGAAGGAGCTGAAGGGGTTTGCAATCCATAGGAAGAACAGCAGTATTAACCAACCAGATACCCTATCCCCTAGAGCTCCCAAGGAATAAGCCACCAACCAAGGGGTACACATGGAGGAACCCATGGCTCCAACTTGCATATGTAGCAGAGGATGGCCTTGTCAGGGCCATCAATGGTAGGAGAGGCCATTGGTCCTGTGAAGGCTCTTTGTCCCAGTGTAGGGGAATGCCAGGGTGGGAGGCAAGAGCCGATGGGTGGGTGGAAGAGCACCATCATAGAAGCAGGGGAAGGAAGATGGTATAGGGAAGTTTGGAAGAGGAGACCTTGAAAGGGGATAACATTTGAAATGTAAATAAATAAAATATCCAATAAAGAAAAGAAAAAGGGAAACAAAGAGAAGGGAGGGAGGGAGAAGGAAATGGAAAGCAGTTCAGTTCTGTTTGGTTGAGTTCATTGTGGTACAATTCAGTTTAGTGCAGTTGAGCTCAATTTAGGTCTGAGCAAAGTAGTTAAGAGCATTTCAGTGTTTGCAAATCATAGGCTATTTTTCCAAGCAGAGCTATTTAGTCAGAAGCTGAGAGAAGCTGATTTGAATCAGTCAGCATTCAGAAGATTAGATTTTATGGAGACTAGAAGATTTCAGGAATAGGCCAAGGGAAAGTTAGATAGAAACACTCTAGGCTTAACCCTATATATTTGCTATGTATTTGCACAGTTTGGGTACAGTTCAAATATTGTCACTTTCTCTGAGGAAATAAAAGTTCTATTTACATTTACATATACTCATTTAGCAACTACTCAAATCAAGATACAGAATTATGCCAGGACCCTGAAAGTCGTTGTGCTGTAACCTTCAGTAATTTAAGCTGGAGTTGTTTGTTTTGTTAGGTTTTAAAGACACAATTCAAGAGTGTATAGACTACATATTTCATTATAAATAAAGTTTTCCCTATAGTAGATACAGTGAAAATGTCCGTTAAAGTGCATATGCCTTGGTGGATGCTGAATAGGTGGAAAAGGACTAATAGCAGCCACAATAAGGCTGCCACCCTGAAAAAAACTCTGCAATTCTAATTGCCCTCAAAACATGCTAAATTAGAATAGTGGTACACAGCTGTAATACCAGACCTTAAGAAGACAAGGAACTCACAATTTTAAATCTATAAGCCATAACCATATCTCAAAAGACAAAACAAAGATGTTTATTCATAAATTAAAAAACAACCGTGAAATCATTTATAGTTAAAACACATGATCACAGTTTCATTGCTCAGTAGAAGAACACAGGCTATAATTTGGCCTTGTGACCTGTCAAAGCCCAGCTTTGGCATTCAGGGTAAACTCTGAAAGGCAGCAATATATGGTATTGGTGACTAAGTTTGGTGCTGATAGTAGCCAACTAGGGTTCCTGCTGCCAACAGCTGGCAGTTACCAGGGTCAGCACTGGTGGTGCTGACAGCAGCAAAACTTAACTATGTGAGGCTAGTATTCTCATTTCTATGACCTGTGAGAGACTCTGAACTCATTTAACTCTTTGTTGACTGGTGAGAAAGAAAAGAAAAGAGAAAATTCATACACTCACACACAAAAACTTAAAAGATGAAGCAAAGTGTGTTTCAACAAGCAAGTCCCAACTAGCAAATTCCAACAATTTCACACATACATATACATACATGCATACATACATAAGTACATGATACAGATATACATATATATACACACACACACACACACACACACA
>NC_034591.1:63518668-63535923 GCF_900095145.1 Mus pahari | reverse complement strand
ACTCCTACTTCTTGGCCCCTGGCGTTTCCCATTATTGGGGCATATAAAGTTTGCAAGACCAAGGGGCCTCTCTTCCCAATGATGGCTGACGAGGCCATCTTCTGCTANANATGCAGATAGAGACATGAGCTCTGGGGGTACTGATTAGTTCATATTGTTGTTCCACCTATAGGGTTGCAGAACCCTTCAGTTCCTTGAATAATTTCTCTAGCTCCGTTTTGACAAAACAATTAAAACCATCTCCTTAAATTTTCTATTAATTATTTTACCTTCCCAAAATTAGTGGAATCAAATAAGGAAATCTAAAAAATCATTAATTCACCCAAACAGNATTATTTTATGAAAGTACATCCTCATGTTGATGTACAGAAAATTTGTTCAATGGGTTTCGCTAATACACCAGGAATCAGTCATAAGAGACGATAGCTATTTAGGATCTTACTTTGACCAATTATAGCATGTCAGATATATGAGAAATACAACAATGAAAAATATGACAAATCATACCAGCATCAAGAAGCAATCCTGGAACCATGGCTTTCTATGGTTCACCCATTCAACTCTGAAATGGTGAGCCATTTCCAGGAAGCTCACTTGCCCAGTACAATTCCTTCTGAATGTCACCTGCCACTGACCCTTTTGTTTCACATTCTAGGTAAGAACCTTATCAACAGGAGCAAGATGTGAGTTAATAAAGTGACAATCTATTGGAGTCAGTCTAGAAAGACTGAAGTAACATGAGAAGTTTAAAGGTAACAATTAACCAGATCAAAAGATTTTGAGACCCAGGGTGGATGTGTGTGACTCATCCATGTTTGTAGCCTACAGAGGAATATACAGACTTCCTTTCTCATATGTGTCGAATTTTCCCTTTTGTATTAAAAATCTTTGTCGAAAGCATTATTTATTACTAATCAAAAGTGTTGAAAGCTTCTTTACTTTCATGAAGGCTCATTCCTCAGAAGGTGTGTCAATCAGAGTTCAAATGAAAGAGGAAATTGTAGACTGCATATGATTATAAGAAGGTATATGCCTGGTTTATGGAGTTGGAGGTTAAGTATTCCACAATGATTAAATAGATGTGAAAGCACACACACATTTTTCCAAAGACACTAAAGAGTTAGGAAAGTTTTATTGTAGGAAGAATGAAACTTGATAGGAAACAATACTGCGTAAGCTTCTTTTGCTCAAGCCTGCATGTTCAAAAAACAATAAAATTGAGTTTCAAGTCTTTATGGATCAAAGAGTCCAACCAAACTGATGTTGGTGTCACACACCTATGATCCCAGAAAGCAGGAGGCTGAAGCAGGAGGACTGATAAGAGTTTGAGGCCATCCTGAACTACATCAAAAATACTAGACTAACCAGGTACACAAAAACAAACAAAAACAAAAAAACCCTAAAAAGT
This sequence comes from Mus pahari, assembly GCF_900095145.1. Classification (NCBI taxonomy): domain Eukaryota; kingdom Metazoa; phylum Chordata; class Mammalia; order Rodentia; family Muridae; genus Mus; species Mus pahari. The sequence goes on along the minus strand of NC_034591.1, from coordinate 63,534,515 downwards.
AAAACAAAACGAAAACTCCCTAAAGTTTCAAAATATAGTCAAAGGACAAAGTATTGAAGATAAGACATGATTCATCAAAGAGGTTTAGAATACAAAGTGCCAGAATCTATATTATTCTCTTTTCAACTATTGTCCACAAGGAATAACACATGTGAAAGACAGATTGGGAAAATTAAAAATGTATACCATAATCTCTAGGATAGCTACTACAAAAGTAATACAAAGAAACATATCTGAACAGCCAATAAATAAGTTATAATAAAATTATTAATAATATATGAATAATATAGTAGAAGCAAGGAAGTAGGAATAAATAAACAGAGAACAAAATCACAGAAAATACTGCCAAAAGGTAGAACTTGGAGACAGGATGTCTACAGGATGCATACAAAATATATAGATACAAATGCTGGAAGTTAAATAGTTGGGGGAGAATACTGTTGAGAAATACCCGAAGACAAAAGAGATTTTATTGGAGATACCAGTGCCTCATGGTACTCAATAAAATACAATAAATTTTTTTATAAGGAATATAATTTTTTACAATAAAAGTTAAGAAAACATAATGTCAAATTTATATGTACATATGTTACAGTCAAAGTTCATATAAACTACTACAAGTTTGGAGTACTAATCTCAGAAATACACAACTCCTCAATAAGATTTGAAAATTCTAGCAAATCAATTTCTTAATTGACAAAATAAGTGACATAATTTATATTCTGGAGAATATAAAATAAAGTAGAAGAAAAAAAGGTTTTAAAACAGGTAATAAATTTACCAGGACTCAATTCTAGAACCTGAAAGCCTATTTGTAAAGAATAATAAACTTGTACCATCACATTGTGTTGTTTGACGCAATAAATTAATAATCCATAAAAATAAGATATAAACAAAAACACAGAGATAGTTAAACAATACATTCATATTATTTATTAAATATCTTATAGATGTTACAAGAAAAATGAGAAAACCATTAAGAGTAAAATGATAAATATATAACATAAAATTTTGAGATACAGTAAAATGAATTAATCTTTAAAATTTATAACTTTAAACATCAAATAAGGTAAAAGTCAATTAAAATATACTGAGGGATGGAGATTTGCTTAAGAGCAAGTACTGCTGTTTTCATAGGTCCCAAGTTGAATTCCCAGTACCAGGGTTAGACACCTTATAACAGAATGCAACCCCATGTCCATGGGAGAGACTGCATGGCACCACACTCATGAACACATGTCCAACCTGCACAGACAGTCATACATAGAAACAAATAAACATAAAAATATTTTTTTTAAAATTCTGAAAAATAACATTTTAAAGAACCTCCACGAAGCAGAGGCAGGTGGATTTCTGAGTTCGAGGCCAGCCTGGTCTACAAAGTGAATTCCAGGACAGCCAGGGCTACACAGAGAAACCCTGTCTCTAAAAACCAAAAAAAAAAAAAAAAGAACCTCCACAAAGTGTACCACATTGTAGCATTCTCTGATTCTTGAGCATAGAATCAAATTGAACGTGTCTGAAAATAAAACACTTGAAGGAAAACACACAAAAAATTAACACACATGGAAGATCAGGCAGAGCGCATAACTTTTTTAGAAATGGGAAAAACAGTCAGCATTCTAAAAAGAAAGGTTGGTGCTCTTAAACTTGAAGCAAGCTTCCCTACTAATTCAGAGCATAGAACTTACAGTCCTAGTCATTAATCCTGTAGAAATTCACAAGCAGTGCAAACTCACATAAAGACTTTAAAATGGTCACAGTAGCTGAATCCACAAGGAAAAGTTGAATTGTGGCACTTTTATTCTGTGAGGAACCAACAGTCACCTAGTTGGACTTAAGGCCTGCTCAATAAAAGAGAAATTATGCCACGGAACTGCAAATTTAGACTAGTGCCTGTGACTGGTGAACCAATGGAATTAGAGGTAGTTCTACTACTGCTACTTTCTTAAACCAGGAAATTGCTAACTGTACTGTAAGCATCTGTCCTTATAACCACACATATATGTGTAGCTCTCACCCAAGACACTTCATTTTCCAACAAACAGAGATCATTACAGAAAGCCACAACTGGTCAGATTAGGTGATCAACTAACTATGCAGTGTCTGCCCCTGAATAATACCATCGCTACACAACTTCTACACTTAAGTCTTAATGAAAGATCACAGACGAGGGGCAGAAAGTCTGTAAGAGCCAAAGCAAAGGGACATGTGCTCTGACATAGTCTGTTCTAAAGGAAAACAGCAGGACAGGAAGGTTGCAGGCAGAGAAGGTAAAATTGGCCAAAGTTGGAGAGGCAAGTGGGTAAAGTGTGATAAAGGTACATTGTATGGAATTCTCTAAGATATAAAATACTTATATTATTTTATAAATAATATGAATATATAAAACGGTATAAATGTAAAAATATATTAGTTTAAAAACATATAGTAAAATAATGTGTGTGTGATATAGCAGAATCAAGTGTGAATAGCATAACTTAGAGTGAATATTTGCAAAATTTAGTACAACTGGTTTTAGAAAAAATTGAAATAAAGTATGATATAATAATTTTCTTCCAAATTTTTTATTTACTTTGAATTTTTCATGCTAATAATGTACTATAAATATATACATATATGAATATATATGACTGTGAATGAGACATAATGAATTTAGAAAGGTGTGTGTATATGTAAAAATAATTTAAGAAACCAAACCCAGATACTATTATGGATGCCAACATGAGCTTGCTCACAGGAGCCTGATTTAGCTATCTCCTGAAACGCTTCTGCCAGTGCCTGACAAATACAGAAGTGGATGCTCACAATCATCCATTGAACAGAGCACAGGGTCCCCAATGAAGGAGCTAGAGAAAGGACCCAGGGAGCTGAAGGGGTTGCAGACCCATAGGAGGAACAACAATATTAACTAACCAGTAGCCCCAGAGCTCCCAGGGACTAAACCACCACCAACACATGGTAGGACTCATGGCTCTAGCTGCATATGTAGCAGAGGATGGCCTAGTAGGTAATCAGTGGGAGGAGAGGCCCTTGGTCCTGTGAAGGTTCTATGCCCCAGTATAGGGCTGGGCCAAAAAGCAGGAGTGGGTGGGTTGTGAGCAGAGGGATGGGGATGGGATAGGGGATTTTCAGAGGGGAAACCAAGAAAGGGGATAACAATTGAAATGTAAATAAAGAAAATAATAAAAATAAAGAAAAGAAAAGAAAGAAAAAGAAAGGAAAAGAAAAGAAAAAGAGGTCATTGTGATTTTATGAGGTACAGAGGAGACAACTAGTAATTTTTGAGAAAGGTATGATGACATGGAAATGACATAAATACAGTACTTACATATGAAATTATCAAAAAATTAGTTACTAAAAATATAAAAATGAATGAATACAAGAACATAAAAATATATCCCTACACATACCTCCAGAAGCATTTGTTTTATTCACTTTTTACTTTTTTTTTTCTAAAATACACCTTGAATTAACCTTTTTAAAAAAAAAACGATACTTTCAATTTTTCTTTCTTTCACAGACACTGGTACATCAAGAATCCTATATTAAAGTTGTCATTCATTCTCCCTGAGCTGAACTGTCAGGATACCTTCTACAAATAGAGCCTTTGTTAAGCCCTGGGTCTGATTGAGATCCATATTATACTGCCTTGTCTCCCTTGATTTCTTGAAGTTGAATGTTCCCAAAAGGTTTTGCAATAACTTCAGCCCATCCTACCTTTATTTTATTCACTTAACATCTGGATCACTGTTTCCCCCCACCTCTGCCTTCCTATCCCTAAACCCTATATCCACCATCCCCTTGTTAGGTAGTCAATTTGTCAACTTTTTAATTTTTTTTCTCCAAGATACTTTTGCTTTTACTAGGTTTCATAAATTTGGCCCACTTATAGAACTTGCTTTTCCAAGAAGAATCTGTTAAAAGTGTGATTGGTATTGTATTAACTTTTTAATTTGTGTCATATTGCTAAAATGAACACTGTTTGCTGACACTAAAAAAGGCACATCTAGTATATAATAGTATATAATGAAATTCTTTTTATACTGTTATTGTTATGACTCTATGAGGTATATGTTGAAAAATGTAGGGACAAACTGTTAAGAATCCTGCTCATGGTTATGTAACACAAATGAACACATCATGTTAGAGAGTATTTTGTTTGTTTGTTTTTAAGATAAAATATGGTATGTTTGAGAGGGAAGAAAAGCAGATTTCCTTTACCATAATTTTTTGTTATTTTTGAGTGAGATGTGAAAAATTTATATTTACCCTCCAGGTCTAACTGGATGCACTGATTTAGCATCCAGTGAGTTTAAATGGACAATAAATGATCTTAGGAACTGGAAGGACTTCCCTTGAGGTTTTATTCCCATTGTTGTAAACTGAATTTAGACCTTCCAGCTGTACCCTGTAGTGGTTGTGTTTCTTATTCCTATACTTAGATATCCGGCAGAAAATAGCTTAAGGGAGTAAAGGTGTACTTTGTCTTACAGTTTGAAGATTTACACTCCATTTCAGTGAGAAAAACATGTTGGCACAAGTGTGACACATCTGATCAAATGGCACTCAGAATCAAGAAGCAGAGACTACTGAACAGAATTCAGGGCTAGGAAATACAACCTCCTGTCTCGTCCCTAATGATTTACTTTCTCCAGTCAAGTCCCACCTAGTATAGACCCCAAACATAGCTATTTCATGATTTGCCTAAGGAGTAATGAAGATCTGGCATAAGATTTGAGAGCGAAAGTAGAATATTCTGTTTTGTCTACTCCTGATAATAATGAGGGATTTAAGAAAGACTGTGTGCATTGCAAGGCCCAGTAGCATATATTTTCTTATCATGTATTTTATTGCATCATATTTAATTTGATAGCATTTTCATTTGTCTTTCTCTGTGTCATCCTGCATCCCTAATTTTAAATCATCACAGCTTCCTTTTTACATCTCATTTTATTTACATTTCATATAAAAGACAGTTTTATGTCAGCTAATCCAAAATAATTGTATTTTCATTTTTTTCTATCTTTAATATTCTTTTCACTATAGTTTAATTACGTACATTTAAATATACAATTGCTGTATAAAAATTCTTACAAGATTTTATAAAGCCCAGAACAATTGATGGTCTCTTGAATACATTAATATTCAAATTTGAAAAATTATATTAATTGTAAAAATAATAACATATGGCAATAATTTACACTGCAACACTTCCTAAATAGAAAAAGGAAATATTTTTTTAACTCTTTTTGAAACAATAAAGAACCCATACATTTTTGTCTTTGTAGATCAAGTAAAAAAAATTCCATCGAAATCGACTTGCTCTGTGATAGGCGGTATGACAGTCTTGCTGCTGTGTGTTTATGGAGTCTGCATGACAACCTTATATACTGTAGACATGTCTTGTTAAATATGATATACAGCATGAAATGTAAAGAAATATATGAGGCCCCAAACACATATACAGCAGAGGACTGCCATGTCTGGGCTCAGTCAGAGATATTGCATCTAATCCTCAAGAGACTGGAGGCCCAAGGGAGTAAGGAGGTCTGGTTGGGTGGGAGGTGGGTGTGTGTGGACATCTTCGTGGAGACAAGGGTGAGGGGGCCAAAGCCAGAGAGTGGCCCAGGAGGGAGATAATGTCTGAAGCGAAAAAAAAAAAAAGATTAAATAAAAAAAGAAACAGATGGAACTGTATTAAGTGAGAACCCAACAAAGAAAGAAAAGATAGAATAAAAGGCAGGACAGAAAAATTAATGAAAATTTACATCAGACTGGAGGAAAATCAGGGTCTAGAGAAGGGAAACTCATAAGAATTGAGATAATCATGTCTGTCTCCTAAAACAGCCAACAAGCATATAAAATACTGGCATACTTGACTTCAATGAAACAAGATTTAAGAATAATTTCTTACCATTTGGATTTGAAATAACATATTTAATAGCACTAAGAAAATTGTAGATAAATAGTATTACCACTCATTGATCCGCATAAAAACCTGTTTAGCTTTAACTGTCAACACAGAATGACCTAAAGACTGTGCCTCAGAGGAGTAATTATCTATATCAGGTTGATCTGTGTATATCCTGCAGTGGGATTATATTGTTTATAATTTATGTTGGAGGTCCCAGCCCATTGTGGTCACTACCATCCCTAGGTAAATTGTCCTGTTCTGGTTAAGACAGCTACTTGAGTATAAGTTATCCAGCAAGAAGACTAAATCTATTTATATTTAACTATACAATTATACATGGAACTGCTTACAAGGATGTAGATATAACCTCTTTACCATGGTGATATATAATAGCAAAACACAGATCTAAAATCATAATGTCTACCATAAAAGAACATAAAGAAATCATTTCAAGTAAATCTCCTATATTATGCTTTGTCATAAAAGGATTAGGTCTATTATGTGATGTTGCCATTTCCTGATCTATGTTCATTTTAATTTGAAGAATTTTATTTGCAAAATTTTATAATTTTTAATATTAAAATACAAAATATAAGTAAAAAATGGAGGAGTACCCTTTCCTCATTTGGCTTAAAATGATAGAGAATATAGCAATAATGACAGCAAAACATCTGAGGACATATATGAAGTTATAACAGGCACAGGGTATTGCTAATACATGTAATTCAAACATAACTATCTAGTCCTGGAGAGATGGCTCAGCAGTTAAGAGCACTGACTGCCTTTCCAGAGGTCCTGAGTTCAATTCCTAGCAACCTCGTGGTAGTTCACAACTATATGTAACAGGATCTGATTCCCACTTCTGGTATGTCTAAAGACAGCTATACTGTGCTCATATAAATAAAATTAATAAATAGATAAATCTTTTAAAAATAATAACCATCTAGTAGTGGTATATGTATATGTATGTTTTCCTATTAATCAAAAAAGGAGTAATTAATTTAAAATAAATTTTGCATCAATTGAATGAATTGGATTGATAAAGAAAATAGCTGTAGGTGACAGCACAGGAAAATTCAGCATCTTCATCATCCATAAGAAAAACTCTGGAGAGCAGTGAATACATGTGCTCAAATATGCATCTCTTACTTTAATTTTTCATATTTTACATGTTACAAACATGATATTGTTTAAAAATAACTAAAGTAGGTGTAAAAATGGAGTTGTAAATTTTAAACACTCTAGAAATGGAAACTTGATTTCAAGACTGCTTCATCAGCCAGAGTCAATGTATAGATTGTGCTCAATTTTGGACAAAAACAAAAATTGACTTTTCTTTGTTTAAAGAATGAGAAGTTGCCTACAAAGAATATGGCCAGTTAGGGAGGAATGTTTCAGCCCAATGTGAAACCTCTGCTCATTTTCTCAGCTTAGGTTCTCTCAGTAGATGCATTTTAACCTGCATACCTAGGACAAAGCTGATCTCACAGAACACCCTGCTGCTGCAGGGCTCCCAAAAGTGATGTTTATCCTCCAACTGAAAATGGAACCATGCGTCAGTTATAAACATGAGCAAACAGTCTGAGAAAGTCTACATGGTAAAATTGTATTATTATCTATACATAACAGCCTACACTTAAACTAAGACAATTCAAAGGTCACAATTTAAGTAAGGTATCAGAGCCATAGATTCAATTCAGCTCTTATCCAATGCTCCATAAATGGTACATGATGTGTGAAATAGAGACGAGAAATCAATAATCATAATACAGTTGGGAAAAGCCTACTAAAGGAATAAAAAAATAAGAACTGGGATTAATGCGTTAGAATTGGGAATGGAGAAGGGACGCACCTGATGAAGATAAGAGAATTCAGTGAGCAGAGACTAAATTATTATTGTTGTTTGAGATTTTTTTTTGTATACCTAAACATTTATTTATCTTTCTTTTTTTTTTTTTTAATTTTATTTTAAGCAATCGAGTTGCTGGCATTTTCTCTTGTAAACAGAAGTTCCCAGTTGGCTGATTTGTGTCAGCAATCCTTGGTCTCTCAGGCTGTCCTCAATTAGTTCCTGCTAGGAGGCAGCCACATGGTTTCTCCTTTTGGTTTCACTTCGTTTACGTTCCCCAAATTTGAGGGCGTTTAATACAGTATCCCATCTATACTTGAGCATTGAAAGTATCTAATTTTTAAATCTCCATCAAAATGTGTCTCTGAGTGAACCACTGTCCTCTTCCATAATGAGCTTCACTACCTGTAGTGTCTGTTGATCAACTCCACACCCATTTTTTTCCCTTCCAATTCTTTTCCTTTTCCATCTCCACCAGTATTTAATTTTTTCTCTTTCTATTTTAAACTGAATGTAAACACTTAGTGCTGCCAGTGTGTGCATGGGTGTCAGGCCATTGTCTGGAAGATGGAGAGCATTTCAGGGGTCATATCCCCAAAGAAAGCCTACTGCCCCTCTCCTAATAGGAGTCACTTGCAATGGCCAGTTAAAGACAGTTTTATAATCTTCCCTGAAAGTCGGGAGGTTACCCTAGTCTTCTGCAACATCTGCACACACTCAAACCACAAGTCAATCTGAGAAGTTAAGAAATCAAAAATGCCAACCAAATCTACTAAGAACTTTAAGGCTCCTCCTCCTCTGTTAGTAATGAAATACTTGGTCTTGCTTCTGGGAACATTTTTTTTATTTTTATTTTTTGCTATATTTTCATTGTACACTTTATTTTTTATTTATTATTATTTTCTTTATTTACATTTCAAATGCTATCCCGAATGTTCCCTATACCCCACCCCCGCCCCAGCTCCCCTACCCACCCACTCCCACTACTTGGCCCTGGCCTTCCCCTGTGCTGGGTCATATAAAGTTTACAAGACCAAGAGGCCTCTCTTCCCAATGATGGCTGATTAGGCCATCTTCTGCTACATATGCAGCTAGAGACATGAGCTCAGGGGGTACTGTTGTTGCACCTACAGGGTTGCAGTTCCCTACAATTCCTTGGGTACTTTCTCTAGCTCCTCCTTTGGGGGCCCTGTGTTCCATCCAACAGCTGACTGTGAGCATCCACTTCTGGGAACATTTAATGCTTCCCTATTTGGTCTGCAGTACCTAGTCCAACTGTTTGCAGTCTAATGCTACTTGGTTCATAAACCACTGTTTAGTCCGGTAGGTATCTCTTTAAATAAGTCAATAAAAATTAAATAAAACCAAACATCGTTTGATGTCTCCTTATGGTTAAAATATTGGGTTTTATTTTTTTCAAATTACAACAAATACATATTCTTTTGGTTTTTTAATTTTTAAACTTTTTTGAGAACTTCATATCTAACCACTGTTTGTACATTATTCTATGCCCTCCAATTCAACTCCTGCTTGCCTCTAATTCACCCTCAAATTCATAACTACTTCTTCTTTAAGTGATGTTATATATAAAACTGGGTATCGGACAATACTTGAATTTAAAATATATGAGATAGAAAAATTCTAATTAATAGACAATCAGCAATAACTTGTCAATAGATATTTTCTCAAATTAATAACTGGAATAAAAAATATTAGGGCTTGAAATTAAAGTCTAATGAAAAGCCCTAGTTAACTTAGTTCTAGTTAACTTTAGTCTAACTTTAGTTAGTTAACCCTAGCTAACTTTAAACAAAGAAAATAAAACAAAAAATGTATTAGACTTAAAGCAAAACATTCCAAGAAGTCAATTTAAGAGTCATGATCATGCTCCAATTTAAGAGTCAGAATCAGACCAGATCTCATTCTACAATTTGAAGTAATCAGAAAGAGGAATTAGTGTTTCTATATAAAGTAAAATACCATGATGAATAAGAATTAAAATGACATGAAGTTTCAAAACACAATTATTCAACATATATACTTTAAAACAATAGGTAAACATAGTGAATAAAATTCTTATGTCAAATATACTGTGAGGCAAACATTAACATTCGGAAAATATATCTGATATAATTCTTTTAATGAAATATTTTATACATAGCTTAGAAAAAGAAAAGAGAAATAAAAAGGACATGGGGGAGGAGAGAGAAAGGAGGGGAGGAAAAAGAAGAGGAGGAAAATCAAGAGGATAAATCCAAAGAAGATAAATGAGGAGGAGGAAAAGGAGATAAAAAATCCAATAAAGCAACAATCCTGGGATAAAGGAAGAAGGACTTGCCACAAGACTGGAAAAAAGAGAATAAAATGAGGTAAACAAATCATTCCTGCCCAAACAATTCCTCAGCCAACCGCTCCCCCCTTACTAAGTATGTTCACCAATATTAAGCAGAGGGAGGATTTTACAGGGTCTGCAGGGTTCCCTACATCACTCAGGTTTGACACTTACTAGGCCTTTAAGAGATGGTTAAGGATGAGAGGCTCTCTTCTACTGAATGGGTCAAGATTCTGCCTCTATCCACTTGTATGTAAGATTAAGATAGAAGCCAGGACATATATAACGTGGTAGTACAACAAGGCTCAATTGTTAGATCAATGCTGAGCAATTGTTAGTGAAGGTAAGAGGACAAGCTTATGAGAGAACTCTTGTGTACAGTGGGTCTTGAGCTGTCTCTCCTGAGCCAACCATAAACAGCAGGATCATGGAAAGCGGCTGCAATTAAGATTAGATACAGGAAACACGGCACTGCTTCAGAACCACAGGTTCTTCTGTTCATTATGCATTTTTCTTTCCTGTCTCCTCCTGGATACACTGCATAGTTTTATTCATTTCTGACTGGCAGGAAGAAATTTCAATAAATTATGATTGCCATTTTATGAGTCTTCAGAACATCTGAGTAATGGAAAATGATATATTTCAACAGCGAAAACGATTCAGGTACTGAGCAGGCATTTTCAATAGGTTTAGAGAGCAGATGAAAGATGATATTTCTAAGACTATTCTGAATGAACTATCCTTCAGAAAATGACTGCTCAAGTGAAAATGGCTCTTGATGTAACTAAGATAACTCTCTTTAGGGGTCATCTAGAGAAAAGGATACAATGAAAAAAAAAATACTCCTATGAGATGTAAATGTTAACTACACCTTTAAAAATAGATTCTATCACGAGATGCCATGGGAAGAAAAAAAGGCTTCAACTGTTCTCTTTGTCATATGGCCTGGTTACCATTTCTTATTTCTGGGAATTTTCACAGGAACGGAGCATATATAGGAGGACTCTATGAATTTCTGACCTATGCAATTGTGTCAAACTTCACTATACAGTTGAGACCTGCATATCTTCTGCCATGATGTCAGTTAAAATTGACCCAGAAGTCCATAATTGTTTCTGAGACAGTTGGATGTTGAGCCCAATGTGATACTGCACTCTAAAGGATTCTGTACCTTACTGCGACCACTTTCAAAATCGCCTGAGAGTTGTTATATAGCTCCCAGGAGTAAGAAAGAGAAACTGAAAGTCGAGATTTTTTAAGAGCCAGCAGACTGAATTATTAATCACATTTGAAAAGGTTACAAATGAGAAGCAATTGTAATTACATTTGCTTTATGTTGTAAAAGCTTTCATGTTTTAGGTTAGTTCATTTTTGTGAACGAAGGAAAGGGAGTTTTAAGTACTGCTCCTAGAGTCTTAAATTGTTGAGCATCCCTCCCACCTCTGAGCTTTAGCTCCAGTCCCATGATTTTAGATGCAGAAAAAAAAAAAANAAACAAAACAAAACAAAACAAAGAAATAAAAACTGTGTTCAGTTATGACAGAAAAACTCTCTTCTAGTAAACGTCAACCTAAATTTCTAGAAACATGACATAAAAATGTGCACTCTAGTTTTTGAAATAATTTTTCATTAATGAATATCTCTAAAAGGAAAAAATGATAATTTTATACTACTAAGAAAGTTATTAGATATTTACTATTTATATTTATTGTAAATATCATATGATAAAGCATGAGGTTAAAATTATCTCTGTGAAAAATTTGGCTTTATTTATTTTTGAGATTAGGATTTGATTTCATCAGTTTTCCTACAAACCTTCATCCCGCCAAATCCTTTTATGTACCTCAACCAGGCTCCTTCAAATTCATGAATTCTTCTGTTTCACTAATTGTTATTGCACACAAATATACACATAAACCCCACATATATAACACACACATATATGTAGGTGGATGTGTTATTTTATTGCTAAATATAATGTATTCATTCCATATAATGCTGTGTGTGTGTGTGTGTGTGTGTGTGTGTGTGTGTGTGTGTGTGTGTGTGTGAGTGAGTGTTTTTTCAGGGCTGAACACTTGGCAATGAACAACCAATTGATGTGTTCTTCTCTGAAATAAAACCTCATAAAAGCAATAAAAATAGTGATATGGTTGCTGTCACTCAGCTGTTTGTGTATTGAGCAATTCCATAACAACAAATCAACTATAAAACTCACAATACATGTAGACTAAAACTGTTTTAGGCATAAAAGAGCAAATGGTGTCCCTGTTTCATCACATGAGGCTTAATATCCCTGTTGTATATGGCATTCTGCTGACTGGATCCTTTTGCATATGGGATTAAGAAGGTCAGCTTGAATGTGTCCTGCTGTGATATTCAATGAGTACATGTAGTTAGGGCAAAGGACTGATTCACTGGAATATCTTTCTAATGTTGAACTTGCAAATTTCCTCTGAGTAAGTGGATATCTCTAGTAATATCAGAACATCAGAAATAAAACAAGAAAACATCTATCAGCACTTCATTAACTTGGTGGACAAGTTATCAATGAGAAACTACCAAAAAGTTTTTTCATTCTAAAAATACACAATTAGTTTAAAGAGAATTTATTTTCATTTTATTAAATGATGAGATATAGTCAAATAATAGCAGTTGAGACTAGAAGAGTCAGTATTATCCAGAGATCAACACTCTGATAGGTTTTTCCTTGTCAAGTGGTCTGCCCTAACATGTTCTTACTAGCAACACTAAGTACACTCAGTAGGCTACATTCACACACAGACACAGACACACAGACACAGACACAGACACAGACACAGACACAGACACAGACACACACACACACACACACACACACACACACACACANACACACACACACACACACACACACACACACACACACTTAAAGAAAAGGAGGTCATAAATCTGAGAGGGAGTGTGGAGAGCATTGGGAGAAATTGGAGCAGGGAGAAGAAGTAGAGATTCTGTAACTAAAATTAAAGGAAAGAATAAAATGAGTACATTTTATTGGGTTGGGTGGATATGAGATGGAGAAATAAAAAAAGATTAAACATACCATTAAATAGTGATACGAAGTCTGGAGTTTCTCAAATTGAATTTAATTAAAAAGTAATCAGTGAGTATCCATATCCGTAAGGCATATCTAAGTGATTAAAATGGTTATAGAATAATTTGAATGAAACCATATTAGAAATTGAGGGCAGGGAGAGAAGAAAACATGTGATGTCCTGTATGGCATGCTACATGACATATGTTGGCATTCAAAACTGGTAGATATTTGTCATACTGTCACTTTGTAAAGTTATTTTCTCTTATATATAAATTAAATGTATGATGCAGAAATTTAAAGACTACAATAATTTGAACAATAAGTTTAATATTTACCTTGTACATTATAAATCATAGAGTTTCTTCCTCAAATCCTTCATGGTAAACATAATATTTCTAACCAATCTAAATATCAACAAAGGATGATATGTTACTGAACAGAACTGTTACTATGTGCTGATGGATAAAATCATGAAATAAGGTGTATAAAGTAGCAGGTATATAGGACAAATATATCCAGAGGCCCCAAGAATATATGAACCAACTGCAGTAAAACTGACTATATTGGAGGTTTGTCAAATACCAGATTTCAGCTACTCTGGCCATAAAAAAGTAGGACATGCCATGTCTATTTATTTCATGACAATAATCATGGTAAACTATGTTTTGTTCTTGATATAATGCTGAATACCTAAAATAGACACTATCTATCTATTTATCTATCTATCTATCTATCTATATATATATATATATATATACATATATATTTAATAAAATGATATAAATTACTGACAAAATGTCTATAGACACAATACATTAATTTATATTTATATATAGAGAGAATATGTATTAAAAACACTATAAACATTTAGATTAATTTCCCATATTATTGAGCTTTTTTTTATAAAATCAATATAACATACAATTTTGTGAGTTTGAACATAGGTATATGCTTGTGTTACTGCCATAACTTTAGGCAAAATCCTTGTACCATCCTTAAAAAGCAAAACATAAAATGATAGCCAGAGAAGTATCATAGAGACTGATGAGAGTGAAGTAAACTATCTTTGAAGCAATCATTTAAGTTTTCATTTAAGTTTTAAGCATAATTTATGATTTAAAATAATTTTTGTTGGGGAAGAATGTACATGAGAGTGTGTGAGTGTGTCTGTGACTATGTGTTTGTGTGACCATATGCAAATATATATCTGAGTGTTCCTGTGTGAGGGTGTCTGCATGAGTCTGTGGAGGCAAAAAGGAGTATGACTATGCATGAGTATGTGAGTGAGTATGAAAATGTGTATGAGTGTGTACAAGAACTATGTGGGTGTATGAGTGTGAGTATGTGGCAGTGTATGAGAGAGCATGTGTATGTATGTGCATGAGTGTGTGTGCTTGAGTGTGTATGTGTATGTGCATGCGTGTGTGTGCTTGAGTGTGTGTGTGTGTGTGTGTGTGTGTGTGTGTGTGTGTGTAGGCATGCATGTGCTACTGTGTGCAGGTCGGAAGATAGCTTTTGAAAGTCAGTTTTCTGCTTCAACCAAGTGGTTCCCCAAGTCTAACTTGGGTCGTAAAACTCAGAAGCAAACTCATTCAGTTACCAAGCCAGCAAATTGGCTCATATTTGATGTCAACAGATGTTATATGAAGGATAGCACAAATAATATTGTCATTTGCTATTTATATAAGAAAACCATATAAATAGTGAAGGTCACATAACTTTCTAGATGTCACATGAGCTAATATTCATGGGAATACATACTCCAAATGAGTTTCAAATATTTACTATTTGTCCCAAAGGAGTCTACAATAGTCAAAAACTGTATTTATTGAGAAACAAGAGAATTAGCAAAGCTTAAATTATGAAATCCTTTAAAGTTCTAAACCTTGAAAAAGAAATATATTAAGAAAACAAGACCATATTATCATGAACAGAAAGTGTGTCAATGCCATTAACTTGACTTCAAAATCTTTGATTTTTGTTGTTGTTGTTGTTTTTCTAGTCTCTTTAGCCTTTTGTGTGTTTGGGAGAAACTTATTCTAGTCCTGAAATGTGAAGTGGTTACAAAGATGACTGTCCCTGTGTTCCCTGGATAAAAGTTACAAATACTATAGTGGATGAATTTGTTTCTTTTAAAACTTGTATCATCAGGTGTTAGCTGTATTTAATAGAATGCCGGGTCACAAGCACCGGACTGAGGCCATCATCCTTCAAAGCCTGCCCAGGAAACATCACTTGATATCAGGGATTATATGAATAAATACCAGCACGGTTTCTCAGAGAGACCTTAAACCCTATTCTTATAATTATCATAAAATGTGAGTCATTTCTTACCAGTAAAGTGAACCAGTTACTGAAGGACTGAAAACAGTTTTCTGACTCTTTCAGTTGTTAGTTGGAATAGTACTCCATAGTTCTTGAGTCACATAATCCAATAGAAGACAAACCATAACTATAGGTTCCTTTTCTTGGGGTGATACTTGACTTGTCATATCCCAAGCAAGCACTATTCCAGTCTGTTTCCATTTCCAAAGATCCATCAGCCATTCTACTTATTTTCTAAACCTGAAGTTTCCTTTAATATTTCTATTACTTGAACCCTCAACAGAAGTCTCTCTTTTTTTTCATTTTTATTGGTTATTTTATTTATTTACATTTCTTTTTTTTTTGTTT